>NC_030830.1:24728669-25062002 GCF_001704415.2 Capra hircus | reverse complement strand
ATGGACACCCAATTAATACCCCAGCACCACAGACAACCTCATTTTAGGTGACTTATAGCAATTTCTCCCCCTTCCCTGAAATGAAAGTGATCACAATACATCATAGCATTGTGCGAATTAACGTTAATTGATTCAAGTTACCAAGCAATGATGGGCCACTTATATAATCTAGGCGTTATTGGGTGCTAGAAGGGATGGAGGGAAGATTAGATTCCAGTGTCCGTTGCTGTGACGACGGGAGTCACCTGATGCCTTGTTAGACAGTTGTAAGGTTCTATTGCTGGCCCCAGTGGGGTCGTCAGTAAACTGGAGTGATGTCCAAACATCATTATACGCTGCTCCGATATTAAAGCAAAGGGATTAGCAACTTATTGCAAGCAACCTGGATTTGTCATTGTGCTGTCGTTATCCAATTTCCAACCACTAATGTGACTGTAGCCTGCAGGCAGAAGGACCTACAGCCAAACTTTAAAAAATGGGGGAGGAAAGTTCCCTCCAATCCACCCAGTTTTAACCACTATTTAACAGGTTCCAATACCAGTCAGGTATGTGGAAGAATTTTTTTCCCTTCAATTCTTTAAGCAAGCTAAAAGAGAAAGACCAGGAAAACACAGAAATGTTCCAGTTCAGAGATTACCACTATTCACTTCGGCTCTTGGTTTTTAATCTGCCAGATCTGAAACGCGTACCCTACAGAAGAGGGGACTGTCTCTACGTGCATGGTAAGCCGAGCAGACAAATAAATAAATCCTATTGGTGCAGGCTGGCTCTGGGAGGTGAGGAAGGTGAGGGCATTGGAAGTACTTCCTCACTTCCTCTTCAACCTCTGTCCCCTCAAAGTTACTGAGTCAGGTTCCTCTAAAAGAGTTCCATGTTTTGATTAAATGTTTAAGGATGTCCTGAGCATTTTTAATCATTCTTATTTTAAATGGGCTACATAGGGGCAGAATCTATAATATATGCTGTGAGGGAACTTCAATTACAAAGGAGTTTGTGAAATTCTGTACTCTGTAAGAAGAAAGCATGTCCACTCAATTCAGCGGACATACATGTCCCTTCCACTACGTACAAATATTGTTCTAAGCACTATGAGATATGCAGAGATAAATACACCATCACCTTGGTCCCTCAGGAGCATTCTTCCAAAGAGTCTGTAAGGCAAGGATGACTTTCCTGGCGTCTTCAGAGCTGACACATACCATTTTATTTATATTTCATAGTCCTCATGCTCCCTATTAAACAGCTAAATGCCCTTAGCTGTTATCCACTCCTAAGAGGGAAAAAAATGTCTTATGATCTCATGTTTTCTTTCTGGCACTACAACATAGTGATTCAAAACTTAGCACACTGTAAGCATCCAATACGTGTTATCATAGTAACACTATGACCCATCGGTACCCACCATGCACTTCCTCTGCTCTTAGGTCATTAAATGCCCGTGGAAACCACCACCTATCTTGGACTGGCCAATCTCCAGTTCTGATGCACACTTGAACATTTACCAAGTCCAAGCTCACTCTAGGACGATAAGCCAACGAATTCAAGAGACAAGGTGTTGAGGCAAGGAAGAGACTTTAATCGGGGAGCTGGCAGACTGAGATGGCAGGCTAGTGCCTCAAAATAACCATCTTTGGGAGGTCTGGATGCCAGGTTCTTTTATAGATTAGAGGTGAGAAAGCAAAATAAAAAGACCATTAATCTTTCAAACATTTCCTAGAATGGCAAGCCTCAGGCAGGGGATATGTTACTTTTTCCTCCCTGCCATCCACAGGTGGACAGGCTTCTGAACAAAGGCACTTTAGCTTAACAGTCAGGCAGAGGGGCAGGATACTCCGAGGCAAACCATTCTGTATGATTAAAATAACTAAAGCAACAAAAAGCAAGTCAAAGAAACAGTTCCAACATGGAGTCAGAATTGGCTTCCTTCTTGCAATATAACCAGTACACTTACTGCTATGCTCTAATACTTATTATTAAACTCCTATGGATCTGTGGAATTTTTCATTTCAAACTGAGATTTGAGTAACTCTAGGCATACATTGCCTTGTGCCAGGCGCATACAAAGACACAAAATAAACATGGCACATCTTTCAACAAGATCAATCAGGGGTCAAAATCTAACTATTTTAATTGGAAAATCATTTAAAATGATATTTTTAAATAAACTTAGCATGACTATCTTATTTGAAATAGTGGAAATTCTGAACACATATTTTAAGATTATATGCAAATATTCAAAATTTACTACTTGTAATAGGGTGTTGTAGCAGTCATAGTCTAAAGAGGAAAACAAACCACTCAACCTAAGCAATACACTGCTTAGGTACTTGGGAACATAAAAATAGTAAGTTGAAACCTTGACTAGCTAATGAATATTATAAAGTATACTAATTTTATGAAAAACTAATGCTTAAGCAGGTCCATATTGAATCAATGATTTCCTTGTAGTAGGTGCAGAATAAAGAGATTTTAATACACATAGTCTTATTAGATAGTAGTTATGTAAATATTTATTTTCCCTATCTATTAATTTTAAAATGTCTAGATTTTTATATAAGCCATATAATTTTCTGGACATAATAACTATTCAATTAATGTTTGGGAAATTAAAAACCATTCAAATGTAAGTTTTCATGAGTCTTTATTATATTTAGCTACAACTTCACCATCTGTACACATCTTAAATTACTTTATTGTAAGTTAGTACCGTTCAATTTTGGGATTAGAACTACATGTACATATGGGTGGAAAACTGCTGGATGCAGATAAGTCAACAGAAATAATGGATTAAAATTAACCTCCTGTTTATAAGGAAGATAGCAGAAAAAATATAAACTGCAGAAGTAGAATCAAAGATTTAGTGGTCTGGGGCTATTTAGTATAAGAACAAAGGTCCCTAAGGGCATCACTGCAGAAACAGGGCTGTGAAACAAATGATAGCCTTAATGATGACCATGAATCATCAATAAAAATGTGATAGGTCTACATTATTTTCCATTTAATAAGACTGGATAATATATGTATTCTTTTTTGTTCAAGAGATGAAGCCTTTTTAAAAATGTAGTGATAAAAAACAATTTTTAATTAAATGAAAAGTTTACTTATGCAGAGCATCTCATTTCCCCACAAACCCACGTATATAAAATACCATTACGATAATTTTGCCACCCACCTCACTCAACAAAGCAGTGAATTTGTATTGCAGTAAAGAGAAGAAATGGTGCAGAAACACCCATTAATGGCAAAGCTGTGGTTTTGCCAGGAGGTGGGAAAGAGACAGACTGGCAGAGCGGGTATCCTTTCCAGGATGAGCATTCTGCCAGTCTTGAGAAGAACATCCTCCTATAATGACAGGAAGATTCCGTCCTTGCATACTCCAAACAGCTGTTTCCCAGAAAGCAGGGGCCCAGGCCGCAGGGGGAGGTTGCACAAGAGAAGATGCTAAATGAGCCTGAGTGTCACCAATAGACTCGCGTCACCAACTGCCTCTCCTAGTTTCCGTGTCTATTCAAGTCAGCTTGATAAAGGACTTCTTTTATAGGATGAGAAAACTTAAAAAGCTACTAATGTGATGGATACAAAAACACACAGATACACACACCCACGGAACCATGTTCACCATCCCTGTAGCTGACTTTAGGGCCCAAGGTTCATGGCAATATTATAAACAAAGAGCTTTATGTGAGATAGCATATTAGTTTTCTATGGCTGTGTAACAAAACTCCACAAATTTTCATGGTTTAAAATATCACAAATTTATGATCTTCAGGTTGTGGGTCAAGAGTTCACACAGGCTTGGCTCTGATCTCTGCCTAAGAATCCACTTCCAAACTCATTCCGATTATTCACAGAATTCATTTCCTTGTAGCCATGGAATAGAGGTCCCCGTTTCCTTGCCAGCCGTCGGCCAAGGTCCACTTTCTACTTATAAAGTTGGTCTGATTTTTTTTTCTCGTGTTGTGCTTTCCACTAAAAGTAGTGACACTTCAATTCCTTCTCACACTTGGAATCTTTTTGCTTTCCTCTTCTGCCTTATTCTGCTACAGCAGGAGAAAACTCTCCTCCCTTCAGGGCTCCTGTGTTAAAACGGCCCCACCCTGATTATCCTGGGTATTTTATCTTAAGGCCAACGGTGCCACATAACATACTGTGTTCATGGAAATGCTATGTGATCATATCCGTAGGTTCCCAGGACTAGGACTGTCATTTCGGAAATTCTGCCAACCACAAATAGCTTTAGCAGTTCAATAGCTAAACTTCCATAAAAGATACAGATATATTTATGTATACATATGACGAAACACATTACTTAGAGGTTGTTTTTTGTTGTTGTTGTTGTTAATGAAGTAGGAGAAAGGTGGGGAAAAGAAAAGACAAGAGGGAAAGAAATTCAAGAGAGCAAAAATCAACTTTCTACTGCCAGGATTCCAGATAGAATATAAAAATAAGACACCAGTGGGAAACCCCAAGTTTAAAAAGGGCAGGTTGAATATGTTTATCTCTGTTTCCTCTACTCCACTGAAATTACTTAAAAGAACAAAAGTGAATAAAAATGGTGTAAATCCACAAGGATGAAGAAGGCAGGAGAGGAGAGAGAAACCAACAATAAAGGTTAACAAAGTTTTGGAAGATGGAAAACAGGCTCATGGAACTGACTTAGCCATGTGGAAGACACTTAAATCTAGATGCCTCTAGAGGAGGATAAAGATCAGCAGAGGCCAATTCACTGTGTATTATTTAATTAAAAAATAGCACTCCATTTCTCCCCACAAGGCAGAAGTTGATAGCTTTTTGAAAGCAGGTAGTACTCCTCTTGGTAAGTAAATGTCTGATATGCCCTCAATTTGTTGAAATACATGCAACCCCATTAAATTAACAAGAGTGAATCTTTCACGAACATCCTAAATGTTTCCACTGAAAGGTCTATGTCCTCAGACTAATTTCTGCAATCTCAAGGTCAAGTCACTAGCTTGTCAATGACTTTCCAGTGAGTTCAGTGAAAGTCCCAGTTGACACTGATCAAAGCTGAAAGAAACAGGGCTGGCCTTGGGACGTGCACAAGGCTTCAGGGTTGTTTACCATACTGTGCAATTCTTAGGACCATGGGAAAACTTGCTAGTTCTCATTAAATCCCTTAGGACGTGGCATTTCTTATTCTGCAGCAATTTATTCAGATATACTTCAGAAGCAGTCTTTCCTAAGCTTCAGAACATTTTTAGTTTGCCTTATGTATCAGAAACATCTCTTAAAATACTAAAGAAACTAAGAGAGATGGGGAATATAATACAACCAACAAAAAACTGATGTTATAAAATACATGTTCAGTAGTTTCTTATTGAATCAGAAATATCTGAGTCAAATGTGAAAGCATGATGGCTCTGATGGATGCTGGGCAATAAGAGTGATCTTTTCTCTGAAGCTTATGGTGCGATGATGTTCCCTCACACATATGTATGTATACCTGCACTTGGGCTGGGTCCACGCTCTTTCCTGGGTTTCCTTTGCTTTACCGCTATTGTTTTTACTCTTTGACTTTACTCTCTTTCTAGTTAAAAGCTAAATATTTACTGAGTCTTTTTTTATATAATATACAAATCAGGCATTTTGGAAGGATGACCTATTGAAAGCTCAGTACCATAAAATCTAAATAAAATTTAGCAGTGACCTGGTCCTAGAACTTCTTAGTCACCCATCCATAGAATATGCTCATAAGAACTCAGTGGGATCTAAATGAAATTGGGCTAAAGAAGATACATTTAAACATAAGCTAAGATACAGTAGCATCATTTTTTTTGAGATTCCTGATTTTTATATCACCATGCATAATATGATTATGTCAAAACAAGATGACTGATAAAATAGCCAAGATTTAATAGATTTTGAGCAATTATGCAAGTAGGAGTACTTTTTAATTCTAAGCTAGCAATTTCCAAAGCCCTGCAAATCAACTAGAATAAAAAAAACATTGCTTGAGTTTTCTTGTCATTTCTTCCATATAAGAAAGAGGAACACCAAATACAGGTAAAATATGATACAAAACACTAGCTAATTTTTCATTTGCTTATATTGCTTTGTGTATAAAAAGGCAGTCAATGTATTTCTAGAATACTCCTTAAAATGTAAAGGTGTATCTTTTTATTTTGCTTTTTATTTTATAAAGAATCCCATATCTACTGAAGACAGCTGTACAAAAGCAATTAATATCCATTAAATGCTAATTATTTATTTATTGTAACTACCACAAATGTAGTGAAAAAGCAGCAATAGAAAAATCTTTTAATAAAAGAATATGAATGCTCTAAAATTTCATCGAGTTATATTGTTCAGAATAATCGTATCTATTTCAGGGACCTAATATCAACTATATCAACTCAACATGTGCATGAGTTTGAGCTTATTTTTCAGTGGTGGTAGCAAACTTGTAGGGAATATATATGCTTGACTCTCTATAACCTCACAGGATACATGTGTGAGATGGTTAGTCTCTATATATTTCCCAAGCATTATGACAATTTCATATTGTCTCTCAGTCTGTGGTATCATCTCTGGTTCTTTTCAAAAACGGAGTTTGGGACTCTAATAGTCTTGACCTCGTGACAGATGTCTTAGGTAAACTTGGACTGGACAATTCATCTCTTGGGTATCACAACGTATAAATTTGAGAGTAATTTATATCTACCTTCCCTTATTATATATTTCATGTACTTCTTCATTTACTAGGCTCAGGGAAATATTCAGGTAGATTTACTTTTGAAATATGTAGTAAACATTTATCTGGTAAAGAATTTCAAAATACAAGCTTATAGAGTCAGAATAACATAGCAAAAAGGATATTACAGATTTTACACAGATCTGTGCCATAAACATCAATCAGTTCAGTTCAGTCGCTCAGTCGGGCCCAACTCTTTGCGACCCCATGAATCGCAGCACGCCAGGCCTCCCTGTCCATCACCAACACCTGGAGTTCACTCAGACTCACGTCCATCAAGTTGGTGATGCCATCCAGCCATCTCATCCTCTGTCGTCCCCTTCTCCTCCTGCCCCCAATCCCTCCCAGCATCAGAGTCTTTTCCAATGAGTCAACTCTTCGCATGAGGTGGCCAAAGTACTGGATCTTCAGCTTTAGCATCATTCCTTCCAAAGAAATCCCAGGACTGATCTCCTTCAGAATGGACTGGTTGGATCTCCTTGCAGTCCAAGGGACTCTCAAGAGTCTTCTCCAACACCACAGTTCAAAAGCATCAATTGTTCGGCGCTCAGCCTTCTTCACAGTCCAACTCTCACATCTGTACATGACCACTGGAAAAACCATAGCCTTGACTAGACAGATCTTAGTCGGCAAAGTAATGTCTCTGCTTTTCAATATGCTATCTAGGTTGGTCATAACTTTTCTTCTGTTGGCAGCAATTATGATCTTGCCTCACACAATTTGACATCTTTGCAGGGATTTATAATCCTGTGAAGTGAAAATCACTCGGTCGTGTCCAACTCTTTGCGACCCCATGGACTGTACAGTCCATGGAATTCTCTAGGCCAAAATGCTGGAGTGGGTAGCCTTTCCCTTCTCCAGCAGATCTTCCTAACCCAGGAATCAAAACCAGGTCTCCCACATTGCAGGCAGATTCTTTACCAACTGAGCCACAAAGGAAAGCCCATATAAGTGAAAGCAGCTCAGTTGTGTCCAATTCTTTGAGACCCCATGGACTATACAGTCCATGGAATTTTCCAGGCCAGAATACTGGAGTGGGTAGTCTTTCCCTTCTCCAGGGGATCTTCCTAACCCAGGGATTGAACCCAGGTTTCCTGCTTTGCAGGTGGATTCATTACCAGCTGAGCACAACGGAAGCCCTTTATAATCCTAGGTTGAATAAAACACAAACAGAATCACTGTTTTAAGTTAGTAACCTCCTAGTCATTTTTCCAAAATGTTCCTAAATATAAGTCCATTCCTCAGCCCCTACAGGCAGGATTTTTATCAGCCCCATGGGTATTCATGGGTTTTAACTCATGGCTGTATGGAATTGTGATAGTGTTTTTGTCCCATAAGGCAAAGATCATATCTGTTTCACTTTAGCAACCCCAGAATCTAGCCACTGCTAAAATGCATCACATGATAAATGAATGAATAAACAAGTTGAAAACAAGTTGCCTTAGAAAAATCTTTCTGTCTATGCTTAAAATTTAAAGCACAAAAATATTAATATAACATCCACACTTACCTAGGAAATAGAATAACCACAAAGACTCTAGATTTAATCATGAATTTTAAAATTGAGAATTTAAGTCTATAAATAGCTCTTGGCATTTTTATTCTTATCTTAAAAAGCAGACAGTTTATGTAATTCAGTGTAAATAGACTGACGTTTGCAATATGTATCAAAGAAATCAGCTCACATTTAGATGTTATTATAATTAGTACTTACCCATAGCCAATGACTCCCTTTGACTGAGTCACAAGTAAGGCCCCAATAGTCATATTCAGGACACTTTCTAGTAATCCAGTCTGTTGAGCAATGATAACCTGGTGAGCCAAATTCTGTAATTTGTTACTTGATAAAGATGGAATCAGTCCAGCATTCCTTACTGTTGGCAGATCACCAATTTCAATGACCATCACTTTTGAGATAGTTTCCATAGTGGTGGGGGGTAGGTCTCTATATGAGCTCATTTCTACCATGAGAGGTCTACGCTGACCTACTCGGTCATGACTGGTACAAGTCACAGTTGGGCAATTGCGCTTTCTCTTTGCTCTACTATCAGCCATGGCCTTTAAGGTTGCTTCATTTCCAGGCATCTGATGAATAAATCTGATTTGATCTTGGCTAATCTGCAAGAAGACAGTTAGTCTTTCAAGGATGACGATTTCCCAGCCTTTTTCTAGAACTGAAAACATCACATTGAGGGCCAAATGAATGGAAACACTTGACTGTATTTCAATGGGCTCCTCTCCTTGCAGGACAACATACAAGAGGTTATCTGTGATGCTGAAATAGTTGGAGCCAATAGACTCATTCAACAGTGAGGAAGTTGAATGAACTTGAGTAGGTGGAATGAATCTGTCTCCTAAGAAAACATATGGGCTCTGGAGTTCATGGTAGAATACAGCCAGGAGGAGCTTAGAGGTATTTTTGTTCCCCAATAGAAAAAAATGCAAAACTCGAGGAGTCTGATCCACAAAGCAAACCTTGGTGATTTTCCTGGTGGGCACAATGGAATAGAAAGCAGATACAGACCTTGAAATGGAGCAGGGAGCACTGGCATTTATGCTACTAAAGGTGTCAACAAAACCACTAGTCACAGATACAACTGGATATAACTTCTGCATTGCCCAGGTGGTATCAGCACTGTCAAGAATTAAGATCACTTGGTCAGTCTGTTTGCAGATATAGCCATTTATCAGGGGTCGGTAGGTGCATTTCTGCTCTTCTCTAAATGTGCCTATAAAATAAAGGGGAGAAAAAAGTGACTTAAGAACCACAGTCTCCCAAAGATGATTTCCAATCCATCATGCTCACCATCACCTGTAACCTCAGGAAACATTTACTGAATATTCAAGTGTACTAGATACTGAGAATGCAACAAAATCTTGGGAAAAACATGGAAAGATACATATATTAAATAACAGGTCCTATGGCTTAGTGGGTAAAGAATCCTCCTGCAATGCAAGAGACACAGGAGAGGCAGGTTAAAACCCTGGGTTGGGAAGATCCCCTGGAGGAGGAAATGGCAACCCACTTCAGCATTCTTGCCTGGAAAATCCCATGGATAGAGGAGTCTGGCAGGCTATACAGTGCATGGGGCCACAAAGAGTTGGACATGACTGAGCAAGCAGCATGCTGTGTAATTTAAATGAATATGTTGCATAAAATATTATTTAAAGTTAATAATGTATGTAATAGCTAAATGGTAAAAGTAAAGCAAAGTAATTAAGAAAAAGGAATAATCACTAAGGCCTCCAATAATGGAAAAACAATAGATGAGAAGGAGGCAATAATATTTGAGTCAAGGGGAAAGAGGTAGATAGATTGAGGCAGCTGGGACAGAAATTTTATAGAAGTATATTAAAATTGCAAAGGTATATTGTGACCAGATTGTGAAAGAGTTTGGATGTCAGACTACATAATTTTATCAAACTTTTTATTTCTCTAAACATGAAGAAAAAAGAAATACAAAAGGAGGAAAAGAAGAAAGTAGTAATTTGGGAGTGCTGACATTAAATAGAGCTCAACTTCCTGGTGGTAAAGAATCTACCTGCAATGTGGGAGACCTGGCTTCAATCCCTGGGTTGGGAAGATCCTCTGGAGGAGGGTATGGCAATCCATTCCAGTACTCTTGCCTGGAGAATTCCATGGACAGAGGAGCCTGGTGGGCTACAGTCCATAGGGTCACAGAGAGGCAGATACAACTGAGCGACTTAGCAGAGCACAACTAAAGTATGACTGCATGTCATGAAAGCATTTGAAGAAACAGCATTATTCACTATTCCCACCACTTCTAATATTTCTGTGAACCTAAGATCAGCCCTAGGATTTCTTTGGAAGGAATGATGCTAAAGCTGAAACTCCAGTACTTTGGCCACCTCATGAGAAGAGTTGACTCATTGGAAAAGACTCTGATGCTGGGAGGGATTGGGGGCAGGAGGAGAAGGGGACGACAGAGGATGAGATGGCTGGATGGCATCACTGACTCGATGGACATGAGTTTGAGTGAACTACAGGAGATAGATAGGGAGGCCTGGTGTGCTGCGATTCATGGGGTTGAAAAGAGTTGGACACGACTGAGCGACTGAACTGAACTGAACTGAACTGAGAGTTTGTTTTGTTCTGAATTCAAACGTATATTTTATCTTCTAGCAAAGAGTTCCTCTGACTTCAACTTAATAGTCACAAAATTCTCTGGTATTGTTTCCTACATGTTTAACTTGCCGTAGTGCATGTTCATCTAAATAGCCTAAAGATTAGAACCAAAAAAACCCCAAATTATTACTAATGCAGGATGTACAGGAAACCTGTATAGCAAAGATTTACTGCAATAACATATAATGGAAAACAATTTCAAAAAATATATGTGTATATGTATAACTGAATCACCTTGCTGTGCACATGAAACATTGTAAGTCAACTATACTTCAATAAAAAAATATATATTAAGGAAAAATAAGCGTAACAGCAAAATTCAATGAAACCAACAACAAACAAACAAAAAACTTAGATGAAATAGGCCGAATCCTTGAAAACTGACACAAAACCAAAAATTCTAATTGTTCCACCTCTTAAACAAATTGAATTTGCTAAATTAAATGCCAAACTATTAATTTATATATAGATTTAATTGTAAAAATTTTTAAATGGTCACCATTACATAGAGTGTGTTTGACTTATCTTCAGAAACATGGGAAAAGTATTAAGAAAGTTAACTAATTGCATGACCTTAATAATCATGGAAGTTCTTCTTTGAGACTATGATACACCGATCGCTATTACTGTTATCCCCTTTTCAAACGAGACAGTTAGGTAGCCTTCCCTCATGGAAGATCCTTGAATCACTCTAGTTCCTCTTTTCTAAACCTACTGCTTACTTTTCTTCTTTCTAAACATTTTTTTCAGCCATGCTGATGCCATTGATGAATTGTTTACATTCTATCGAGCTTCATAGATCTCTGACTTTTTCCTTTCTGCTTCTCATCCAGCAGTTACAAGGTATTTTAAAGTGACCCCTGTATATTGCTAAATTCTTGGAATTGTCCCTGAACAAAATACCTAGTCTCTTAGTTGATATGATTTTCAATCATTCTCTGCTACTAATTATACGTACTTTGATAAATTACATAAACACTAGGAACCAATGTTCTTAAGGGGTCATTTCTCAAGGCCTAAGATGCAAGGAGATCCAACCAGTCCATTCTGAAGGAGATCAGTCCTGGGTGTTCTTTGGAAGGAATGATGCTAAAGCTGAAACTCCAGTACTTTGGCCACCTCATGCGAAGACTTGACTCATTGGAAAAGACTCTGATGATGGGAGGGATTGGGGGCAGGAGGAGAAAGGGATGACAGAGGATGAGATGGTTGGATGGCATCACCAACTCGATGGACGTGAGTCTGAGTGAACTCTGGGAGTTGGTGATGGACAGTGAGGCCTGGCGTGCTGCGATTCATGGGGTCGCAAAGAGTTGGACACGACTGAGTGACTGAACTGAACTGAAGACTATATCTCATATTTTAATATCATAGGGCTTACTTAACATCCTACGTCAAACACAGTAGAAACTCATTAATGTGTATTAGTTGACTGATATATAATGTCCTTTCCAAAACTCCTATTCTTCAAATAATTTATCTATTCTTTCCAGGTGTCTAGTTATAAGTTATTATTCTGTAACTTGAGTACAATTTAAACCAACTCATCACAATAACAGAGGATACCACAAAAGTGTATTGAGAGAATTGCCCCTTGAATTAATGTTAATATTTGAGAGCTCAATATTATGAGAGAGCCAATTATTTCACATGAAACCATAGAGTGGAATTACAGTCAATTATAAGAATCTTCTGTTCTTGAATCAGGTAACTGATTTGTCCACAAAATAATTTCTGTTATGACAAAGCATTTTTTCTCAGCTTGTTCATTAATTCATTAAACAAGTGGAGGAAGGGCATAAAAGCTTGGATAAGCCTATAAATGAATCAGGGAAGACATGTTCTGGAGACATGTAGAGTCTCCAGTAGGTAATATGTAGTGGTAGACCTGGGATAATGACTGGGGCAAGCAGGAATCTTAAGGAAAACACATTGCATCTTTATACTCTGGCATGGAATATATATAGTGGCACAGAAACTATCAGAGGGGTCCTGAAGGTTTGCATATAATTTTGTCAATGGGAGACTCTGATTAATTGATTCAACAGGTTTTAGATGGTGGTTTTTCCATGGTTGTTGCAAATAATCTATAATGTTTCCTTGGGAGATTTTCATATAAAGAAATATCTGACAGAAAGTCCATAGACTCATAAGAGTGGTACCTGGAAGGGGGACAGAATCAAACAGGGATTAGAATGCCAAGTGGTAGAAATGGCTCTACTTCAAAGATACCTCGAAGCTATAAGGCTCGTGATTCTTCCTTCTTTCTTTCCTCCCTCCATCCCTTATTTTCTTCCCTTCTTCTTTTCCTAATCACCTTTACCTAAAACTTATTGACGAGTTTAATTATTCATAGTTTATAGACAGTAAAACTGACTCACAGAAATGATGATTCACACAATTACTTAGTAACAGTCATGAGAAGAAGAACATCTTTAAACTTCTACCTATGCTTTTGACAAAATAGCATGGAATCCAAATCTTTCATTTGGGGATTGTATTTAGATGTGGTGTCAGCTGGGATGATTAACCCTTTAGGAGGCATATTGTATGGCCAGGGGTTCTCTTTAAACAGTCTATTAACAGAAAGGTCTTTGGTTTTTGGTTCTCTTTACACAGTCTATTGACAGAGAGGTTTTTGGTTATTTGTCAAATCATGCATTTGTTGAGATTCCATTTGCTTTTTTCATATTACCGCTTGACCTTTAAAAAATTTTAGCATCCCTCAAGTATAAACATAGAGTCACAAATTTAACAAAGGCAACAGCCTAAAGATTATTGGCAAGTGAATTTTAAGTTTTATAGCCAAACTTGGAATCTTGGTGTTCATAAATGAGAAATTTCATTTTTATTTCTCCAAAACTTACCAATGACTAAAAGATGGTGGTTTGTAGCCCACCATCCATTTTCCTACCTCATCTAGCTCATCTTCAGAATTAATCAATTCCAGTATTTTATTTTTGAGATGAGGCAAAAAATCAAGCACACGAAAGCACTAGGGTTCCAAAGTTGCTAAGTGGATGTAGGTCTTTTTATTAAAATGAAGTATGATATAATTTCTTTACAGTGTTGTATTTGTTTCTGCTATATAATGAAGAGTGAATTGGCTATAAGTATACATATATCCCCTCCCTCCTGCAACTCCCTCCCATCCCTCCCGTCTCACCCCTCTAAGTTATCACAGAGCTCCCTGTGCTGCGGAGCACATTCCCACTAACTTCACTGCGGGAGAGAACTGACATGAACCCCTTAGGAGAAGAGCATGCATACAGCCAGATGCAGTCACATCCCCTCTCCCAGACACAGCCTGCAGCACTCACAGGGACAGTCCTGCTCCCTTTCTAAATAGCATTCCATCTTTTCTTTCCCTGGGTTTCTCTCTCCTGCCTCTTTCCATTGGTGAAGGATTTCATTTTGAGTGATGATTCTCTTTCTCACTTGTTTTTGTCTGTTCTTTTCCCACTTCTCCAAACGGCCTTAGCTGCCAGTCACAATTTTTGTGGTCTGCAATTCTGATCACTTTTAAATGAAACCCATGCTGGCTTTGGTAATCATAATGTCATTTACAATTTACCACTAAACACGTTTATTCGGTTAGTAGCACACTGGAGAAAGAGAACTCCATATGAACTCACCGTGAAAGGCCTAATCTGATTATTTCCTCATGAAAATCCAGGCAGGGGTGCTTGTAAGAAAAGCTAAGAGAAGAAGGGTGGAAAAAAAAAAAAAAAAAAACAAGGTCTGTCCACAGCTGACTTTCATAATCAATGTGAATAGATAAAGTGACCCAGTCTGTCAGGGGCAGCCAAACAGTCACCCCAGGGCATTCCTCTCCAGAAGGCAAGAATGGACAGGACTTAATAAATGCTGAGTGACCAGTGAGTATTGGCTCAGCATCTGCTATTGCATTTAAGATGGGCAAGACCAGTGATCAAGTCCAGAAGCTCCCCTCTAACTGGAAAAAATTAGATGAAGCAGGTTGTACGTGTGTGTGCAGGTGTGCACACAAGCACTAGTTTTGTGTGTACTCTAACATCCTAAAATACTCTAGACATACAACATGCTCTGTCCACCTTTCCCTAGATTGGAAACCATAGACCAGAAAACCTAGAAAGGAGTGGTATTAGGTATGCCTGGCAGAGGAAGAAGCAGAGGAGAAAGCGGGTGAGTATGTATGAGAGTGTGTGTGTGTGTGTGTGTGTGTGTGCACGCACAAGCGCATGTGCACACACACACACAGGTTGCTTCCAGGGTTCTAACAAATATTAACTTTGTGTCAATATTTGTCCTTCCTGTCGTGAAATGAGGATTTTCCACCTCATTTCACGTTTGAAAAGAAAATATGCCAAAGGGGTTGTCTTTGCTAGGAAAAAAAAAATTAAAAGAAAAGGGGGAAAAAAAAAAAAAAAGAAACAACTTCTATCCTTTATTTAGAAAAATGGATCAGAAGGAAAGAAAAAAGTATGTTTAAAATAAATGTTTTGACTCAAAGGCACATAGAATCTTTCCATCTTCCCCTTTTCAACAAAAGAGAGAAATTTATATGTTTGAAATTGAATGAAATACATCAACATTAATGATTTTTTTCCTCGAGGTTAACACCACCATTTCCCTCAATAATTTTTTAGCCATTTTGTGATAGATTTCACAATTCATGGTACACTAAAGTATAGCAGATTTTGACAAAAACAAAATATATAATCATTCTCTTATTTTCAAGAAATGAAAAGAAATCATTTGCAATTCTTTTCTGTCAAACACCATTTACACCTCATTATTTCTAATTTAACAAATATAAATGGCCACAGATCAAAACAAGTGAAGACAGGTTGAATTTATCCCCATTTATAAACCCTCAGGCTATGAGGAATAAAATTCCAAAATATCAAAGCCGTGTTCCTAAATAAAAAAAGGGAGTAACTGAAATCTTGCAAAGAAATATTAAAGAAGATATACATATTGATCATTTTAGAAATAATAGAGAAAAGCTGTCTATGTTTTTGAAATGGGGAATTTAAAATTAATACTTTATTTTTTTAACCTCAAAAATAATGGGCATATGTTACACTTGTAAAGTGAAGAGAAATTAAAAGTGATGTTCTTGTGAATAATGGATTCAGTACAGATGACCAAAACAGAACCTAGCTAATTTGGAATCTAGAATTATCAGTCTTAGAGTCTATTGTGTGAGCACAATACGGTATATACTTGCACACATATCCACAGAATAGTTAAGATTACTATAAGAAAATGTAATTTGGGAAACTTAAATTTCAATGAACTGGAACATTCAATGCATTCCAAATTTAGGTCCTGGAGCTTCAAAATTAAGGCATTTGCAGGTTGCTTTTCATAAATTGCTAGGTGGTTGCATTTGGGAGCGGGGTCTCCTCTGGCATCATTTTCAGTGAGGAAGACAATCTAATAGCTGGTGGTTGGCATGGCAAAGTAGCTCTGTATGCTCAGGAGTCATGAGAGGGTAGAATAGAGATGTCCAAGTGTGAAGACAGCTCTGAATTACTGAAGATATTGTACAGGCAGTTTATCTGTGGCAGGCTCTGAATGAGGCATATACATCCATGGGGCTAATGGGCTAACAGACTTCAGGAGCTATAGATTCTATGATCTGTACCCATTATATGAGCAATCTCACCAAAGTTCTTGAACTTGGGTCTGTTTTCCATGAGAATACATTTCCAAACTAATGTGAGAAAAATGGAAAACCACATAGGACCAACCGTTATATGAATGAAGCAAAGATGCTTGGAAGGCCTTCTGTAAAAGGTCCTTCTGTCTTTACTGAGTTTTCTTGATGAGTATTTTGAAATATTTGTTCCCTTTGTAGAAAAGTGTTACTTTGATCAGGAGATAAAGGTAAGTGATGAAGTGGTGATGAGATGAGGGAGAGGATTAGGTAATATCAAATAGCCCTTTCTTCTGAATCAACCATTTTTACTTTTTTAAATAGAAAAGAAACCTCTTATTTTTGGTGATGAAAGCCCATTCAAACTCATTCTAGAGGACTATTTTATATGATTTCACTATGTAGAAATGTCTTTTTCTATATTTTCCTTGAAATACGTGGCATAGAAAATATGTTTGCATTGTTATTATTATGCTGTATTATGATTTTACTTGCAAATATCAATAGGTATTGTCTCAATTATGATTTTTATTCACTAAATACTGCACTGAAAACAGCCAAGGTAAATGCAAATTCAGGAAGTTCAGTCTTGGGGCAAGAGATCAGGTTTTCCAGTTAGAGAAATCTGCACTGTGTCCTGGTTCTGCCACCTTCTAGCTGCAAAACAACAGGCAAATTACGTAAGTATCCTCTCTCTGACTCAGTTCACTCCTCTGTAAATGTGATTGAGAATGGTTTCCAATCCATAGGCTGATGGACAGGGTCAAATGTATGTGCAGAGTCAGGAATGCAAACATACATCTTAGTCACTCAGTCATGTCTGACTCTTTGCGATCCCATGGCCTGTAGCCCAATAGGCTCCTCTGTCCTTGGGGATTCTTCAGGCAAGAATACTAGAGTGGGTTGCCATGCCCTCCTCCAGGGGATCTTCCCACCCCAGGGATTGAACCCAGGGCTCCCACACTGCAGGTGGATTCTTTACCATCTGAGTCACCAGGAAAGCCCATGAATATTGGATATGGCACCCCACTCCAGTACTCTTGCCTGGAAAATCCCATGGACAGAGCAGCCTGGTGGGCTGCAGTCCATGGGGTCGCGAAGAGTCAGACATGACTGAGCGACTTCACTTTCACTTTCATGCATTGGAGAGGGAAATGGCAACCCACTCCAGTTTTCTTGCCTGGAGAATCCCAGGGACAGGGGAGCCTGGTGGGCTGCCATTTATGGGGTCGCACAGAGTCGGATAAGACTGAAGCGACTTAGCAGCAGAAGCAGCAGCAACCCTTCTCCAGGGGATCTTACTGACCCAGGAATCGAACCAGGGTATCCTGCATTGCAGCTGGATTCTTTGCCAACTGAGAGTCAGGTATAAACACGTGCTAATAATTCACTCATCATAATTTAAAAAGGAGCATTATTTTAAAATACTTTGCATTCTCCTTTTGCCTTTTTTGATGCTATCCTCATCTCCATCTAACAGCATTTACATCACAGGAGTCTAAAACAGCACTGTAAGTGTTGCAAGCATTCACAATAAAAGATGTTGAAAGAGATGAGTTAAAGGTGAAGAAAACACTAAAATGTGGACATAAGACTGTTCATTTTTAGAAAATATGGGCCAGAAAGATACACGTATACGCACATACATAAGTGTGTGGACACATGCACACACACATGTGTGTCTCTAATCAAGACACTTATTTTTTCCCACTAATTAAAAAATAAAACCTGCAAAATTCCAGCTGGTTTCCATTTCATCTTATCTTTACTTTTCCCTTCATCCTTTTTGTAGTACTCTCCACCTCTCTCCCACCTATTATCACCACCTCCTATTTCTTTTCTGCTAGCAAACCTTGCCTGCCAGCTTTGAACAAAGTGATGTCCGCGTGTTAAAAAGGTAGGGATAGTCAAGAGCCCTCTTTACAAATACAATCCGGGTACACTCTCTCCCCAGAACGATAAACTTATCACCTCTCCAGTCCTTGGTGTGAAGCTGAAGCAGTAATTCTGTCGAATGCCAAAACTGAAATGGATGTAGCCGTGCCATGCCTAGCGCTGAGCTGTGGGTGTAATGAGATTTGAATGGGAAACCCCGGACACAATAAATCTGCACCATATGTGACCGTTTCCTGTGTCAGTTCCTTTCTCATAACCAGTGGAGACTTTTTTCCCTCTCATGACCCCACACCACGACTCTGAAATCTTTCATGGCTGCTTATGGGCCGCAGGCTTTTTCCAGCAGTTGTATAAATAAATGAATTTGACAGCAAACATCATAACAGTTAGCAGTAATGTGTGTTCGCCACAAGTGCCTATACTGCTCAGTGGAGAAATGGCAGAGGAAACAGCTTGTTTTGTTACCTAAACAAAACTAGTTTCATTTGACAAGTGGTGAAAGAATTAGTCAAATAAACCTGAAATCCACTGGGACTATTTTTGCCAATTCCTCCTGCCAGTGAAATGTTCCCAGCATCTCAATGCCCATGACTCATGAGAGATAAGTTGCCCCCCCAACCGCCTTATTCTGAGATAAAGATCTGGGCTGGGAATACCAAACCTTTGGCAGATATTTTGTATTAATCTTCTTTGCAAGGCCAGACTGTCACGTGTGGGAACTCAAGTATGGCAAAGGGTTTTCAAGGAATCTTGTGGGAGACAAACCAAGGACAGTTAAGGTCAGAGGGAAGAGACAAACAATGATGACCCAGTTCACTGAGTACCATTGACTGACAGCAAAGAGTGCTTCCTTTTCATTCTAGAAAGAAAAATATCTACAGAGACCGTTACTGAAATAAATGGGGTTGACATGTTCCTTATCTCCACAGTCCCAATAAAGCGAAGTGGTGTCTCTTCAGTGAATCTGTGGTCAATTTAGATAAGTTCAAAAAAAGCACAGATTTTCCTCTATACATGGGTTAGTTGTTTATAAGTCCTTAAATTTTGCTCCGTCTCCACTGGCATCCCAGTGCTAATCCCCATGCTCCAGACGTGAAAGTTGTTAGAGCAGAGTGATTATTCTTACAAATGCTGGTTATTTATATGGATTCTGGTGCGAACTGCAGGGGTTCAAATTCTGACTCTGCTACTTATTCCTTGCGTGATATTAGGCAAGTAACAACTTCACTGTGCCTAAGTTTCCTCCTTTGCAAAGTGGGAAGAAAAATGGAATGGTTTCAAGCTCACAAGGCAGATGTGACAATCAAATGTATTTTAAAAGGCTCAGAACGATGCCTGGGACATAATAAGTGGTATTATTATCATCATCATTATTATTCCAAACAAAGAGACTTAGAAAGTAGTCTCTTTAGAAACACTAAAGCCTTTCTCCGTGACAACTTGACATTGGCATTTAATCTGAGAAATGAAATTTTGAAACATAGCACACCTTGAAGTCAATAACAATTAATTTCAGGGTACAGTACCACACCACTTTACATAAAAATATCATCTGGACCTTGGACATAGTTCTTTCAAATGCAGGCTACTCTTTTTGCATGGTCCTCTTTGTCATGGTCAAGTAATCTTTGCTTTTAGGATCTTCTCATATTCAACATAAATATCAGTGGGTAGGAGGATGAAATTTTAGGACTATCACCAACTCATGGATCCTGGATTAAGCACCTGCTTTGCTATCTGTTTTTTTTTTTTTTTATCTTTTTGAAATGTAACCATTAACATGGATTACGAAGTGTTCTGTTCTCTGATAATGTGCAAAAATGCCCTAAAATTATTGAAGTTATGGATTATAATCAACATGAGCAGATATTGTCATGTGCAGAGAGTCAGCTACCTATAAAATAGATTCCCAGTATCTCTGTTTTAACTGACATATCTGCCTGAGTATACATTTCTCTATATCTAGTCAAACACTTCCTATGGAGAAAAGTCAGATATATTAATAAGTTGAACTGTGTAAAAATACATGGACTCATTACATTTCACTCTTAGAGCAGTGAGTACCAATAAAACTTGAAAGAGGTGAGTCGACTGAAGGCATGGAACCATTCAACTTTATAAAAGAACGGTGAAACAGGAGAGGCAAATGGGGCTGTCTTGTGATTTAGGGAAGGAGGTGGGTATGCTGGAAACAAATTCATAAAGTGACATCATCTTGTGGTCCAGCGGGTTTGAGTGAGGCTCCATCTACAGTAGAATGAACTGAAACCTTTCTGTCACTGTTCTCTATGATCAGACTGCACTGAGACAGCTGGACACTTCTCAAAAACTGGTCTGCAAGAAAATGACTTGTCCCCTAGGCAACTTTACCACTGAGAAATGTCATCTGATAAAATGCCTCTCTTGCTCCTCCCAAATTCCTTCCCAAGATGTTTCAGGGTACATAACCTGATTCACTTTAGGATCCCCACAGGTGAATGTACATGGCCCCAAGGCTGCAGAAACAAAGCTGAGCCGCATCCTCTTTGATTGGCCATTTCCACTGCCTCTTAAACAGAAAATGAACACAGCACCTTGTAAAGTCTGATTTTCTGATTTAAGGATAAAACCGAGGGGACAGAGAAACTTTCAAAGAACTGTAGGTGGAACTTCCTGGTGGACCAGTGGCTAGGACTCTGTGCTCCCAACACAGGGGTCTCAGGTTTGATCCCTGATCAGGGAACTAGATCCCACATGCTGCAACCAAGACCCAGAATAGTCAATAAATAAATATTTTTTTAAAAGACTTTCATTTTAAAAAGTAAACAATAAAAGACCTGTAGGTTTAATCAAGCAAGTCTGTGGAACTATGAAAATAATAACTCAACTAATTCTTCATCATTTTCCATGTATGTGTGTGAATATATGTAAAGTCTAGGCTTACTCAGGAAGTGACAGGCTTGTACTTCCCTATCCTCTCTTGGTTAAGTAGAATCATTAGTTAGTCTTTAGTCACTGGGCAGGGGCCTCTCCCGTGGCTCAGCAGTAAAGAAACTGCCTGCAATGCAGGAGATCCAGGTTAGATACCCAGGTCAGGAAAATCCCTTGGAGAAGGGAATGGAACCCACTTAGTATTCTCCCCTGGGAAATCCCATGGACAGAGAGACCTGGTGGGCTACAGTCCACAGGGTCTCAAGAGAGTCAGAAATGACTTAGTGACTCAACAAAAACAATCATTTAGCAGAGGTACCAAGTGCTCCTTGGGGGCTATACAACTTAATTGAAACAGTTGCCAAATCTAGCCCACTGGCTATTGTTGTAAATAAAGTTTTATTGGAACACAGCCCATACTTATTTGTTTATGCATTGTAAACTATTGTAAACTCTGATTCTGCACTGTAATAGCAGACTTGAGTCATTGTAACAAGAAACTCTATGACCTGAAAAGTTGAAACTATTTACTATCAGGCCCTTTACAGAATATGTTTGCCAACCCCTGCTTTAAGAGTTCCAAGTTTGTCTCTAAGACTGACCAGCAAAGTCCAAGAAGAAGGCGCTGATTTCTCAGACTGGGTCTCTGCAAACCAGAGATATATAAGAAGTGTTAGCAAGAAATAAACCTTTGTGTTTTTTGAGGTACTAAGATTTGCAGGATGTATCCACCCTACTCTGATGGATACAGCATCTTTGTGATTCTCATATATATCCTTTTCTCTGAGAATATATAATATATCCAGCTTTAGGGAAGGGAACAAAGAACATGAAGAGAAGCTTTTTGTTTGTTCGTTTGATCCTCAGAAGACAGGATGAAGACATGAAATATTCGAATTTTCAGTTAACATTTGGACTAGAACTTTTCCCTCTAAATATAAATATTCTCTATATAATTGATCCTAATTTTTGCTTCTGTTAATAACACATCAGAATCAATCTTCTCTGCCAACACTCCTTGAAAAAGTAGTCCTATGAATCTCTGCAAATTTGCTTTCTTTGCCATAAGATTTCCTCAATATACTGCACACAGAAGGTTATTAATGTCATTAGGGGGAAAGATGTCCATAAGTCCACAACTGAAATGCTCAGGTCTTTCAGAAGGAGTTCTTACATTTGGACTTTGGCAGTTTTAATATGGGTGAAAAATGTATACAGCTGGCCCAACTTGCACATTTTGCTATGCCTAGTTCTTCTATTTTGGAAGAAAAAACAAAGGTCCACTTATGGGGCAGAAAACAACATGGTCTTTTTCAGCTTCACAGGACAAGTGGCGTGGACAGCCTGCTGCTGCCACTCTTTGGAAGCAGAAAGTGATGAATTCAACTTGAGAGTATCACGTTCCTTGTGTCAGATGATGAAAGGAGAGCCAAGCGGAATCTTGCCAGCGCTCTGACTGGATGGATAGAGATACTGGGGTGAAATGTCAATGGCATTGACATTTTCTTCCTATTCCCTGTGACCTTCGACAATAGACAGAGTAGACCACCGTGAACCTCAGTTTCCCTATCATGCATGCAAAAGAATATACAGAACATTGCTCTCCAGGGAGATGGCATAATCAATAAGTGCACTAACATCTAGGAAACATGGCAGGGAAAGTTGTCTGAGGAAGGAGGCAGCTACTCAAGCAATCTGCTCACTGAGGGCAGTAAATAGGGACAGGAGGGACAGCGGGTGGGAAGCATGATCGGGTTAACCAGACACTTCTCAGTCACCTAAACAAATAATTTGGTGGATTCTTAAAAATAAGATACCTCCAAGTCATCTTTTCCTTTTGAAAACTGGTACAACACAGTTCAGCAAGGTGAAGGGGTTTTAAAACGTTTTGGAATTCAGTTTTGACCAACAAAACATATCTAGATTATTGGGATACACAATTGGCAGCAAAATTCAGACAGAAAAAAATAGTAAAAGAATTTCTATTACTACTAATATATAATAGTAGATACACACTGCTGTATATGAAATAGACAACAACACAGATTTACTGTATAGCATAGGGAATTATGGGCTTCCCTTGTGGCTCAGTTAGTAAATATATTTGATATCTTGCAATAACCAATAATCGAAAAGAATCAGAAAAAAGAATATAGATATACACACACGGACGTATAATCAAATCACCTTGCTATACATCTGAAACAGAATACCTTTAACATAATATTGTAAATCAACTTTACTTCAATTTAAAAAAAAAACTGGAATTTTAATGTCCTCCTTTTAAATTCTACCCTTCCACTTGTGTGCCCTATCTTGGAAAAAAAAATCAGACAGAGTGGCTTATTTATAGCAAACACTTCATACAAAATGAGAGACAAAAAAGTGGCTAAAGCTATAAAAACAAGTACTTCAGAAAAGATCTACAGGACCTTCCTTGTGGTACAGAGGATATGAACCCACGTGATAATGCAGGGGACACAGGCTTAATCCCTGGTATGGGAAGATCCCTCATGCCTTGGAGCAACTAAGCCTATGTGCCACAGATACTGAGCCTGTGCTCTAGAACATGGGAGCCATTAAGTACTGAAGTCCACATGTCCAGATCCTGTGCTCGGAGGAAAGGGAAGGCACTACAATGAGAAGCTCATGCACCAAAAAGAAAATAAATGGATAAATGACACAAAAAGATCTATAAATGCCAACAGACACTGCATACAAGCTTAACATGAAAAGGGTAACAGATTAAGCAAAATTTTAATAACACACCATCATATACCATCATACATAAGATTTCAAAATTATAAGCAGTTGCTACTATGGTTTGCATGTAAGGATTTGGACAAAGTCTAAAAAAATGTAGAATCAGGAACTTGACAGCCATCCTGGGCATTATCTTATCATCTTGGATTTTTGTAAACTCTGGGGGCACGTAGGTGACAGGAAGGGAAAACAGGAAAAGAGTTTCATTTTCTAGTTCTTTTGTTATATAGTTCTGATATTTAAGCACTGATTTAACCCTAGCTTTGGTCATCATCCGGAGAAGGCAATGGCACCCCACTCCAGTACTCTTGCCTGGATGGAGGAGCCTGGTGTGCTGCAGTCCATGGGATCGCGAAGAGTCGGACACAACTGAGCGACTTCACTTTCACTTTTCACTTTCATGCATTAGAGAAGGAAATGGCAACCCACTCCAGTGCTCTTGCCTGGAGAATCCCAGGGACGGGGGAGCCTGGTGGGCTGCCGTCTATGGGGTCGCACAGAGTCGGACACGACTGAAGCGACGCAGCAGTAGCAATTTGTCATTATCCTGATAGGATTTAGACTTTGGGAACATGACAGCTAACAAAAAAGGGAGAGACACAGTGCTTGCCTTCACAGGACTGAAGCAGTCAAGTTTCAAGTGCTTCCTCTTTTAAATGCAGTGAGCTCTTTTAGAGCTTGTGAGCAGCGTGAATACAGGTATCAGCCCCACTTCCTCTTGGTGTGACTCCCTCCTTCCCCATACACACTCATGCCTGACACCTACAGAAGGAAGAATCAGCAAGACTTCCTGAGCATGTACTATGTGCCAAGTCCTGAGAGTCATTCGTGCGTGCAAAGTAGCTTCAATCGTGTCAGACTTTTTGCGACCCTACGGACTCTAGCCCTCCAGGCTCCTCTGTCCCTGGGATTCTCCAGGCAAGAATACTGGAGTGGGCTGCCATGCCCTCCTCCAGGGCATCTTTCTGATCCAGGGATCAAACCTGCATCTCTTATGTCTCCTGAATTGGTAGGCAAGTTCTCTATCATTAGCACCACCTGGGAAGCCCGTGAGAGTCATTCAACATGTATGTCATATTTTATTTAATCATCACGACAAATGTAGAGGTATGTTTTTATTGCTTCCATTTTCCAAATAAGGAAATTGGACCTGAAGGACTGTGCAATGACAAAGTCAGACTTTAGAAGCAGCCCAGATCCCTGAGTCACTACCAGGAGCCACCCACTCTTCTCAGGCTGATAGTTGACTGGACAAAAAGTTTTCCTTTTGTTAAAACATTGAGATTGGGGGTTTTTCTGTAATTGGAGTTAATCACTCTGCCCTACATAATGTTCATGTTTTACCTAAGTAAATGAAGTCAATTTTAAAAGTGAATCAGGATGCAGAGGCAAAAAACAAACAAGGTTAAGGTTCCAGTTGGTTTAGAAGCAATAGTAAAAGGAAAGGCCAAAGGCCTTGACTCTCTGACCGAGACTATATCTATCATTTAAGGAGGCTCCATGTAATAAGAGTTTAATAATAATAAAGAATATTTATATTTAATAATAATAGCATGACTTGCCTGTTCTTGCAAGTTCACAGAGAATTGGCTACAGATGACTTCTGCCCTCCTAGGTGATCTCGACTTGGTAACTGGCTCAAAACTAACACGGGGGCCCTTAAAGACAGCTAAGGATTCAGAGGCTTCACTACCGCCTAGAATACAAGAGTTCCAGCCGCATCCTACAGCCAAGAAAGAAAGTCAGAAGCTACAAGCAGCTAGTATGAACTTTGAAAAAAGTTTGGCGAAAGGGCAAGAGCATATTTTTAATTCCTAAAGGAATAGCTCATGTGCTTTCCATTGGACCTGCTCTGTGTCAAAGGCCAATTTCCACTCATTATGATACACTCAGTTAGTTATATGAATATTATGATTAGACACATTCACACACTGGGTCGAAAGCAAAATTAGACCGTATCCATCACTGGGGAGTTTATCATTACACCAACTACAAAATTCTTTTTGTTTGGATTCAAGGCTGATTTCCCCTGAAATACAGGATTTTCCAGATAAAACTAGCCACTGGTCTTTCAGGAATGGTTTTCCAGGTTAATAAGAGCTGCCTCCTGGGAAAATATTACACCCCATAATGCATCTGGTCAACCCTTTGGTGCCGTTCAAATTGTTAGGGGTAAGAGTGGGAGAATTCCTTCCTGTCCTCTGAGACGATCATTTTATGCCCCAAAGCTTCAACCTCGTTATTCTTATCTTAAGGCATAATTTCAATGTTATTATTGGTCATAAAATTAACCAGATTTTCTTCTCTTTACTTTTCCTCTTCAGCATTTGACTCCCTGACCTTCCTCAACCCAAAAATCTATGGACTTATTATGCACTAAGTGTAGAAGTATTTCCTTTTATTTGCTTTAAATTTTCCCACTGTTCATTTCATTGAGAGCATGCTTGTCTTCATATTAGGAAATGGGGTAAAGAAAAATAAAAAGAATTCCTACTACTCCTTTGAAACGTGAAAATGTTTACTCTTGTCTCCAATGATTCTAAAACTTTTCACTTTTATCTCACCATCCAGAGCTTCTACTCTGCAACCTGTAGGTACATGGTTAACCTGATAAAGCAAGATTCTTTGCCAGTTGCTCCACTGTGCAAACTTCACCTCATTATTTTCCAAACCAATTTCTTTGTTCTAGCTAACTGACACTGGCAAAAAGATTTCCCCTCCAAAGGCAGGCATCCATCTGCAGCAGTGGCTGCCAAAGTATTATCCTAGGAAAGACAATGAGATGATAAAAGGTGTCATTAGAAAAGGTGCTGTGATAGATCAGTAGTCTCCTGGGAAAGGGGTGTATCTACAGTACATCCTCAACAAAATTTATCCTCAGTACAAATACCACTACACCTGCTATGCAAACACCTTACATCATATCATTTACCTGAGCTTCCACATTCACAAAGCCAGAATTTCATCCATATTCCACATACTATCCAGAAATCTATTCAAATTCCATTACGCCAATCCACATCTTTTTAAGCTTCTAAAAATATTTCCTTAATACTCTTTCTGTGCTGATCACTGGCTGGCAAAATGTCTTCCATCATTTACTCTAAAGTTGAAAACCACTGGCTGACAAGAATCATCAGAGATTTGGCTCTAAGATTGTGCTGTTCCAGATGGATGGTCACTTTGGCTGATACCACTTAAATCCTACTTTCCTGTATTCAGAAAGGCAGTAGAGATTTAGGATGAAAAACCCTTTGAACAACTGATTCATGCTCCTCTTGTCAAGATGTATGATTGTCCCTCTACTTTATATGGGAAGAGAATTAGACTTTGGAATCTTTAAAACCACATGAAAAGCTGGACTTCTTTGCAAAAATAAAAAAACAAGGTGCCTTAGGTCTGACCTCATCTTCTGATCATTTTCCTCTGTCTCTCTGGTCAGACCATCCACCCTCTTCAGATCCTCCGACAAGGCAATCTCTCCGCTCCTCTCCCAGACTAGTCATGTGACCTATTTCTATACCTTTTTTCACTTTGCTCACATTTCCCCCTCCATGAAGCCCACCTTGATCATGCTATCCTCACACATGCTCCTGTTGCCTCTTATGATGTTCTGCATTTTAACATTTTGTCTGTGGCATTTCTCACTTCCTAACTTAGTAGCTAATTCACATATGCTTTACTGGGATCATTTAGTATCTTGTCTATGGAAAGTAATCTCCATGAAGGCAAGAATCTTAGTCTCATTTTACACTTATGTAACTCAACTGGGGCTTCCCAGGTGGCTCAGTGGTAAAGAGTCCACCTGCCAATGCAGGAGATGTGGGTTCAGTCCCTAGGTTGGGAAGATCCCCTGAAGGAGGAAATGGCAATCCACTCCGGTATCCTTGCCTGGGAAATCCCATGGACAGAGGAGCCTGGTGGGCTACAGTCCATGGGGTCACAAAGAGTCGGACACAACTTAGCAACTAAACAACAAGAAACCCAACTAACATCTTAGTCCAAAGATCTTGCTATAACCGGATGTTATTTGTGTTATCTGTAAAACCAGTAGTGGGTGAGCTTATAATGAATAAATCAGTCAAGGTTCAACTTGGTAATATCCAAAGTGACCCTGAAATTCTTTTCATATTTTCAAACTATGTGAATTAATACCCAAAACATTTTAAATCAGAACACAGAGGGTAACTCTCAGTCTGAGTTCTACAAATATGGCCTTGAGGGCCATCCACTTGAATTAATCAAAAAGTGCCACTAATTAGCTAGACTCAAGTGAGGGCTGGTGTGAGGCAATGTGACTTTTTTATGTCACATGTCACCTGGATTACATTTTCTCTCTGACATACCAGCCATTGGTCAGGATTTGACACCATGGATTTATCTGATGAAGTGTGCAGAAAACATTGATTTGTTAATTTCTAAGCACAATTGAAAGTCATTTTATAAGAGTGTTTCCATTTTTACTGAGGAAATCAATACTTCCATGTTTCAAGTATATAACAGTGTGGTTTATTAAACATAGCTCCATTTTGAGAACAAAGCGGGTCTGGGTTCCTTGTTTTGCTAAAATACACATTTCTTAAACATTCTCTTAGAACTTCAAATTGACCTTCTTAAAAATGAGATTATTTTTCACTTAAACATCAAGGAATACACTTCAGAATACTAGAGTGACAAAGATTTGGTCCACTAAAAGAATCTGCTTGATAACTAAACACTTTGGGCCATGAAGCTAATATATGTTACATATACCTTATAATAAATGCTACTTTCATCTGTTAAAATAAGCCAACATGAGACTGGAAAAGAAAAAACTAGTTCTCCTATAGTGCCTAAAGTATCACAATATCATACTCTATAGAAAAAATCTTAACTCCTCCTTAAGTAGTTAACACGCCACACAGATTTTTAAATGTTAAAGCAACTTTTCATCTTCTGGGATCTACTTTTTAAACCTTCCATCTTCTATAGTTATCGACTCCATGTGCCAGGCCTCTCGAAATTAGTATGTTAAACTGAACCAACTTAATAGGAGTCACTACCCATACATAGGACTTGTCTTCCAAAGAAAAGAATTGTTTAGAGGAGGGAAATTATAAGCTTCCCTAGGTATGTTGTAAAGAAGTTTGAAAAGTAACTGAGAGCAAGTTTTGTTAATGGAAATGTACTGCTCAGGTCACAATCTGCTTTAAAAGTTGTAGCAAATATGGATGACTCAAAAAGAAAAAAGTGAGATTAGGTTAAATAAAGATCCCTTTCAATGTTCACATCAAAAATGATTTTATCACTCAGACATCATGCTAGCACCCCCTCGAATGGCCATACTCTGGCATCTTAGAAAGGAAGCTAGTCTCTCCAGCCAAACCTCCTGCCTCAGAAAAACAAACAAACAAGCAAAGTCTTGTGTTTGTATTCCTGCTGCAATTAATCCTCAATGAAAGTTTAGTCCTGGTTCTTCACCTTCTCCTCACTTCCTTCCATTCTTTACCTAATGTTTCCTCCATCCCCATCAGCTCTTTGACCCTATCATCAATATTTTCAGTCCTCCCAATATCTCCTCACTCACTCTTCTCCCCTGCCCATTTATAAAATCCCCATCCATGACAAAGCTATGTATCAATGTCCACCACCTTGGCTCTTGGCAAGTTTAAGAATGCTATAGAAAAGCACATAATTTAAAAAAATAAAAAGAAAGAAACTTCCAGTTGCAAAATAAACGAGTCATGAAATGTACCATGTAGGGAATATAGTCAATTTAAGTGACCTCTTTGTGGTAACATATTGTAACTAGACTTATTGAGGTGATGATTTTTGAAATGTATAGGGAAAAAGTCACTATGTTGTATAATAGGAACTAACATAGTATAGCAGTCCAATTATACTTCAAAAATAAATACTCATAGAAAAAGAGATTAGGTTTGTGGTTACCAGAGGCAAGGGATGGAAGGAGGGGAACTGACTGAAGGCCATCAAAAAGTATAAACTTCCAGTTATATGATAAATAAGTACCAGACATCTAATGTACTACTTGGAAAATATAATGAACACTTCTGTACATTATATATGAAAGTTTCTAAGAGAGTAAATACTAAGATTTCTCATTACAAGACAAAAGGTTTTTCTGTTTCTTGAACTTTGTATCTATATGAGATGACGGATGTTCCTTAACTTACTGTAACAATCATTTCATGAAATATGTAAGTCAAATCATTATGCTGTACATCTTAAAGTTAAAAACAGTTCTGTTTTTTAAAAAAAGTTAAAAACAATTCTATCTCAATAAGCTTGGAAGAAAAAATAAAAATATATACTACAAGCATAAAAAACGAATAAAAGCTTTTATAAGAGACCTGTATCATTTGGTGCTGTCACAAATATTTTATCTCCAACCTCAACTGAGCCTGCAGTATTAACAAATCACTTTTCCCTTTTCCACTCACCTCTAGATAAAGTTCTCTTCCAGTGAAGGCTTTAGCTGTCCCCATCCTCCCACCTTCACGACCAAGTCACTGACTTCACAAATAAATCTCTCCCACATTTACCCCTAACATTTGAAAATAGTCACTCTTCTCTCTCTCCTTTGCATCCAACTCAAAGAAACAGGTATCTTCCCTCTTTCCCAAACTAATGTCTACACTGGCGACCTCAGCCCTGGCTCCTCCTTGGAAGTCATAAACTAGCCTCATCAACTGCTGCTTGTCTCTTGGATCTTCAAACATCTTCCCTTCACCTGGAAGCACGTGTAAGTATCCCACCTTCTTATCTTTCCATTTACTCTCAAATTCATTGGAAAGATAATTTTAAGATATTGTTTTTATTTTATGTTACTTATTAATTTTTCTCATCTTTTTGATGGGTCTCAAATTCACCAAAATCTACATTTTGTCCCATTCACTCTATTGATACTGTTCTCAGGGACGTTAGGAGAAGCCTAAGCCTCAGTTCCAGTTCTAAGATCCAGTTGCTTTTTTCTGATTTAATCATAGTTGGCTTCATGATAGCATTTGTTATAGTTTTTCTTGAAATACTCTTTTGCCCTAATTCCTAGGATATCATTATCTCCTGCTCTTCTTACCCCTGTTTCTCCTCAACTGCTGCTGCTTATGGGGGTGGCGGGGGGAGGGTCCTTTATCCAACACTTTAAGTGAAGGTGTTCTTCAGGGTTCAGTTCTTGATCTTCATCTCACAACACATATGCCCCTTGGATAAGGTCACATACAAACAGAATATGAGAGAGAAATGGACACATTCATGTGCTAATGGACCCCAAACTCATTTTTATAAAAGAACTGAGTCAATTACCCTCTCTTTCAAAGCATTATACACACATCAAACACACCCACTTTTCTATAGCCACTCTATGCCTCAGTATGAACCACATACTCATTACCTTTTACTAAATTAGAACTAAGAAACTCAAGAAAGTCCATAACTTACTTATCCCACATCACATATGTAAGTCCATAAGGAGAGGTTCCAATAGAATAACTTATAATTTATTCTATAGGTTGAAGCCTTGACCATATGCCCAAGACTGTAGGGAATGGTTTTACAAGGATTGTAGCAAGTCTAATCATAATAATAAACCTAAAAGGTCTATACTATTTTCATCTTCATCTAAACATGTGGAGACTAAAGAAAAGTCCAGGAATTTGCTGAATAAATCCATGATAGAGACAGGATCCATCAGGCTGGCGAGGCTCAGTGTGTGTGCTCAGCAGACATATGTGCAGCTTCATTTAAGGCACTTAATGACAGTGTAAAGCCACCTCTTCCTTTGTGTTGAAAATATTTGCAATAATAATAATGGCAGACTTACATGCAGTGAGTGCTAACAGTATAATCCACACCACTTTAACTGCTTTACAAGCATTAACATTTAAATTTCACAATGACTAACAGGTGGCAAGAATACACAGAAGAACTGTACAAAAGAGATCTTCACGACCCAGATAATCACGATGGTGTGATAACTCACCTAGAGCCAGACATCCTGCAATGTGAAGTCAAGTGGGCCTTAGAAAGCATCACTACAAACAAAGCTAGTGGAGGTGATGGCATTCCAGTTGAGCTATTTCAAATCCTGAAAGACGATGCTGTGAAAGTACTGCACTCTATATGCCAGCAAATTTGGAAAACTCAGCAGTGGCCACAGGACTAGAAAAGGTCAGTTTTCATTCCAATCCCAAAGAAAGGCAATGCCAAAGAATGCTCAAACTACCACACAATTGCACTCATCTCACACACTAGCAAAGTAATGCTCAAAATTCTCCAAGCCAGGCTTCAACAATACGTGAACCGTGAACTTCCTGATGTTCAAGCTGGTTTTAGAAAAGGCAGAGGAACCAGAGATCAAATTGCCAACATCTGCTGGATCATCAAAAAAGCAAGAGAGTTCCAGAAAAACATCTATTTCTGTTTTATTGACTATGCCAAAGCCTTTGACTGTGTGGATCACAATAAACTGTGGAAAATCCTGAAAGAGATAGGAATAGCAGACCACCTGACCTGCCTCTTGAGAAACCTATATGCAGGTCAGGAAGCAACAGTTAGAACTGGACATGGAACAACAGACTGGTTTCAAATAGGAAAAGGAGTACATCAAGGTTGTATATTGTCACCCTGCTTATTTAACTTCTATGCAGAGTACATCATGAGAAACCCTCGGCTGGAAGAAGCACAAGCTGGAATCTAGATTGCCAGGAGAAATATCAATCACCTCAGATATGCAGATGACACCACCCTTATGGCAGAAAGTGAAGAGGAACTCAAAAGCCTCTTGTTGAAAGTGAAAGAGGAGAGCGAAAACGTTGGCTTAAAGCTCAACATTCAGAAAACTAAGATCGTGGCATCTAGTCCCATCACTTCATGGCAAATAGATGGGGAAACAGTGGAAACAGTGTCAGACTTTATCTTTTCGGGACTCCAAAATCACTGCAGATGGTGACTGCAGAAATGAAATTAAAAGGTGCTTACTCTTTGGAAGGAAAGTTATGACCAACCTAGATAGCGTATTCAAAAGCAGAGATATTACTTTGCCAACAAAGGTCCATCTAGTCAAGGCTACGGTTTTTCGAGTGGTCATGTATGAATGTGAGAATTGGATTGTGAAGAAAGCTGAGTGCCAAAGAATTGATGCTTTTGAACTGTGGTGTTAGAGAAGACTCTTGAGAGTCCCTAGGACTGCAAGGAGATCCAACCAGTTCACTCTAAAGGAGATCAGTCCTGGGATTTCTTTGGAGGGAATGATGCTAAAGCTGAAACTCCAGTACTTTGGCTAACTCATGTGAAGAGTTGACTCATTGGAAGAGACTCTGATGCTGGGAGGGATTGGGGGCATGAGGAGAAGGGGACGACAGAGGATGAGATAGCTGGATGGCATCATTGACTCGATGGACATGAGTTTGAGTGAACTCCGGGAGTTGGTGATGGACAGGGAGGCCTGGCGTGCTGCGATTCATGGGGTCACAAGGAGTCGGACACGACTGAGTGACTGAACTGAACTACTATTACTCCCATTTTACAGATGAGGGAAATGAGACACATACGGTCTAAACATCTTTTCCATCTTTAAATAGCTTAAAGAAAGTGAACACAGGATAGTCTGTTCCAAAGCCCAAGTCCTTGACCTCTCCAGCTATTTAAGCATTTTATTGGGTTTCTTAAAGTAATATTGAGTGCTGGTTCCTGTGCATCCTTACCCCCCTAACACCATCACTGAAACACTTGGCTTTGTCTTAATAATCATAGCCCTGCTGCTACGATGCTTACTTTTATCTTTTCTCCCTCTCCCTGTTTTGGCTTGTCATTTTACAGCAATGTCTGGAAATATTTTCTTTCTCAGTTTCCATAAAACTCTTCTACATTCTGTTTATTACTCACCTCATTTTATTGATCATCTCATTTTATTGAATTTTTTTTCATAAGCCACACTCCCACTACCGTCAAAAAATAAAACACTTGATCCAGTTATCATTTTCTCCATATAGACTTTAAGTTGATGGTAACCATATACTTTATTGTTTAAACCAAGATACTTTTGAGAGTGGATGTATTACGTTTACACTGGGACAGCAAGTTTGAACTTAGGTTGTTCTCGGCAAACCAGGAGGTATAGTCCCATCACTTCTGATGCACAAAGGACAATTCAGTTGTACAACCACATTGTGACTAAAGAGATGTCCCAGCTACCAGCTTCCCCACTGACTGGCAATATCATGTCTTCTTCCAACAGCCCTGGCTACAGAAGAATCAGGACTCAGCTGGGGCCTTTGAATAACAACAAGCACAAGGAAAACAATCTTGCCAAAATTTTAAAACAAAAAATGAAGAATAAAAGAATAAGCTTTTAAGGTTCTAAGTCTATTATAACCAATAACAAGCAGACAGAACTGAATAAAAATAGACTTAAAAGTATTTAGTAATATTTCTTTAAATCAGCAGGGTATAAAGAACAGAGACCTCACTTCTTAAAGTCTTTCTAATAAAATCCTCAGTTTAATCTTACTGAAAACACTCATTTCTTGTTAAATAAACATTATCTAATGAACAAAGGATTTTCACAAAATCCTTTCATATCTTGTTATTCTCAAGTATAAATTAAAGCTTTTAACTTGTCTTTATAATGCAACCTCAATGTCAACTCTCTAACCTTTCTCCATAGCATTTAATACTGTTATTTCTGAAACATAAAGAATGCCAGCTTGCCAAAAAAATTAAAAGCAGAAGAAAAAAAAAAGGAGACAAAATATATAAAATGAAATCCTGATTTCATAATCTATTAAATTGGTAGTGATTAAGAAATAAGCTTGACCTGTTAGACCTATTTTCAGGATTCATTTCTATAATTCTTCAGATTGAAATGATGTTGAAGCTAATTGATTTGGGGAACATTTTTTTCATAGATTGTAAAAATGATAACTAATAGCTATTTGATATCATAGCTTCAAAATAACAATATGAGTTTATATGACTATCTCTGAGAAATATATTAGTTATAAATTTATAAGTTTTGTAGAGACTTTAACGTGTATGGGATTCTATTAGATAACAGTTAATTCTAGAACAGAAATCTTAATCCCTGCTCTTCCCTGCTCCACTATCTGTTGTACATCTGGATATGAAAAGTAGAAGAAAAATGGCACAAACTCAAAGTGAAATTTTGAAGGAATAAAATTTTGCCTTTGATCGTATTTCTGGTTCTTAAAGCAAAAACAAAACAAAACAAAACAAAACTCTTCCACTTTGGGGCTCCCAAAACTATTCACTACTCTTACAGAAGAAGAAAAAGAAGTTGACTATCCTTATTTGAATTTTGGCGAAAATTTGTTCTAACAAGTTGGCAGTCACAGTTCGTATTTACAAGTTGAAATTTTAAACTCATTAGTGGATTTGAAAGTCTATCTTCATGTAAAAGAATTACAAGGAGCAAGCAGCAAGTAGTGCTTCGATTTTTAGAAAGGGGTCTTCCCCAGTCTGCAAACTCATAGCACTCCGAAGTGAATCTGAATTCAGTCCTGTCTTAAGGATTTGGCAGTGACAGACAGACACCAAGTTAGCCAAGGATGCTTCTTGGTCTATAGCTCATGGACCTATTACTCATCCCCACAAAAGGGGGAAATGGGACTGAAAATTTTAGGTGAGTTCTCAGGAGCAACACAGGCCATCACAACTATCAGTCAATGAAGCAAAACTTTTTTGGACAAAAATCACCCAAACCAAAGACTGAGATATCCAATCTTGTCCCCTGTGCACTTTCCCTGGACAACCCACTATGTATAATCATCTCTTAGTCCAGATACCCTACTATTTACTACCACATTGTAAAAAGTTTATTTTCAAGATCTAGAATAAAGAGAGAGACCAATCAACAGAATTTTTCTGCTCTAAAACCTCTCAACTTTGAGATCAAATAGCTAAAGAGAGGATTAGCAAACCAGAAGTTAGAGGTGAAGCAAAGAACTGTCAGGGCAGGCAACAGAACCCTAGCTGGTGGGACATGTGCTCCCTAAATTGTCAGCCACTGACTGTGCCAGATGAGGAAAAACTGATGACCAATCCTTGAACACTATCTATAACAGAGAAGAGAGGAAAACAATGTTTAGTCTCATGGTTAAAAAGAAAATGGCACTAGTAATAATCCTCTAATAAACCGCTTTGCATGTGTGCCTAATCAAACATGCTATGAAACAACTGGAAAGTGTATCACGAAATTTGTGGTCGATTAACACTGCTTTGCAACTTGCCTGATTACAGTAACAAATATCCTTCCTTTGTGCCTGGAGCCTGATTTGAGGGTCCCTTGTGAAAATCCCTCAATATATCCTCTGCATCTACCATGTTCAATGCACTGTGCTTGATCCTAAAAACACAACTTCTGCTCTTTATAGAGTCAGTTCGGTTCAGTCGCTCAGTCGTGTCCGACTCTTTGCGACCCCATGAATCGCAGCACGCCAGGCTTCCCTGTCCGTCACCAACTCCCGGAGTTCACTCAAACTTATGTGCATTGAATCGGTGATATCATCCAGCCATCTCATCCTCTGTCATCCCCTTTCCTCTTGCCCCCAATCCCTCCCGGCATCAGGGTCTTTTCCAATGAGTCAACTCTTCGCATAAGGTAGCCAAAGTACTGGAGTTTCAGCTTCAGCATCAGTCCTTCCAATGACCACCCAAGACTGGTCTCCGTTAGGATGGATTGGTTGAATCTCCTTGCAGTCCAAAGGACTCTCAAGAGTCTTCTCCAACACCACAGTTCAAAAGTATCAATTCTTTGGCGCTTAGCTTTCTTCACAGTCCAACTCTCACATCCATACATGACCACTGGAAAAACCATAGCCTTGACTAGATGGACCTTTGTTGGCAAAGTAATATCTCTGCTTTTGAATATGCTATCTAGGTTGGTCATAACTTTCCTTCCAAGGAGTAAACATCTTTTTATTTCATGGCTGCATTCACCATCTGCAGTGATTTTGGAGCCCCCCAAAATAAAGTCTGCCACTGTTTCCACTGTTTCCCCATCTATTTGCCATGAAGTGATGGGACCAGATGCCATGATCTTCGTTTTCTGAATGTTGAGCTTTAAACCAACTTTTTCATTCTCCTCTTTCACTTTCATTAAGAGGCTTTTTGGGTGGAATAGAAAACTAAAATCTTTGAGAATTAGAGCAAGTATATCACAGCATTTCTTATCATTTGGGATCTAACCAGTACCATCAAAATGGCCAAAATAAAATTTTATTTTGAAAATGAACTTACCTGTACTAAAAGAAACTTCAGTGCAAGTTTCTCATCCACATCTCAACAATGAGAATCAACACAATGTGAAACAATGGTCAAGTGCCTTATAAGAAAGATTTAAATGCCCCTCAAAAGCATCAGATAATTACCTAAGCCAGAAGCAAGCTGTTAGACTAGGCAGACTAATGATCTGATCTTGAATGGTAATTCCCATGGTTCCTGAGGAGCACAAACATCAATCATTTAATAAATATGTGGTTTCCATTGGACTCCAGACTGGGTTAAAAAAAAAAAGAAAACCTCAGTGGTGAGAAAACCGTCTAAGTTTTCCTGGCATATCAATATGCATGTCCCTTAAAGCAAGGCTATTTCTAACATAACACATTTCTAATCTTTCTTTCAGGTTCTGTTATATTAATTAATGCCAGAATAAGCACCACAGGGAAAAATCTACATAACTGGACAATAAAGTGATGGCTTCAAATAAGATCTCACAACTCTGCTTTTTGAATAAGCATAGGAGAGTTTCCTTTTTGGTAATACTACTTTATTTCTTTTGCAAAAAATATACTATTGTGGACTCTTCTACCTTTCCATCATTCAGACAATTAGATCATGGCATTCAAACCCAGGGTCTCCAGCTGAGATGTGCCTGTGAAGATATCACTTGTATATAAGTAAGAAGATACTACTTGATTGTAAGTAAGCCTCTGTTGGTTGCTTACACAATTGCTTAAATAGTGTTGACTGAGAGTTTCATTATGTTCTTTTTAAAAGTATCATACAGCAATTCTTTTTCTTTTGGTGCAGGAGTCTATGGAATTCAACAATGTATAGATCTGTGTAACTCCCTTCACAATTAGCATACAAAGCAACTCAATGATGCTCTAAAATTCCCTGTGCTACCCTATCATAATACCATTCTCACCACACCCAGACCTCTGGCAATCACTGACTTTTTCATTGTCTTTACAGTTTTTCCCTTTCCAAAATATCACATAGTTGAAATCTGTATGCAGGTCAGAAAGCAACAGTTAGAACTGGACATGGAACAACAGACTGGTTCCAGATAGGAAAAGGAGTACGTCAAGGCTGTAATATTGTCACCCTGCTTATTTAACTTATATGCAGAGTACATCATGAGAAACGCTGGACTGAAAGAAACACAAGCTGGAATCAAGATTGCCAGGAGAAATATCAATAACCTCAGATATACAGATGACACCACCCTTATGGCAGAAAGTGAAGAAGAACTAAAAAGCCTCTTGATGAAAGTGAAAAAGGAGAGTGAAAAAGTTGGCTTAAAGCTCAACATTCAGAAAACTAAGATCATGGCATCCGGTCCCATCACCTCATGGGAAATAGATGGGGAAACAGTGGAAACAGTGTCAGACTTTATTTTTGCAGGACTCCAAAATCACTGCAGATGGTGATTGCAGCCATGAAATTAAAAGACGCTTACTCCTTGGGAGAAAAGTTATGACCAACCTAGATAGTATATTCAAAAGCAGAGACATTACTTTGCCGACTAAGGTCCATTTAGTCAAGGCTATGGTTTTTCCAGTGGTCATGTATGGATGTGAGAGTTGGACTGTGAAGAAGGCTGAGGACCGATGAATTGATGCTTTTGAACTGTGGTGTTGGAGAAGACTCTTGAGAGTCCCCTGGACTGCAAGGAGATCCAACCAGTCCATTCTGAAGGAGATCAGCCCTGGGATTTCTTTGGAAGGAATGATGCTAAAGCTGAAACTGCAGTACTTTGGCCACCTCATGCGAAGAGTTGACTCATTGGAAAAGACTCTGATGCTGGGAGGGATTGGGGGCAGGAGGAGAAGGGGACGACAGAGGATGAGATGGCTGGATGGCATCACGGACTCGATGGACGTGAGTCTGAGTAAACTCTGGCAGATGGTGGTGAACAGGGAGTCCTGGCGTGCTGCAATTCATGGGGTCGCAAAGAGTCGGACATGACTGAGCGACTGACCTGAACTGAAATCATAGAGAAAGTAGCCTTTTCGTACTGATTTCTTTCACTCCACATGTCTTTGAGAATCATCCATCTTGCCTGTATTGATTCGAGTATGTACTAACAGTTCGAACTTTTATCTGAGTAGTATTCTACTTCCCAGATGGCACCAGTGGTAAAGAATCTGCCAGCCAATGCAGGAACGCGAGAGACACGGGAAGAGACTTGGGTCAGGAAGATCCCCTGGAGCAGGAAATGGAGACCCACTCCAATATTCTTGCCTGGAAAATTTCATAGACACAGGAGCCTGACAAAGAGTCAGGAGGACCTTAAGGATTGAACAACAACTGTATACTGCATGGATATACCAGAGCTTGTTTATCCAGGCCCCTCATAAAGGATACTGTGTTGTTTCCAGCTTCTGACTATCACCAATAAAGCTTCTCTGAACATTTTTTAATAGGAAAGAACACATCTGACTCCATCTTTGCTTAGTCATGCTGACTCTGCTTCTTTTGTAATAGAATGTTGCCCGGGGCCTAAAATACACAGGATAGCCCATTCTGAAGGTTCTGACCTATAGAGTCCATTTATATAAAGATAAAAGGTTGCAGAACAGAGAATAGTTGATGTATTGGAGATTTACAGGAACATTGTGATTTGACCTATGTGGACAGCTGCTAGAACAAGTTGATCCAATCCTAAGAAGTTTACAGCAATTAACCATGCCCCAGGCTTCCCTGATGGCTCCGACTGTAAAGAATCCACCTACAATGCAGGAGTCCTGAGTTCCATCCCTGGGTTGGGAAGACCCCCTGGAGAAGGAATGGCAACCCACTCCAGTATTCTTGCCTGGAGAATCCCATGGACAGAGGAGCCTGGCGGGCTACAGTTCATAGGGTCTCAAAAAGCCAGATATGACTGAGCTACTAAGCACAACATACAGCCATGCCCCTTCCTCACCCTGCCTTTAAAAGTGCTTTGCTTCACTCTGTATAATCGGCTCCAGTTTCATCCATCTCATTAGAACTGATTCAAATGTATTCTTTTTAATGGCTGAGTAATACTCCATTGTGTATATGTACCACAGCTTTCTTATCCATTCATCTGCTGATGGACATCTAGGTTGTTTCCATGTCCTGGCTATTATAAACTGCTGCGATGAACATTGGGGTACATGTGTCTCTTTCAATTCTGGTTTCCTCGGTGTGTATGCCCAGAAGTGGAATTGCTGGGTCATAAGGCAGCTCTATTTGTAATTTTTGAAGGAATCTCCACACTGTTCTCCATAGTGGCTGTACTAGTTTGCATTCCCACCAACAGTGTAAGAGGGTTCCCTTTTCTCCACATCCTCTCCAGCATTTATTGCTTGTGGACTTTTGGATTGCAGCCATTCTGACTGGTGTGAAATGGTACCTCATTGTGGTCTTGATTTGCATTTCTCTGATAATGAGTGATGTTGAGCATCTTTTCATGTGTTTGTTAGCCGTCCGTATGTCTTCTTTGGAGAAATGCCTATTTAGTTCTTTGGCCTATTTTTTGATTGGGTCATTTGTTTTTCTGGAGTTGAGCTGCATAAGTTGCTTTTATATTTTTGAGATTAGTTGTTTGTCAGTTGCTTCATTTGCTATTGTTTTCTCCCATTCAGAAGGCTGTCTTTTCACCTTACTTATAGTTTCCACCAATACAGTATACTGACACATATATATGGAATTTAGAAAGATGGTAATGATGACCCTGTATGTGAGACAGCAAAGGAGACACAGATGTATAGAATGGGCTTTTGGACTCTGAGGGAGAGGGAGACGGTGGGATGATTTGGGAGAATGGCATTGAAACATGTATACTATCATGTAAGAAACGAAGTGCCAGTCTCTTCGATACAGGATACAGGATGCTTGGGGCTGGTGCATGGGGATGATCCAGAGAGATGATATGAGGTGGGAGGTGGGAGGGGGATTCAGGATTGGGAGCTTGTATACACCCATAGTGGATTCATGTCAATGTATGGCAAAACCAATACAGTATTGTCAAGTAAAATAAAGTAAAAATAAAAAAATTTAAAAAATTAAAAATTTTTTAAAAAATGCTTTGCTGAAACAATTTAAGGAGTTTAGGGCTTTTCCCATATGAGCTACTCATTCTTCTACCCCTCTCTACTCCCTACAATAAAGCTTCCTCTGATCCAAACTCTGACATTTCAGTTTGTTTGACCTCACTGTGTGTTGGGCACAGGAACTTGCATTTGGTAACAATATGTCTCCAAGTTTTAGAGTGAACATAAAACATATATTTTAGAGAAAACATAGAGTTTTCATTTCTCTAGAGTAAATAACCATAAATAAGATTTCTGGAGCACATTTTGAGTATATGGGCTTCCCAGGTGGTGCTACTGGTAAAGAACCTGCCTGCCAGTGTAGGAGACACAGGAGATATGGGTTTGATCCCTGCGCCAGAAGGATCCCTTGGAGGAGGGCATGGAAACCCACTCTAGTATTCTTGCCTGGAGAATCCCATGAACAGAGGAGACTGGCACGCTACAGTCCTTAGGGTCTTAAAGAGTTGGACATGACTGAAGTGACCTAGCATGCACACATGCACGTTAAGTACATATATATAATTTTATAAGAAACTTCCAAGCTATTTTCAGAGTATCTATATAATTTTGTACTCCTACAAGCAATGTATGAAGAGTTCCAGTTGCTCCTCATTCTCACTAACACTTGATATCATTGGTTGACAGTTTTAAGAGTTCTAGAGTGACTTTCTTTAAAAATCTTTATCAACTATTGTAATACATTTTAGCACTCCAATTGAGAAATAGCATTATTTTCCAATAAAGTGTTTTGTACAAAGTATTCAGATATCAAACATTTGAAACCATAACAAAATGTTTTATTCAATACTATAAGAGCCTCCAAAATTGTATTATAACATTGGTCAGGGAGCTGCAATATCTCTGAGCTACTTATTTAATTCTTTTTGTATCTACAACAACTATAAAAATGTGCACCATGCTGTTACGAGAATCAGAAACACACTCATTAGATCAACAAACAAATATTCAGTGAGAATTATTATCCTAGGAATAGTCATGAATATAACTGATTGGGCTTCTGTACTCATGAGGTGTTTATGTACACATACACACAAAAATAGTAATCAATTATCTGAGTAATTATTCAATTTAAAGATATGCATAGGGTATATTAGCTGGGGATGTTTTATAACTTGACCTTAGCTTGATCATTGCCAGGTACTCACTCATAGGAAGCACAAATAGAAAATGTCAAATATGCTTTAATTCTGATTGCATAGCAAATAATAAAATCCCCAAGTGTTCTGAGATAGTACAAACTAGAACCTAAAATATATGAATTGTGATGACTGAACAAAGACCTCCAGTTTCAAGTTTCTGGAGAAAGCAGATCTAGAATGCAAACAGAAAACAATGAATGGTACTTTAAAATGTCAAGCCTCTTTTGATAAATGGAGGGAGCATCTGGGTGTCATCAACAGCTAAAACTCAGTTCTCTCTGGCTGAAGGATGTTCCCAGGCCCCATATCCTTCCTTCTTTCTCTGAATTCTGTCTTGTCCAGATTCCCAGTTTTCATGTCATTAATAAGGATCACATTCTTATGCTCTAAGTCCTTATTCTCTAGTTCTCTATTTCAATTCTCTAAATTCTTATTCTCTAAGTCCTCTGGATCACTGACTCTGGATTATATCTGGAGTTTTTCAGGGGAAGACAGTAGCCCATGAAGGACTCCTATCTCGCTGCACATCCCACCCCCTCAGCTGGGTTGTCCAGAGAAGAAATCAGACATAAAGAGTTCATTTGTGATTCACTTTTGAACTGTGGTGTTGGAGAAGGCTCTTAAGAGTCCCTTGGACTGCAAGGAGATCCAACCAGTCCATTCTGAAGGAGATCAGCCCTGGGATTTCTTTGGAAGGAATGATTCTAAAGCTGAAACTCCAGTACTTTGGCCACCTCATGTGAAGAGTTGACTCATTGGAAAAGACTCTGATGTTGGGAGGGATTGGGGGCAGGAGGAGAAGGGTACGACAGGATGAGATGGCTGGATGGCATCACCAACTCGATGGACGTGAGTTTGAGTGAACTCCGGGAGTTGGTGATGGACAGGGAGGTCTGGCGTGCTGCAATTCATGGGGTCGCAAACAGTCGGACACGACTGAGTGACTGATCTGAATTGAACTGAACTGAAGGAAAGAATAATATGCCAGAATCATTCTTTCCATGTGCACCTGACATCACTCCCTTCGGTAAAATGCAGCCCATTACCTGAAAGCCCTGTGAAATTTGCAGGGAACTGAAAACCTCATGCTTATACAAAAGGCTGAGTCATTTTCTCAGAGTTGAGCAAGTCACAAAGAGAGTTCAACTGCTAACAAGATTCCTCAGACATGAAGCCAAGAGAACATAATCAGTTCACCCTAATTGATGGCATACAGTTTTACTACATAACTGATGGTTTTAAACCCCTAGCCAATTAGTTTGTCAAACAGAGGTTAAATTCTTGACTGGTTTATTTCAACTACATTTAGGCAGGATTTACAATGCAACCCACCTCATCAAGGCAGCTGAAAATGTACCCTTTTAGTAAGTGAAATTAGGAAGGACTTCCCAGTAACCAAAAGAGAAAAATAAGTTTCACTAAAACACCTAACTAACCAAGATATTAACTCTGGATTTTAATTTCACTCTATATAATTCCTTTTTTGTGTGGTTACCTACTTTTGAGATCTTTTAAAATATTTTTATGGTTGGTGTCACTGCAGTTTGAAATAATGCTGCAGTTTGAAAATATTAAATTATAATTAACTAACAATCAGCCTATTGGCCTGACATATTAATTTGCAGCCACCTCTTAAGCTGTGTGAATTATCACCTCAAGCTCTTGACAGATTTCTCCAGCTTCTAGCTAATGTATAGCAGAGAGTTAAGTCTGTCTGAAGAGTCTAGCATTTATTTGTGACCATACACCTAAAGCAATTAACCACTTTTTACTGAAAATCCATTCTGCATTCAGCCCTATGCTCAGTCAAGTAAGGTACACAAGAAGGTCAGACATAGCTACAGGTGAGAAGCAGAACTCACAATTTTAATATTCAGGCTAGTGTTAAAAAGTTGCATTAGAAAAATTTTTATAAGCCATTGATTCCTTAAACTTATATAAAGTATTTTATAGAACAGTGGGCAGCAAACATTTCTTGTAAGAGATGACATTTTTGGCAAAGTTGAAGATATTATATACATACCTGTTTAATAAGAGAAAAAATAAATTTCCACAAACTTATGGATGAAATTCAAAACTTGTATCCAATTTACCTTACCTTGGACAATGTAATTAACAGAAGTTATTGCTGTAAATTATATTTTCTAAGACCTCAATAAATGACAGGGAATGTACCAAACTTTCTCTGGGACTTGGAATTATCAGAAATCCATTTTTCGTTTGGAGTTGCCTTCAATTAAATATGATTTACTATAATTCTCCTGAATTTGTGGTAGGTGATGAGGATGCAAAGAAAAATGGTCTCCTGCCCTCAAAGCACTAAAATTAAAGAGCAGAAAGACAAATGGACAAAGTACAATAATGGCATGCATCATGTCTACAATAAGCGTGTGTGTGTATATATATATGTATATACACATATAATAGTGCTACATAAACATTTGTTTAAAGTGCTACATAAACACAGAGAGAGGACTTAGGAAAATGCTGTTGAAAGTTTCTCTAAAAATTTTATATTTCTCTTCTTGAAATATTAGCAAAATGGATCTTTATGGTATTTAATGAAGAATCCCTGTATCCCTTCTGAATGACCATTCTGGTCTATTTTCACTGTATAGCTTTATAAACAGGCATTTCAGGTAATTTGCCTGAATTGAAAGGGACAATGAGGACACAATCAAGTATTTTATTTATGTTTTTACTACATCTGTTACAATAACTTTTTTTTATTCTGACACTTAAGGTTCTGTTTATTTGAAAGTTCCAGTTAATGGACAATTGTTCCCTAGCCATCTCAAGAATTAAAATGAGAATTTACAACAAACAAGAAAACTCCAGATTATTCAATACAAATCCAAGGTAGAAGAAAGAAGGGAGAAAACGCTCATATTATTTTTTACCTTTCAAATTAATGCAATATACCTAGGCAATAAACACCCAAACTACTCACATATTTTATAAATTCATAAGGAAACCAAATTTTTAGGTCTCTCTCTCCTGCGGAGGCTGGTGGTGAACCATGACCTAAAATGTGGCAACCTGGCTGGAGAATGAAGCACAAAAAGGTTCATAACTTTTTGTCTTCAGATATCAATTAGATGATGACTTTGGCATCTCCCCACATTACACCAAAAAGTCCACCTTTGGTTTTAATTCCCCGAAAGCTTATCTGGCTATAAACACAAATACAAAGGTTTAGAAGATGCTCTGCTGTTTCTGAGGGGCATAGGCTATTCATAACTTTGCTCTAATGATCCTAGTTTGAAAGGTTCCTAGTACATTTCCAAGAAGGTATTTCTACCTCAGAAAGTTCTGTCAGTCCTGCTAATACTAATGAGAGGCAGTAGGAACCAGATGAGACATGATACATCTTCTGCCCTTCTTTGTCCTTCCCCTGATATTCACATCCATCAATCAATACCTGTAAAAAGGAAGTGTATCCACAATCCCTTCATTTCACTGATGAAATTAAAATAATGATTCAGAAGAACATACTGTCCAAAGGTACAGAGGCTTCAAGCAACATGGAATGTTTAATTGCACTGTGGAGGGATGTGATGGCCTAAAAGGAGGACTGGCCTTGTAAGGGGTGGTCCTATCACAAAGCCTATCAGATATTGTGCTAATGAATTGAGATTTTATTTTATAAAATAAAGGGAGACCAGTTAAAAGCTTTATGCTGATGTTTATGTGATCAGATTTGCATTTTAGAAGGAGCATGTCTTCCATGAGTAGACTGCATTAATAGAATTATTGATGAAAGGGAAAGAGGAGAGTGAAAAAGTTGGCTTAAAGTTCAACATTCAGAAAATGTAGATCATGGCATCCAGTCCCATCACTTCATGGGAAATAGATGGGGAAACAGTGGAAACAGACTGAGACTTTATCTTTGAGGGCTCCAAAATCACTGCAGATGGTGACTGCAGCCATGAAATTAAAAGACGCTTACTCCTTGGAAGAAAAGTTATGACCAACCTAGATAGCATATTCAAAAGCAGAGACATTACTTTGCCGACTAAGGTCCGTCTAGACAAGGCTATGGTTTTTCCAGTAGGCATGTATGGATGTGAAAGTTGGACTGTGAAGAAGGATGAGCGCTGAAGAATTGATGCTTTTGAACTGTGGTGTTGGAGAAGACTCTTGAGAGTCCCTTGGACTGCAAGGAGATCCAACCAGTCCATTCTGAATGAGATCAGTCCTGGGATTTCTCTGGAAGGAATGATGCTAAAGCTGAAATTCCAGTACTTTGGTCACCTCATGGGAAGAGTTGACTCATTGGAAAAGACTCTGATGCTGGGAGGGATTGGGCGCAGGAGAAAGGGACGACAGAGGATGAGATGGCTGAATGGCATCACCGACTTGATGGACGTGAGTCTGAGTGAACTCCAGGAGATGGTGATGGACAGGGAGGCCTGGTGTGCTGCGATTTATGGGGTCGCAAAGAGTCGGACACAACTGAGCAACTGAACTGAACTGAGAGTAGGAAAAATGCAAGAGACACAGGTTCAATCCCTGAGTCAAGAAGATCCCCTGGAGAAGGAAATGGCAACGCAATCCAGTATTCCTGCCTGGAGAATCCCATGGATAGAAGAGCCTGGCAGGCTATATAGTCCATGGAGTCGCAAAGAGTTGGGAATGACTTAGCAACTGAACAACAATAACAAAGAGTAGGGAGAGAGAGAACAGAATTCACTGCTATAGCTCAGATAAAGGCTCACAGCAAGGCAGTAGGGATAAAATGGAAAAGAGGATGAATTTATCAACTTTAATGTATTTGGCAAGTCATTGTGACTGCATGAAAGAAGGGGCTGAGAGGGTGAAGCGGCAAAAATGACTAGACTAGTAATTTGGGAGACTTATAAGAGATGGAGGGCTGAAAATAAGGCATTCTAACATAGGTAGAATGGAGCTGTCTAACAGATAGTTGGGTATGCAGATGGGGAAGTTAGGGGTGAATCTGAAATAAGGGTCAAGATTTGGGACCTAAGAGTTGAAGCCCAGGGCATTAATAAGATAAAGAGAGGGAAAAGAGGAAAAGAAGATGGTTAATGGCAAAACTTTAAAGATCACCAGCACTGGTGGAATGAGGAGAAGAGAACTCAGATGGAGAATACGAGAAGGAGGCAATGGCTGGGGCAGTGGAAATTCCAAACTTTTTTTTTTTTTTTTTTTTGAAGACTTATACTAGCAGGAAGGTCAGAAAGGGGCTTGAATATTCATTATAAGAATTAAGGAAATTCAGTTATGTGTATTGAAGAGTGGGGATACTGTTGGACATTACATTCCCACCCTGGCCCCAACCCCTTTCAGTACTCTACTACTGAGAAGTTGGAGAACCAGGAAAGCACATGGCCTTGGAAACCAAAGCAGGACGTGATTTGAAGAATCAGGGAGCAGACTCAGTCAAATTCTTCAGAGACTACACAGATAAGGAAAAAACACCCAGTAATTTGCAATCACTGATGTTGGCCAGTGCAATTTAAGTGAAGTAAAGAGGAAACCAGCCACGGTGCAGTGGGAGAGACTGAATAAGACGTAAGGAAGAGTCAGTCAGGGCACTTTTCCTTCAAGAAGTTTGACTATGAAGAGATGAAGCAGACACAGATGGAGTCACAGAGGGATACAGGGTCAAGGGCCTCAAGAACAGTTTGAAGACACAAGTAGAGACCTTGTCTCAGACTTGCTCCTCACAATCCAACATGACAGGCGTGCAACACCCATTGCACACTGATGGCTGCCCTTCTCCAGAAAATGTCTCTCTCATAGGGCCCCATTTCCATCTAAAAGTCCACCAGGAAATATTCATTTAGTTGGACCTTAAAGGCTTTTTACTAGCAGCAATTTTCTATTAAAGTGAAAATACCCAAGTAACAACTGGAAATAAGGCCAAGATAGATGCTTGAAAGAGAAAAGGGAAGTGAGAAGGCAAACACCAAAGAAAATCGGTGCCTACCTCACAGTTCTGCCTTAGTTGGCCCTGAATTCAATCAGCAGTAATAACAGAAAATTACATGTGTTGTGTAATGGGCAGAAAAACTGTTTAATCACTGGTGCTGTTGAGCTGAAATTATCCTTTGTGGCCTACATAGAGAGAAGCATCATACACAGATTGTCAATTTCCAAGGATAAAATTTCAACTTATTAATCTTAATATAAATTTAGATAAAAATTAAATCTATTAGGTGATACACATGGCACTTATAATGTTAAATGCCCACAGTCAAACACACAGGAATTCATTGTAATTTCCCCTAATTATAATCACAGAAGTAAAATAAGGATGTGGGTAAATCTAAGTTTTACAGTGGTTCTAGGTAACTTTTGAAGGGTAGCAGTATATGCCTTCCCCTTCCTCCCCGCCAAACCACCTCTCCCCAGTTTGGCATATTGATTATTTTGAGCTGAAGACAATTTAGAAATAGCAGATACAAGAAAAGATCTCTGCCTTTTGTAATAGGGTCTCCCTTCCCTCTCTCTACCAGGAAGGACTGAAGTTAGTCATTTGAGACTCTAGACCCTTATCGGCCTACAGATGGTACCAGAAAAGTCCACATCACAAACATTTCCATGTAACCCTGATCTACGATTAGTGTCTCCATATATTTGAAAGTGAAAGTGAAGTCGCTTAGTCGTGTCCGACTCTTTGCGACCCCGTGGACTGTAGCCCACCAAGCCCCTCTGTCCATGGGATTCCCCAGGCAAGAATACTGGAGTGGGTTGCCATTTCCTTCTCCAGGGGATCTTCCTGACCCAGGGATCGGACCCAGATCTCCCACATTGCAGGCAGACGCTTTAACCTCTGAGCCACCAGGGAAGCCCATATTTACCTTCCCACAATTTAGCACCTCCGGAAGCTCAAAGTCCCTTTCTTTTGTCTTGTCACTTTTCTTTGCAATTACTGTTCTTTGCTAAGATGTTCAAGGTCTAAGCTCAAGTTCTAACCACTCTTATGAGTTACTCATCATCAAATAATCCCATGTGTATGCACAATGTACACATTAATGAACTTATGTTTGCTTTTCTCTTGTTAATCTGTCTTTTGTGGGTCTATGTTGTAGGGCGCCAGCCAATGAACCTCAGATGGATAAACGTTTTTCCTCCCCTACACATTCCTCACTTGTATTTCTTCAACAACTGAAACAACTAACTGATGTTTGTGTCTGTTGCACCTGCTGCTCTCCCCATGCCTAGCTCTTGATTTCTGAATCATAGATCCACAGAAACAATATTATTCTCTCATATACTGAAGGCAGGTTATCCGCAATGTATGTATGCCCAATCTATTCATGTTCTTATGTGTGCTGAAACAACTGGGGGGAAAATAAAAAAACACTTTTAATCTATTACTGCAGTCCCAAGAAAGACCTACCTTTCTACTTTCAATGGAGTGTTCTTACCCATCCCTGTCAAGGACAACTTCAAATGCCATCTCATATATTTCAGTTGACTATGAACAACCACCATCCTATAATAATCAATTCTCTGTTGCATATCCGTGTGTACCACATCAAGTTATCTCTTATTCCAGCCACTGATGTGAGTCTCATTTCCATGCAAAAGAAAACTGTGTTTTACCTTCTGCCCTGGGCCTCTCTGATGCTGCCCACGAGATGAACCACTTAGCATTCATACACATGCAACCAGGAAGCGTCAGGATTAGGGTTTTGACCAATCAGAGACATGAACAGGTATCTTTTCCTTTTGCCCACGGGGAGAATGGAGAACAATTTGAAAGGGTCTTCACAAGTCCTTGAGGATCAAGCATCTCCTGTAATATCTTGAGTTGCTTTCCCTCCTTTGTTTCACTCTTTCTATCCCCTGCTTCTGTTCCTGGATCATTTCCCAAGTAAATAACCTATGTGTGAACTTTGTCTCTGGTTCTGCTTTCAACAGCATCCAAGATAAGAGGAGGCCATTTCCCCCATCATTAGACCATCTTGCCTCTCTCCTCCAGAGCTTTATATCACTAATATGCAACAGCTAACATACTTTATCTGAAGAGGAAATCCTCTGTCTCTGATGGACCTGCCTTCTTCATTTCCTGTGAATAGCAGAGCTATCTGCATCTGTAGGGTCTCAGGACTGCACTGAGAATATTTGTCTACCTCTGCTGGAAGCCCTTCTGATTAGTCAGGCTCCTTGAGTTGGAAACATAAGGATTTATAATGAAAAAGAATCACACAGTAAAAACAGAAAGAATGAAAAGAAAACAAACCAATAAAGAACCTATCCTATCATAATATTTGAGGTTCTGGTATTTGCTGGCTTTGGAGGCAGTTCAAAATAAATGAAAGAAATGTGTATTTTATTAAATGCTAATATTTAGAAGATGTAGAAGGGGAAGGAAAGATAAATGCTTCCAATCATATTTGCAAATATGAGTTGTCTCCTAGCCCCTTCAAAACAGTTAGAGGTTTTCCTTGCATCTGAGCCACCTACGCAGTCTTGGATGTAACGCCTGAGACCAACGAGAAAATTGAGTAGGGGGTAGCGAAGCTGCACGTGTATCCAACCACAGACCTGGGCAACACACTGTGCTCTAAGTCTGGACTGTAATACAATCATGAGCCCTTTCTAGCCTTGCAGCTGCCCATCCGACTTCCTCCCCAGGAAGAGCCTATTGCTTCTGACCCCACATAGGTCTGCCTGTAATAAACTCTATCCTCCCCTCACAACATCTGCTATTGTTAACATGATCTCTGTTTGTCTTGAAGTATAAATAGGCCCCAAATTTCAAGAGTTCAGAATACACTGAACCGTAACAGCATAGCCTTTTCTTTCTCTTCTTGGTAAGAGCCTTATCCCTCTCTTGGGTTTTGGAATTCATTTTAAGAACAACAATGAAATAAAGTGGAGAGGAAGAAGATTTGAGAGGATCAGGAGGACTCTAGGGGGTCAGAAATGAACAGTTGGCCCTGGCTCTTGTTTTTCCTATATTTGCCGAGATACACGCTGACAGTTCATTTGAGCCATTTTCTGTATTCTTGTTTTTCCATGCTAAAGTTGAGTGTCTGGGACAAGGGAAGGAACTAATTGTATTATTAATTAGTACCCAAAGTGTTTTACAATGTTCAAACTGACCAACTTTTAATTTTGCTTGAACAGGACAATTTCTTGCTCCTTATAATAGATGTATTCATTTTCAAGAAGAGAAAATAGGTGAGCAGTAGTCCTGGCTTCAGATGTAGGGTAATAGTAAAAAGCAAGACACTGAGGCCTCACAGCACTAGATTCCCAGCCTAGACCTGTCACAAGGTAAATCGACTTCATTCCTCTGAACCTCAATTTACTTATGTACAAAATGGATGAAATGAGTAATTATTTCATAGTGCTGTTAAAGTAGTAAATGAAATAATGCATGTGAAATGCTTGTTAATGCTTCAGTAACTATTAGGTGATAATGATTTTTCAGCATATGTGATTTTATCTTCCAGTGAGACTCAGAAAGTCTTACAATCCAGTTATCAGAGCTCCCTCTCCTAGGGAGGAATCAGCTCCATATGAATCTCCAGCTGAGGGGTTAAAACAGATAAAATGCTTAGAAGAGTACCTAGCAGGTTGCAAATACTTGATAAATGTTAGCTATTCATCACCATCATTATCAATGTATCATTAATAATGTATAATTATCCTTATTACTGTAATCTGTTTACCAAGTGAGCTGGACTCAGCAGGTGCAAGAGAGGAAATTTAGTCTTCCTAACCCATTCCCAGTTAAACTCATGCTGTCAAATAATTTTTTTTCAGATCCTGGATGAAACCCCAGGTAGATGACATAGCTTTTCTGATTACTCTCATATATGAAACCTTCCAGTCCAGTCCAAAGCAATCTCAAATCCTTCTGAAACCTTCTTCCTTCCTTCAGTTTGAGTCAGTTTCGCGCTGAGAAATCTGTGTTGGAGAAAAATATGATTGGCTTTGCATTATTTTTCTGCTTTGATCTCTCCTCCTCCACTAACTATGAAGTCCCCATTGTTCCAGGATTGAGCTTGGGGCCTGGAGTTGAGAGAGAGGAGCTATATAGAACAGAAGAGGTTTCCCAGAACTAAGAACATATGTTGTTGTTCAGTCGCTAAGTTGTGTCCAACTCTGTGAATCCATGAACTGCCATGCTTCCCTGTCCTCTACTATCTCCCACAGTTTGCTCAAACTCATGTCCATTGAATCGGTGATGCCATCCAACCATCATATCCTCTGTCATCCCCTTCTCTCCCATCATCCCATTCTCCCCGTGCCTTCAATCTTTCCCAGCAGCAGAGTCTTTTCCAATGAGTCAGCTCGTTGCATCAGGTAGCCAAAGTATTGGAGCTTTAGCTTCAGCATCAGTCCTTCCAATGAATATTCAGGGTTGATTTTCTTTAGGATTGACTGGTTTGACCTCTTTGCTGTCCAAGCAAGTATCAAAAGTCTTCTCCAGCACCACAATCCAAATCATCAATTCTTTGGCACTCAGCCTTCTTTATGGTCCAACTCTCACATCCATACATGACGTCTGGAAAAACCACAGCTTTGATTATGCACATTTGTCAGCAATATGATGTCTCTGCTTTTTAATATGCTGTCTGCTGCTGCTGCTGCTAAGTCACTTCAGTCGTGTCCGGCTCTGTGTGACCCTATAGACAGCAGCCTACCAGGCTCCCCCGTCCCTGGGATTCTCCAGGCAAGAGTACTGGAGTGGGTTGCCATTTCCTCTGTCTAGGTTTGTCAAAAATTTTCTTCCAAAGAGCAAGGGTCTTAATTTCACAGCTGTAGTTACCAGCCACAGTGATTTTGGAGCCTAAGAAAATAAAATCTGTCACTGTTTCCACTTTTTCCTCATCTGTTAGCCAGGAAGTGATGGGACCAGATGCCATGATCTTAGCTTTTTGATGTTGAGTTTAACATTTATCATCTAGCTAACTTAGCACTGATACCCTCTGAGTAATGAAAATGTTTAAAACTGACTCTTTTTTGAGTCAGGCCCTTCTGCGGTTCCCATAGAGATTTGCACTCAGGATCTGCAGTTGCCTGTTTGGCATGGAGATGCCTGCTTCTAAATGGCTAATTACAACTTTTCTGATAGCCCCTGATGCCCAGCATTCACCCCTCACTTGAGGTCACCTCACACCTCTTGGGTGAGTCTCTGTTAAAATGGTACATGATATGCTCCATTAATAAGCACACACTTGTAATACTGTGGGCCTGGGATCTTTGCTCAGCAAGCTGGGAAGTGAAACCTTCTTTAGTACAAGTCACTTAGCCCATCTCTCACCTATAGACTCTTCTGATAGCAGTCTCTGCCTGTGAACTTCTAGTGGTACCTTAAAACTCAACTCCCTCTGTGTTTTTGAGTCCTTATCTTATAAAGGTACATATTGAAATACATAACATTAAAATACTCTTGACGGGGTAGGAGTGAGTAGATAGTGAGACAAAACAAAGTTAAACATGAGTTGATAACTGAAGAAACTGAGTGAGGGATACACAGAGGTTTTATAATCTTATCCTTATACTTTCTCATATATTTGAAAATTTTCAAAGTTTAAGCACAGAAAAGAAGCAATATAAGAATACTAATCATGTAAGAAATGAATCACTAGTCTAGGTTCGATACAGGATACAGGATGCTTGGGGCTGGTGCACTGGGATGACCCAGAGAGATGATATGGGGAGGGAGGTGGGAGGGGGGTTCAGGGTTGGGAACTCATGTACACCTGTGGTGGATTCATGTCAATGTATGGCAAAACCAATACAATATTGTAAAGTAAAAAAAATAAAAAAAGAAGAAGAAATAATGAAAGGGCACATGAATCATGAGAAATTCTCCAGAAAATTAGACATAGACGTAGCAGACCCAGGTTGATATCCACTGCTGCAGTCAGTGACTATAAGAGCTTAGGGCAAATCACCCAGATTTAATAATATCAATTTTCTCATTTTTAACCTAAGAATAATTCATAGCTATTGCTTTATGGTAGAACTGTTGCAGGTTCAAATGAACTGTTGATTGTAATGCACCCATGAATAGTTCAAACTTAGAATTAAAATTTTTTGAATATATAAAAAAAATATGACCCCACTGTATACTAATTATACATCTCTTGCAGCTTTCAACCTCTATTCAGTTGTAAATTTTTTCTTGCGGCCCTGAACCTTTATTCTGTTGTTAATTTTTTCTTAAGGACAAAGATAGAGCATATTCAACTTTGTATCATCAATACCTCAGCAAAAGAAGGTACTACAAAAACATGCGTGCTATGAGTGAATAAAGAAAAGCTCAGGAGAACTGAAAAAAAAAAAAGAATACTAATTGAGGGGAAGAGGAGTAGAAACAAAACAAATATTTTGTTTTCTGAAAAAAAATACTCCTTTGAGAGGACAGGAGGGTTAGCAATATGCTCTGCCCCTGTGAGCAGAGATGGACAGTTCACAGCATATTGAAAGTTAATTACAGTATGATCCTACAGAAAGTGCCCTTTCTCCTCTTCCCTTATACCTTGAGGTACCTGGTTCTAGCCACTTCCTTTATAACAACATAGATTGTCTTAGCCTGCACTGTCCATCATAGTAGCCACTCACCACATGTAGCTATGTACGTTTAGATTTTAATTAATCACACTAAAATAAAGTAAAATTCAATTCCTGTCACTGAATGGAAAGCTCACTAGTCACTTTCAAGTGCTCAATACACACATGTGCTAGTAGTGACTATGTTAGATAGCACAGATACAGAAAATTTTTGTCATTGACAGCAATGGAACTCTGGAGCCTCACTTTAGAAGGTGAAGTGAAAGTGTTAGTCATTGAATTTGCGATGCCAAGAACTATAGCCTGCCAGGTTCCTTTGTCCATGGAATTCTCCAAGCAAGAATACTGGAGAGGGTTGCCATTCCCTTCTCCAGGGGTTCTTTCCAACCCAGGGGTTGGACCTGGGTCTCCTACATTGCAGGCAGATTCTGAGCCACCAGGGAAGCCTCTTAGACGGTGAAGGTTTTGTCAACTCTTGTTTTGTTCTCAGGCCTTGGAACTTCTCTTGAAGCCATGGATCAAGAGAAGATGCATATTTACCAGTTTTTTATATAATCAATAAGTAGATAGATTTGACAATTGTGTTCAGGACTAGGGATACATTAAGGCAAATGAAAATAAGATCATTTTTCATGATGCTAAAATCTTAGATAAAACAGAAATAATTAACTAGGGTTTTCATGTTTGAGCTTCAAGTCTAAATACTGTCTACTCAGGCAGAATAAGCACCTCTGTCATTTTTCCCCCATGATGAGACACAGAAGAGCAGCCACCAAAATTATTTCCCTTTATATTCACGGTGTTTTATAGTTTACAAGCAACATGAGTTATCTCATCTCTTTCTAAAAGGAACTCTGAGAATTAGACAGAACAAGTATTGCTGTACCCGTTTTACAGATGAGGAAATAGGCTAAGGGAACATCAGAGACCTCTCCAAGGTCACAGAGCTAGTAAGCGAGAAGGCCAAGTGTACACAAGCTCCTTCCACTTGCTTTTTCCTGAAAGGCAAGAAAAATTCTAAAACCAATTTTTACTAGCATATAGAGAATGCAGGAATTCAGAACTAAACCACTTTCACAGACCTTCACAATTTTGATTTACCCATCATGGAGTTCTCCCAGATACCCAGGACACTGAGAACTAAAATTGAAGGCTATTCTATTAGCAGAATTTTGAGAAACACCTGCTGTGGCGAGGAACATAAAAGACACACACTAGAGGTGCCCCGTCTCCCTCAAGAAAATGGGGACTTGGTTGTGTTTTCCTCGAACACATCCTCACTCTGCATCTTTGCATCTTCTTGTCATTTTCTCAACAATACTAGTACAGTGGATTCCAATCCCTTGGCAGGACAGGAGGAGAAATGCATCGCCTAAGACAGAGAGACATCTGAGCAGAGAACAAGTGATGAACGTCGCTGAAGCTGGTATACCCCTATGCAGGTAAAAGTTTACTTATTCATTCTCCCAACCAAATTAATAGAGAAAGAATATGAAGAAGTACACAGGTATGAGAAACACCAAATTCAAGATAGTTTCTCCAAGAGAGGGGAGGGAAAGGAATGCAACTGGAATCAGGGAGGGGCCCAAAGAGGCCACACAGGCCACACGACGTGTTGCATGTAAGAGGCACCCAGTAAAGGGAAACTAGTGTAATAGTAGTAACTATTATTCCATTGTAATGGAAAATAAATGAAGTGAAGTGAAGCGAAGTCGCTCAGTCGTGTCCAACTCTTTGCAATCCCATGGACGGAGAAGCCTACTGTGCTCCTCCATCCATGGGATTTTCCAGGCAAGAGTACTGGAGCGGGTTGCCATTTCCTTCTCCAGAGGATCTCCCTGACCGAGGGATCGAACCCAGGTCTCCCTCACTGTAGGCAGACGCTTTACCGTCTGAGCCACCAGGGAATCAATACATATTAGTTAAACTAAACTAAAAATAGCATAATAAATCTGTCCTTCCCTTCGGAAGGTTATAATCAAATCAGAGAAAGAAGTCACTGCTGCTGCTGCTGCTAAGTCGCTTCAGTCGTGTCCAACTCTGTGCGACCCCATAGACGGCAGCACACCAGGCTCTGCCATCCCTGCTAATACAGTTAATCATGCAAAGCAAAATGTAACTTGAATAACAACATTCTAGTAAATTCCAAGGCAGTCTGAGGAAGAAGATTTCACTTCCTCCTGGAGTGAAGAGGGCATCCCATTGAAGAACAACGTAAGGCCTCAGTAAACTCTTGAAAGATGCATAGCCATAGGAATAAGTCTACTCTGAACAATAAACGGTTACCCTCTATTATTTTTTCTTTAAAAAAAATGAAGTTTATTTTAAATGAGCCATGAATCACTTATTTACTTCACTAATTGATGATTTATTTTGTAATTAATTTTTTATTAAAAGGAATTGTAATACAGGGGAAAAATCCTGGCTTGAAAAAGAATGTAAGTTTGGTCTAATAGGCTGTATGATTGTAGTCACTTTGCTCCTGGGAGCTCTGTAATTTTAGCTGTAAACAGTAAAATACCAGATATGTTTTCCAGGAAAGAATGAGGTGATCAGCTCCATTCTACAGCAGATTCAACAGTGAGTTCACTGAACTTATGACAGCCGGAGGGAAGAGTTGGGGGAAGGGATAGTTAACGGAGTTTGGGATGGACATGTAGACACTGCTATATTTAAAATGAATGACCAACAAGGACCTACTGTATAGCACAAGGAACTCTGCTCGATGTTGTGTGGCAGCCTGGATGGGAGGGGAGTTTGGGGGAGAATGGATACACGTATATGTATGGCTGACTCCCTTGATGTTCACCTGAAACTATCACAACATTGTTAATCAGCTATACCCCACTATAAAATAAAAACTTTAATAAATGAATAAAAAGAGTGAGTTCACAACATGGATGGACCTAGAGATTATCTTATTAAGTGAAGAAAGGTAAACAAAGGCATGTATCACATGATATCACTTATATGTGGAATAAAAAAAGATACAAATAAACTCATTTACAAAACAGAAACAGATTCACAGACATAAGGAGCAAACTTTTAGTTTCCAAAGGGGAAGAAAGCATAAAATATATATGAAAGTGAAAGGTGTCTGTCGCTCAGTCATGTCTGACTCTTTGCGACCCCCATGGACTGTAGCCCACCAGGCTCCTCTGACCATGGAATTCTCCAGGCAAGAGTACTAGAGTGGATTACCATTTCCTTCTCCAGGGGATCTTCCCAACCCAGGGATTGAACCTGGGTCTCCTGCATTGCAAGCAGATACTTCACTGTCTGAGTCACCAAGGAAGCCTCCAAAATATATATATGTATGTATATAACTGAATCATTTTGCTATACACCTGAAGCTAACACATTACAAATCAACTATACTTCAATTAAAAAAAAGTGAATTCATAGGGAAGGTCTAAATAGTGTGGCCAAAATTAATGAATTAATTAGTCAATTTAAAAAAATTAAATACCTAAACAGCCTTTCTCTTTGTCCTATAGGGAGACAATCTTTGTTTGTGTCCAGTCTCCTACACTATTCATTCCCAGCACACAGGACCCTGCGTGGAGGGGGAATATGAGGAATACACTAGCCTTTCTAATTACCAAGTGTGTATGTCCATGCTAGGTCGTCGTTTCTGACTCTTTGGAACCTTATGCACTGTAGCCTGCCAGGACATCCTCCGTCCATGGGATTCTCCAGGTCAGAATACTGGAGTGGGTTGCCAGGCCCTCCTCCAGGGGATCATCTGAACCCAGGGATCGAACCTGAGTCTCCTGTCTCCTGCACTGTCAGGTAGGTTCTTCACCATTAGCACCACCTGGGAAGCCAATTACCAGGTAGTATCATACAAACCAGTGCCAGAGTTGCTACTTAGAAAACAATGGACCCTTCACGAACAATTCATGTACAAGTGGAACCATTTTAAGACAGGCAGCAAAACCAACTGTTAAGAATTTCAAATGATAAACATACCTCCAAAATCAGAACTGAAAAGTAGAAAGGATATAAAAAATTGATTGGTGTTATTTTGAATTAGTTTTGAGTGGGTGCATGTGATCACGAGTGATTTAGGTGATTCAGAATATCTTTCCCCATTTTTTCCCTTCCTCTCAAGAGGAGAAGGGGGAAACAAAATATCTTAATTGCCAAATCTTGACTTTCTGGATTGAAATATATATATCTTATATCTGTCTGATAGACTCTGTTGGGGATGGGGAAATTTCCCTCGACTTCTCCTGAATTCTTTTAGCCAGACTAATAAAAAAATTGATACAAGTCATATCAACAGCTGAAAAGGAGCAAAATTTAATCTATGACCACAGAGGTCTCATAGAAATGGGGCCTAAAAAGTGGCCAAAGCAGACATTTTTTTACTTTTTAGATGTGAAAACAATAAATTTGGGGGGAATTGACAGAACAAAGGAACTTAAGTTTGGATGCTCAATTACTAAGAAATTGAACTAAAGCTTGGGTAATCAATTAGGAAAGAAGTAACAAGGTTTATTTATACAAGCTTCTTAGCCCCAAATTTCCTGTCCCTAGTGATAATGGTGTCCCTTCTACCCCCAGATGCAAGAAAAGCAACTTTCACATGAGAGATTTATTTTCTCCTTTCAAAGAGACCAAGAGGAGGGTCAGAGTGTCCCTTTAGTATCAACTGTTACTTGAATAAATTTTAATTTGAAATAATCAATATGCCATAAAGGCATATTTTGGGGTAGTCTACACTTTTCCCATCCTGGAATGTGAAGTCAAGTGGGCCTTAGAAAGCATCACTATTAACAAAGCTAGTGGAGGCAATGGAATTCCAGTTGAGCCATTTCAAATCCTGAAAAATGATGCTGTGAAAGTGCTGCACTCAATATGCCAGCAAATTTGGAAAACTCAGTAGTGGCCACAGGACTGGAAAGGTCAGTTTTCATTCCAATCCCAAAGAAAGGTAATGTCAAAGAATGCTCAAACTATCACACAGTTGCATTCATCTCACATGCTAGTAAAGAAATGCTCAAAATTCTCCAAGCCAGGCTTCAGCAATACATGATCCGTGAACTTCCAGATGTTCAAGCTGGTTTTAGAAAAGGCACAGGAACAAGAGATCAAATTTCCAATATCTTCTGGATCATTGAAAAAGCGAGAGAGTTCCAGAAAAACATTTATTTCTGCTTTACTGACTATGCCAAAGCCTTTGACTGTGTGGATCACAATAAACTGTGGAAAATTCTGAAAGAGATGGGAATACAAGACCACCTGATCTGCCTCTTGAGAAACCTGTATGCGGGTCAGGAAGCAACAGTTAGAACTGGACATGGAACAACAGACTGGTTCCAAATAGGAAAAGGAGTACATCAAGGCTGTATATTGTCAGCCTGCTTATTTAACTTCTATGCAGAGTACATCATGAGAAACACTGGGCTGGAAGAAGCACAAGCTGGAATGAAGACTGCCAGGAGAAATATCAATAACCTCAGATATGCAGATGATGCCACCCTAATGGCAGAAAGTGAAGAGGAACTCAAAAGCCTCTTGATGAAAGTGAAAGAGGAGAGTGAAAACGTTGGCTTAAAGCTCAACATTCAGAAAACGAAGATCATGGGATCTGGTCCCATCACTTCATGGAAATAGATGGGGAAACAGTGGAAACAGTGTCAGACTTTATTTTGGGGGAACTCCAAAATCACTGCAGATGGTGACTGCAGCCATGAAATTAAAAGACACTTACTCCTTGGAAGGAAAGTTATGACCAACCTAGATAGCATATTCAAAAGCAGAGACATTACTTTGCCAACAAAGGTCTGTCTAGTCAAGGCTATGGTTTTTCCAGTGGTCATGTATGGATGTGAGTTGGACCGTGAAGAAAGCTGAGTGTCAAAGAATTGATGCTTTTGAACTGTGGTGTTGGAGAAGACTCTTGAGAGTCCCTAGGACTGCAAGGAGATCCAACCAGTCCATCCTAATGGAGATCAGTCCTGGGTATTCTTTGGAAGGGATGATGCTAAAGCTGAAACTCCAGTACTTTGGCCACCTCATGTGAAGAGCTGACTCATTGGAAAAGACTCTGATGCTGGGAGGGATTGGGGGCAGGAAGAGAAGGGGACGACAGAGGATGAGATGGCTGGATGGCATCACCAACTCAATGGACGTGAGTCTGAGTGAACTCCAGGAGTTGGTGATGGACAGGGAGTCCTGGCGTGCTGTGATTCATGGGGTCGCAAAGAGTCGGACACGACTGAGTGACTGAACTGAACTGAACTGATTGTTTCTTGACTGCTTTTCTTGTTTCTGCATTCCCTCATTTCCCTAATTAGTAACTGCTTGAGTCTGTTCTTTGGAATTCCAGGAAAGTCTAGGAGACTACAGTCTTTTTCCTACAAACAATAAATGAGAGACACAGAGGGGCCTTGCTTGGTTTAAGTAAAATGCAAAATGAATAGCAAAACATTCCATAGTGTCAGTGAAAAAAATTAAGACGGGTGCCAGTATAATGACAAAAGAGTCAGGGAGAAGAAATGCTCCAGAAGTGGCTATCATGCCACGTGGCTTAGTGCTTCCAGGCTGGGGCCTTTGTTATAGGGGAGTTAAAATTGGTCCTGGGATAAGGGAAAGCAGCTCAAAACTATTCAGGTTCCTGGAACAGAGAGGGGCTTTCTGTGTCTCCTGTGTGTCCCTGATGTGGGAAGGACCCCTCCTGAGGCCAGAGAAAGTGCATCAGCCATCCACATGGCTAGCTTACCTGGAGGCAGTTCCTTGGCAACCAGTGTGGGAAGATGAACACCTATCCATCTGGAATAAGCATCTGGATCTTTTTTTAAACAAGACTAAACAACTGCTCCTTGTTTTTCAAAACTCTTCTGTTTCTGTAACTATTTTCATGTCCAAGGCAAACACAGAGCCAGGTGGAGGTTTGGCAACTGAAACCTTGCCCCTGTTCTGGGAGGAGATGGAACTCAGAGCATCCTTTGGAAGAATTTCCCACCATGGACTCCAAGATGTCCATGTTCCATCTGGAGAAATGGAGGGAAAGAGGAAGAAAAGAGAAAATACGAAGTAAAAGAAGAAAAGTAAAATGGGAGCACAGGAGCAGGAACGTCCGAGAAAGAGAGACCATCCTGCACTTGTGCGTGACTCTCTCTCATATGGAATTAATGGTGGTTTAATGGGGTATGAAGGGCTGTTTTACTGGAAACAATGAGGAACAATTGTCTAGCTCACGTTTCATTTCACAGGTCATTATTGCATTAAGAAGTAAATCGACCAAGTCCGGTAAATAACAGTCTGCGTATTGCCGAGAGCTTCAAACCAACAATTTTAGCCATCGCCAACTAATATCTCTGTCATTTTAACCCTTGCAGGGGAGTGCTAGGGGGCTAAACAATTACAGACTTCACCCAGCTCTAGCAGGTGAGCATAATTCATTGCCCCTCCAGTCCCTCCTTTTGCAAAACCCAGGAGGCCATATTCTAGCATTTTTTGTTGATGAACCAGCCTGAGCCTATTGCAGCTCTGGTGGCCTTGAAAAACAGCCCCCATTTTAGTGAGTGCTGCAGGCATCTTTAAACAGACTGCTTCCTCTGCAAAATTAATTGCTGCAAAATGCAGTGCTCCCTCATCTAAGCTTTTGCAGGTTCATACTCAGCTATTTGGGTGGGCTATCGATATGTCTGAGAGAGCAAGGGAAAACTAGCTGTTTTCCCTTACTACAGAAGTTTATATTTGTGACACCAGGCATTACCAAGCACTGGACATTCAGGAGTTCCTAATGCCTACATTCTGTTCCCTTAACTCAGGGGTAATTTGGTGACTGAGGCTGTATTTCGAAGTGGTATCATGGTAAGTAAATTTATCAATGACAGTTCAGTTCAGTTGCTCAGTCGTTTCCAACTCTTTGCAACCCCCATGGACTGCAGCACGCCAGACTTCCCTGTCCATCACCAACTCCCGGGGCTTGCTCAAACTCATGTCCATTGAGTCGGTGATGCCATCCAACCATGTTATCCTCTGTCGTCTCCTTCTCCTCCTGCCTTCAGTCTTCCCAGCATCACAGTCTTTTCCATGAGTCAGTTCTTCGCATCAAGTGGCCAAAGTACTGGAGTTTCAGCTTCAGCATTAGTCCTTCCAATGAATATTCAGGAGTGATTTCCTTCAGGATTGACTGGTTTGATCTCCTTGCAGTCCAAGGGACTCTCAAGAGTCTTCTCCAACACCACAGTTCAAAAGGATCAATCAATGACAGTTTATAATAAAGTCATAGTTAAAACACATGTAACAAATGTATGGTTACCAAGGGGGAAAGGAGGTGATGAACTGGGAGACTGGGATGGACATATATATAGATATATACACTATGTATGAAATAGATAACTATTGAGAACCTACTGTATAGCACAGGGAACTCTACTCAATGCTCCGTGGTGACCTAAATGAGGAGGAAATCCAAAAAGGAGGGGATATATGTATACATATAGCTGATTCACTCTGTTGTACAGTAGAAACTAACAGAATATTGTAAAGCAACTTTGATAAAATTAATGTTTAAAAATACATATTCAAATGCATATCAAGACACAAGCACACCTCATTTTGTTACACTCTGCAAATACTGAGATTTTTACAAATTGAAGCCGTGTGGCAGCCCTGCATGAAGGAGGTCTGTCAGAGCCATTTTCCCAACAGCATTTGCTCACTTTGTCTCTGTGTCATATATGGGTAATTATCACCATAGCTCAATCCTTCTACCAGCAAAAAGATGACAAATCACTGAAGGTTCAGAAGACGTTCAGCATTTTTTAGCAATAAGTATTTTTTAATGAAGGGATTTGTATTATTGCTTTTTTTCAGATAAATGTTATTGTACATTTAAGAGATGACAGCAATAATGTAAGCATAACTCTTATATGTACTGTGAAACCAAAACATTTATATGATCTGCTTTTTGTGATATTCACTTTATTGGGCAATCAATCCAGAACCAAAGCTGCAGTATCTCTGAGGTATGGCTGTAAAATATTTTTTGCTTCAAATTTTAACAAAGGTGAGACAAAAATAAGCTTAAGAACCATAATGTTACATAATCATATCAAATAAATACAGTTATACTGATAATTTTTTCCATCAAAACCTGATGTTCTTTCTGGAGAGAGGATACGGAGTCCTCCATATTTCTATAATACCTCTGAAATCAGATAAGCCAGGTCTTCTTTCTCTTTTGAGAAAAAAGAAATCTTTCAGAGGTAGTATCACTATTTCAGCTTACTAGCTCTTGCTCTTCCACCTTCTAAAACAACTATGGCTTTGCAAAGAACTATGGCAAGCTGAATAAAAACCTCCCAAACATGTCCATGCCCTCTTCTTGAACATGTGAATATGGCAAAAGGACTTTGGTTGTGTGATTAAGTTTGTGGATCTTGAAATGGGAAGTTTATCTGTGTGGGCTCAATTGAGCCTTGTAAATTCTTAAAAGCAAAGAACTTTCACTGGCTAGAATCAGAAAGATGCTGCAGAAGAGAAGGCAAGAGAAATTCAAAGCATAAGATGGACACAAGCCACCGATGCTGGCTTTGCAGGTGAAGTGGATCAGAGTCAGGGAGAATGACTAGCCCTAAACTTTAAGCAGGAGCCCCACCTACCCCCTTTTCAGCCTACAACCAGCAAGGGAATAGAAATCTTTGTCCTATAATCACATGGAACTGAATCAGGCCAATAACCGGAGTCAGATTGGAAGTGGACTCATCCAGAAAGACTCAAGAAAGAAATGCAGTCCTGTCAGTAGCTAAATTTCAGCCTTGAGAGGCTCTAAGCAGAGAAACCAGCTAAGTATCCAGACCTCTGACTTGTAAAACTATGAGACAATCATGGGTGTTCTTTTAAGCCACTACACTTAGTGGGCTTCCCTGTGGCTCAGACAGTAAAGAACCTGCCTGCAATGCAGCAGACCCGGGGTTTGATTCCTGGGTCAGGAAGAGCCCCTGGAAAAGGGAATGGCAACCTACTTCAGTATCTTTCATGGAGAAACCCATGGACCAGGGAGCCTGGAGGGCTACAGTCCATGAGGTTGCAAAGAGTCAGACATGACTGAGCGACTTTCACCCACTCCACTACATTTATATAATCTCTCATGGCAGTGGAAAACTGGTAAAAGAACCAGTTAAGATGGATGCTCAAATGTTCAAGTCATCAGCCCAGTCAGAAGCAGGATAAATGGGACAAACAAACCAGTGGTCACTAGTACTTAGTGTCCATCCCAAGCCAGGTGAGCAGCTGAGTAGCTATAGGCATTGTAAGTTTTATAACTCCAGGATCTGCTCCTTTGCCTCTAAAGTGCTCAAACAAGACAGAATATGGCCTAGATGTAGGGATGGGTCCTCATGGGCTGTACCTAAGGAAAGTTGCATCTCACCAACATCACCCAAAAGGGAAGAGATTATCCACAGCCACAGGAAAAAAAAAGTCAGCTTCATCTCCCTTTCTCCATGGCAATTACTTTCAGGAACTTATATTCAATTTCATTAATATTTTTCCTGTGAGGGAGTTAAGCAAATTGGAATTGGGTCCTACAGGGAGTCCGTAATTCTATAGTAGACAGATTGGCTTCTGGGTCTAGGAAAATTTCTTTTCTTCTGTGTCCCTTTTCCTGACATGCTTTACATAATAACCAACTCATATTTCAGGATTCCCATTTGTTATATAAATGAGTTTTACTGTCATTATTCTTATTAAAATAATAAGTAATACATATACATGATTTTTAAAAATGGCAACTTCCCTCTAAGGGGCAGCACTGAAGAGCAGGATTGCTGAGGGTAAAGACAGAGAGTCTTTTCTTTTTCATTGTATGTGTTTTACTGTCTTTTTTTATTCATTTCACAAAAAATTTTAGGATAATTTCCTAAAAATGGAGTTCTGGAAGTCAAAGTATACACCTTTAGTTGCCAACATGACAACATATTAATAGTAAATACAGTGGCAATGGTCATCACTGTCTTAGTAGTAGTGGTGGATACTTTTGTTGAGTTGCTGTCTTGTAATCCTTAAAATAACCATCTCACTGAGTGTGTGCTTGGTTGCTTCAGTCATGTCCAACTCTTTGCGACCCTATGGACTGTAGCCCACCAGTTTCTCTGTCCATGGAATTCTCCAGACAAGAATACTGGAGTGGGTTGCCGTGCCCTCCTCCCAGGGATCTTCCCCACCCAGGGATCGAACATGCATCTCCTGGGTCTCCTGCATTGCAGGCGGATTCTTTACCACTGAGCCACTAGAGAAGCCCAATCATGTAGGTATATACTATTAATGTTTCTACTACCTAAATGAGGAAACTGAGGCTCAGAGAAACTAGACGCTTTGTTGGAGGTGCCCATCTAGAAAGTGGACACAGTCCAGGCAGCTCAACTCATGTAAAACTTCCTAACCTATGCTCTGATTAAGAAAAAACTCACCCTTCTCCATTTTCTGTGTTTTGTGTGGCTTTCTGTATGTTTTTTGGCCTTTGTACTTATTTATCTGTAAAATGAAGTTCAAAATTATTTGAATATATTTTGAATAGTTTTTTCTTAAATATTAGTAAGAATATTTTTCTATAGTAAGATTAGCCCTTTTCTATATGAGTTGTAATTTTTTTTCTGATTTTTAAGTGTAGTTTTTAATATCTTTGCAGAACTTTTAAATTCATACAAGACAATTCATACAAGACACACAAATTCATATCAAGCATTTACATATGTGTATTAGATTTTTATTTCATGCTAAGAAAAATCTCTATAACTAAGAATATATATAACCTTACCAATATTTCCTGGTTATTCCATATATTTTTTCACCTTGAATCCATATGAAATTAATTTTTATAAAGGGAAAGATGTGAATTCCTAATTTTTTTCCCTGAGTGATTAACCAAATGCCTCAACATCAATAGCTTCTATTTTCCCATGATTTAAAATGTCATCTTAGTTATAAACTAAGTTCTTAAATGCATTTGGTATCTATTTTTGACCTTTTAAAAAATTTTGTTCCATCCATATATCTGTTTCTAAGATATTTTAATTACTGCATTTTAATTACTGATTGTCACAAAACAGCATTGATTTTACATCTAGCAAGTGTGCAACTACATGGACAAAAAACTTAAACTAAATCAAAGAATATTTCAGATTCATAATATTGATATCAGAAGGCCTCAGTCACAAACTTATTTAGTACCCATTGGTAAGGCAAAATTGCTTTATTTTTTGGTGGGACAGCCTATTGGGAGTATTTCCTTCCATTAAAATGCACACACACACACACACACACACACAATAATCAAAATCACTAACAACATCTGTCTTAGGCATAAAATCAGCTAAACTCTGAGCTTCTGCCTTCTAAAGCTTTCAAAAATTTTTGTACCAAAGGAATAAAAGCAGTATTGAAGGATTCCTCCATTATTAAAATTTTAAGAATAAGACCACAGTTTACTATTCCATGAATTCCTGGCAGAGATATAATCCAAGGCAGAAATAATCCAAGGCAGAGAGCAGGAGAGGAAGGGTGAAATAAAAAAAAGACAAGAAAATGAAAAAGAGAAAGGAGAGAGCCAGTATCTTATGGCAAAAACAAGAAATTTCACTTAGTTACACTCAAAAATAGCCCCTCTTGTGGAACACTGATGTTACTGCTTCTCATATTACAGAGCATTGTTGTTTAGTCGCTAAATCGAGTCTAACTCCTTGTGACCCTATGTACCGTAGCCCACCAGGCTGCTCTGTCCATAGGATTTCCCAGGCAACAATACTGATTGGGCTTCCTTTTTCTTCTTCAGGGGATTTTCCCAACCCTGGGATCAAACCCACATCTCTTGCATTGGCAGGTTGATTGTTTACCTCTGAACCATCAAGGAAGCCCATGACAGAGCATAGAAATGTGAATGGTGGTGGTGGTGGTTTAGTCGCTAAGTCATGTCCAACTCTTGCGACCCCGTGGACTATAGCCCCCCAGGCTCCTGTGTCCATGGGTTTTCCCAGGCGAGAATACTGGAGTGGGTTGCCATTTCCTTCTGCAGAAATGTGAATAGATTGCTCAATAAAGAATTGGGAAATAGTAAAATTCTGAGTAGAAAAATTCCCACTCTCAGAAAACCTTGATGATTTGTTTAGAAGACTGGATATTTATACAGTAGGTTCTGCTAATGACAGATTATCCCCATAAGACAAGTTTATCTCTTCTACTGATTTGAGCTACATGCTCAGAACCAATTAGGTGGTCTCTAATTCTGTGGTTAGTTTCTAATCCTAGAGTCCAAAGATGTATCTGATGAAACATCAGATGTATCTGATAAAAATGACTTACAAAAGTGAAATTTAACAGAGACAAAGTCTAGCACAAAGGTTTAAAATATCAATTTTCTTTAATACTTGTCCCTCCAGAACAAAGGAAGAAATACTCATCTACATACATTTAGCCCTTGTAATATGACTAGTACACATGAAGAACTAAATTTTAAATTGTATATAATTTTAATTAAATATAATGTAAAAGTGTAAAACTGATAATTTAGTTATGAAAATGTTTAGGTATATTTGGAACAACTTGTACATGCATCTATTTTTGAGTTGTGAAGTTTATGAAATCTAGATACAGATCAAATATTTCTGATGAAAATGTACTTTCTGAATTGAGATGTGTTATAACTGCAAAATGCATGTGAAATTTCACAGACCGTATGAAAAAAGAAGTGCAAATATGTCTATAATTTTACACTGATTATACCTCAAAATAATACCTTGAATTTATTGGATTAAATAAAATATATTATCAAATTTCACCTGTTTCTTTTTCCTTTTTTTATTTTAACCTGGACCCTAGAAAATTTATATTACTCTTGCCATTTTCATTATTATTTCTATTGGACAATGCTATTCTGGATAGGCAATGGTGAGTCCTGGTTTCTACATTTTGAAAAATCATCAACAAGATAAGGAACATCAAAACAAGCCAGTTTAGAAAGCAAAATTCTGAAAAAGTCTGTCATATGTTGACTAACAGAAAAATTTAGAATTTCTTTGCTTGAAAGAAGGATATTTGTTTATTATAAGATCACTGTTTAACTGCCTTTGAATATATAAAAAGCTGCAATATGGAAAGAACTACTTATACTGTGTTACCAGAAGGCAAACTAGATCGGTGGGTAGTAATCATAGCAGGAAAACCCTAACAACTAAAATTAATCAGAATATAGTTGGCAGTCTTGTAAGAGAATGAATTTCCACTTTCTGAGAAAGCTACCAATAGAGGCCATCTTTGCACTGAATGGGAACTAGGAAGTAGAATTGATTGACCTTCCAGAAACCATCAAAATACAAAATACTGTAATCTTATCATTTCTTTTCAACTGTCATGTTATTTCTGCAGGCAAATGGATTAATATGAGATAATATTTCCCAAAATGCATTCTGACATACACTGATTTCAAGGAGAAATGACAGGATGAAGCACAAGCTAGAATCAAGATTGCCGGGAGAAATATCAATAACCTCAGATATGCAGGTGACACCACCCTTGTGGCAGAAAGTGAGGAAGAACTATAGAGCCTCTTGATAAAAGTGAAAGAGGAGAGTGAAAAAGTTGGCTTAAAACTCAACATTCAGGAAACTAAGATTATGGCATCTGGTCCCAACACTTCACGGCAAATAGATGGGGAAACAGTGGAAACAGTGACAGATTTTATTTTGGGGGGCTCCAAAATCACTGCCAGAGAAGGCAATGGCACCCCACTCCAGTACTCTTGCCTGGAAAATCCCATGGATGGAGGAGCCTAGTAGGCTGCAGTCCATGGGGTCGCTAAGAGTTGGGCACGACTGAGCGACTTCACTTTCACTTTTCACTTTCATGCATTGGAGAAGGAAATGGCAACCCACTCCAGTGTTCTTGCCTGGAGAATCCCAGGGATGGGGGAGCCTGGTGGGCTGCCGTCTACGGGGTCGCACAGAGTCGGACACGACTGAAGTGACTTAGCAGCAAAATCACTGCAGATGGTGATGGAAACTATGAAATTAAAAAATGCTTGCTGCTTGGAAGAAAAGTTATAACCAATGTAGACAGCTTATTAAAAAGCAGAGACATTACTTTGCCAACAAAGGTTCATCTAGTCAAAGCTATGGTTTTTCCAGTAGTCATGTATGGATGTGAGAGTTGGACTATAAAGAAAGCTGAGCACCAAAGAAATGATGCTTTTGAACTATGGTGTTGGAGAAGACTCTTGAAAGTCCCTTGGACTGCAATGAGATCCAACCAGTCCATCCTAAAGGAAATCAGTCCTGAATACTCATTGGAAGGACTGATGTTGAAGCTGAAACTCCAATACTTTGGCCACCTCATGCGAAGAGCTAACTTGTTGAAAAAGACCCTGATGCTTGGAAAGATTGAAGGCGGAGGAGAAGGGGACAACAGAAGGTGAGATGGTTGGATAGCATCACCAACTCAATGGACATGAGTTTGAATAAACTCCGGGAGTTGGTGATGGACAGGGAGGCCTGGTGTGCTGCAGTCCATGGGGTCGCAAAGAGTCAGACACAACTGAGTGATTGAACTGAACTGAATTTCAAGAAGTACTCATGTGTAGTGTAAAAACGTAGTCTGTATCCAAAAAGTTTGATAAATAATGGATAACACAAAGTTAAGCAGTATTTTTTTTAATTTCAAGACTTATCAGAACCTTTAATATTTTAATGCACATGATGAATCTCAAAATGGGAATGGTCAGAGGTTTCAACATTTACCTGGCAAAGCATCTCATTTTCACAGTCTCCTGAGATAAGTGAATGGGAAACACTCTTTAAAAATACAAAAACAAATCATATATGGCAAAACCCACCACAATATTGTAAAGTAATTAGCCTCCAATTATAACCAATAAATTAATTTTTTAAAAAATCATACACTGATTAAATTCACAAAATGTATTTTGCAAAACAGTTGCCTGGCAAACCTCAACTCTTGAATTTTCCACTCATTTAGTCACCTATATATTCATTTATTCCTTTACTCAGCAAACATTTGCTGGACACCTATTATGCTCCAAAGATTGTACTAAAATTTCAAAGATGTTTGCCTTCAAGGTACTCAGTCTGGAGAGAACAGGCAGGCTTGTAAATCGATGACCATAGAGCATGAGATAAACCATAATGGAATTGGGTGTTAGATGAAGCAAAGACATAAAGAGATGGAGTCCCAACTGTATGTGGGAGCAGAAAGCATCCCACAAGGGAGCTGTTACATTGCAATACACAGGAAGCCCTGTGTCTGCTGCTTCTAAACACAACTCTTGATTTCTCTCTTTCATATATGACTTCCTTTCTTGTCTACCTTGATGTCCCTTCTAGGCTACTCCAACAGTAAACAGTGCTTTGTTATCACTGAGTACTCAGTAAACATTTATCTAAGTTGGAAAAAAGCTCTACATTAATTAATTGGAGGAAAAGGAGAAGCTACAGAAAAATTACAATAATATTCTTTGGGTCTCATGACCAAAGCTTTTTCTCCATACAAGGCTATTTCTGTCACACACCATCCAGTAGTTAATGCTGGCAAAATGCTTTTCTTGGATGTGACAGAATCTACTTAGTCTGTTCACCATATATATATATATATATATATATATATATATATATATGGTTTCTGTATGGTTGCTATTACATTGTCTTTCCAAAATGTTATAGCAATTGACAGTTATTTTTAAAAATCTAAACATCTATTTCCTACCATGTAAAGTAGAAATATGTGAATTATCCGGTTAAATATATCTTTGTACAGCGTACCACCAGATGATTCAGACCACACAATGACAATTATCTAGAAATGTTTACGAGCCCAGACTTTGGAGTCAGACACACACAGATATAAATCTTGGTTCTATACATTCTAGCTGCGGGACCATGAAAAATTAGTTAACTTTTCTAAACCCCTATTCCTTCCAGTGCTGAAAGGGATAATAATCCTTACATATTAAGGCTGTTGTAGGGATAAACGGGTATGTTTATAAGCCATTTAGCATAATGTGTGGCACATGGAATATGCCAGATAAATGGTAACTATTATTATTGTTAGTTGGGGTGGATAATTGCTGGAATAATTACACAGTTTCAGTTTGCTTTGTTCTGCGTAGACAGAGCTTTGTGTGTGAGAAAAGTTGACAGAACTCAGAGAGCTTACCCTGGACAATCTAGAGGAAGAAACAAGAAAATATCAAAGGAGGGTACTATGTACAGTACTATATAGTGTTAAAGACATGGGTTCAGCCATGAATCTTCTATTAAGTACTCATAAGACTTGGACAAGTTGCTTATGTCTCTACATCAGCTTCCACATGGAAAAAATGGAGTGGACAAAAGTATTTCTTAGGGTAGATCCTGTCCATTCTACCCTAATAATGAGATCATTCATCCAAAACTCTTAGCAGAGAGTCAGAAACATACTCAACAAGTATTAGTTATTAATGGTAGGGCAGAGGTACAAGAGCATCACAGGAATAAGATGTTTAGATTGAAAAAAGGAAAGGGAAATTGTTTCCACAGATCATAATGCCTCTCTACAATACTTCACCCTTTACAAATCACACAGGAAAATCCTTCTGATTCACAGTGTGGATTATGTCAAAATGCAATCGAATCTTGTGATGCCATTCACTGCCCCAGACAAGTCATGGAGGAAGGAAAGAGTAAGGTGGAAGAAAGGGGCTCTCTGGATCTTACAAACTGTCCCTGGAAGCTTCATCCTCCTCTGCTCAGGATGAAAATCCCTGCTATCACATATCCCAAAGATTCTAATATTTTCTGAGACTCCACTGTGCCTTTATATTTTAATACCCTGACATCTGGAATCCTAAAAGTCTAATGTTTAACCATAAATATCTGCTGAGATTAAAGAGCTATATACCAAGTTTCAATCTTTGGGGCCTATAATTGCTTGGGAAAAGAGAATGGTATTTCCCCCTCTAGCTAGAAGAAAAAGACCTCGACAAGCACAGATACTGGCAGACAAATTTTCTAACAACCATTTCCTCTCTCGGTTCTGTCCTCTCATTTTCTCCCTCCCTCTCCTTCTCCCATTTTATAATACCATCTTGCTGTCATTCCCAGGACAAATGGGAAAAAAAGAGAAGCCTGGAAAGCTTAAAGAAAAGATATGTTTCAAGATCTAGCAACAAAGAGGTGAAAAAACGCTGGCTGCTCTCTGGCTGTTAGGCAGCTGAGCACACGTCTCCACACTGAAACTTGAGTTTCCCCATTATTCAGTTAGAAACCACTTCATCACTCTATGAGCTGACAGTCAAATGCCAGCTTTATTTTCTTTTTTATCAACCTCATCTTTTATTTTTGATTTGAGGCTAGTCACTTTTAAGGTCTCCACAATGGTTTATAACTTTCTTTCTCAAGAAGTGTCCAAGAAGTAACACGATTGAAAAATGTTTCTTACCCTTTTCTGGTAAAGAATGGGAAACTCTCACCTGGTGGATTTGGTCAGAATTCCTGTTCAGATCACAGTACTTTGCTGGGAATGATGTCAAGGAAAGTGTGGGAAAAGCTTATCATGAATTTAGACTTTTAATATAATGATTCGATATAGAGTTTAAAAAATAAACTTAGCATTGAACCCATTTTTATCCAGTGATATATTGTGAAAGTGATACAACAATGAGGTCATTTAACTCACTTCAATATAGGAAAAATAATATAATTTTTTTAAAAGATTGAATATATTCTTATTACACAAAGACTTAATTTAGACTGTAAATACTTCTCTGTCTTCTTAGATAATGTTCTTTTCCCTTTCAGAAGTATATCCAGTGTGTAAATAAGCAAGCATGTTTATGTCTGCTGGTATTTGGCACAGAAAGCTAGTTCTTGATTCTTCATGAGAAACTGAAACTGCCTGCTTTTTAAATTAAAAATATTGTCTTCTTAACATCCTGTCTATTTACTTCAAAGGGGGTATACAACTCTACAGTAGTGATTCTCAAACCTTAGCACAGCAGAATTACCTGGGGAGGGTTTCTGTGTGTGTGCACGCGTGTGTGTGTAGATGTGTATGTAGATGTGTATAAATGTGTGTTTTTGTGTGTTTACGTGCATGTGTGTGTTAAACATAAAGGCTTGATGGGGCTTCACATACCTATCAATTCAAAATCTTCCCACATTCAAATGAATGTTTACTGTCCTGGATGATTCTGACTTTAAGCCAACTTCAGGTGCCACTATGCTAAGCATGTCAACTTTACCTCCTAAATAGGAGGTAGGAGGACAAGGAGGACAAAACCAAGAAGAACAGGGTGGGTTTCGTTTGTTTCAAAATTTCCAGTCTATTGGGAATTAATACATTAAAATACAATGCAAGTTATCAGACAAATTAGAATACACAATGAAAGCTCTAATTTTTGCTCATTAGATCCAACAGACGTACAATTACTGTCAAGCAGCTCTGTCAACGTGTGACATTTCTGTCATCACCTCACTGTGGACCCACACAGTCTGTGGGCAGCACAGGATGGTGGACCAACCATGGAGTCCTGCATCTGTGGAGCCCTAACCTCCAGCTTTCTAACTGCACCACCGGCTCCCAACCTCACTCCCACCATGATCCATTCACTCCATAGCAGCTTGCATGATCTTTCCAGAGAGATCTGCCATATATATATATATATATATATATATACACACATATATACACACACATATATGGATGGGACAGGCCCATTCTGTTATCAAAGCCCCTGCTCTGGCTGGTCCTTCTCCCTGGAAAGCTCCTCCCTCTGCTCAAAACAGTGATTCCTTGCTCCTCATTCAGGCCTCACTGGAATCGTAACTCTAATAGCAGCTCCCTTACACAAACACAACACATGCCACACACACACCTGAAACTACCTCTCTAGCCCAAAATTCTGTTTTATTTTCTTCATACCTCTCATCACTACTGGAATATTTTTATTTATTTGTTTATAGATATAGATGTATAAAAAAGCAGAGGTATATAGATATATCTCCACTGGAACATAAGTTTGATGAAAGCAGGAATGTTATCTTATTCACAACTACATTTCCCATCCTTAGAATGGCACTGGTAGACTACAGAGGCTCAAACGCATTTGCTGAATAAATGAAAATGGCAACTTCAGCACTTGGCATGCAAAAGGTGCTCAAGGAATGCTAGCTACCATTACAGCCCCTTTCTACTTTCTACATCATGGCTGAGAAACTGTAAAATACCCTTGGGACCAAATCTCTAACTTCTTTCAGCCCACTCCTAATAACATCAGTAGCCCATATGTACGAATTAGGCTGAGAGGTTTGTATACTGGGAAAGACAGGAAATGAGACAGAAGCCAAAAGTTCTAAGACCTGTCTAGTTCTACCTAAAGAAGTTATTCATTTCAAGCCTCTGTTTTTATAAATAATTTTAGATTTTCAAATGATCAAATGCCTCCATGTTCAAAAGAACTTCTTTCCAGAATAAAATACAAATGGTTTTTAGAGGCTCTCCTGCTTGGGATTAACTATCTTACACTCTGTTGCCATGTGTGTTTCAACACTGGCTGCACATGCAAACTTACAGATAAGTACAAAACAAAATTAACAGCTCACTTTTCCCCTGGCTACACACCCTGCATTACATAGATAGCAAAACCCACTGGCACAGTATTGCTCACAGCTGATCCACATGGATAATTTTTGCTCCCAACACCAGAGCATAAGACAATATGTCGGGACCTGTGGATATCTGTCTGAATTTTTCATGTGAACTTCTATGTGCAAATCTGTATTTTTCAAATTAAAATAAACCTCAAAGGCAATGGACTCCAAAGTGTTTGTTAATAAAATGGAAAAACATCAAAAGGGTGTGTTCAGCTCAATGCCATTTGGAACAAATAGAAGAGCTGGTTCCAGCAGCCTCCATTTTCATCTTTTTGGACTGTTTCCACTGTTTTATAGATGATCACAGATTCTTGTCATGAAGAGGAAAAATACAAAATACATTTTTACTCTCTTAAAATTAAATTTGTCCTTCTATCCTCCACCAGATTGTGGACAAAAATTGGAAAGTAGCAAAAAAGAATGGTTTAAAAGATGAAAAGGGACTTGAATTAGAGAAGAAGAGATCTATTCCTATTTTGGAAGTCACAGAAAAACACTCCAATCCTGTTAATACCCAGAAGGCACCATTTACTGTGTGCTGTCTCCTTCATGGCAAGAAGACGCAGACTGTACTTGTAGCACAGTAAACAGCAGATACTATTATAGGAATCCTGCAGTTGGAACCTATAGCATCTTCATTTAAAATGTTATAAAGCTTTAAAACATCAGGTGTTTAAGGCAGTCCATCCTACACACCTCCAATATACCTTCAGCCACTCACACACATGCTCAAACTTGTCCACACACTGATGGTAAACAACATGTAATAATACCTATTGGAGTATCACCACTGAATCATGTTTCACAATCAAGACGGAGGAGTGAAAAAATAAAATACACAGCGTTTCAACCCCACAAGGTAGGCAACCGCCTAAGGATTTATTGAAAGAAGGATGGTATTAAGGATTGAGGCAGGGTCAACTAGACAAGAAACAAGCTGTGGATGGGGACACAGTTCAAGAATTCCATTTGGGGCCATGTTGAGTCTGCCTTGAAAACCCCATGAACAGTATGAAAAGGCAAAATGATAGGATACTGAAAGAGGAACTCCCCAGGTCAGTAGGTGCCCAATATGCTACTGGAGATCAGTGGAGAAATAACTCAGAAAGAATGAAGGGATGGAGCCAAAGCAAAAACAATACCCAGTTGTGGATGTGACTGGTGATAGAAGCAAGGTCCGATGCTGTAAAGAGGAATACTGCGTAGGAACCTGGAATGTCAGGTCCATGAATCAAGGCAAATTGGAAGTGGTCAAACAGGAGATGGCAAGAGTGAATTTCGACATTCTAGGAATCAGCAAAATAAAATGGACAGGAATGGCTGAATTTAACTCAGATGACCATTCTGTCTACTACTGGGACAGGAATCCCTTAGAAGAAATGGAGTAGCCATCATGGTTAACAAAAGAGTCCGAAATGCAGTACTTAGATGCAATCCCAAAAATGACAGAATGATCTCTGTTCGTTTCCAAGGCAAACCATTCAATATCACAGTAATCCAAGTCTATGCCCCAACCAGTAATGCTGAAGAAGCTGAAGCTCAACGGTTCTATGACGACCTACAGGACCTTTTAGAACTAACTCCCCAAAAAGATATCCTTTTCATTATAGGGGACTGGAATGCAAAAGTAGGAAGTCAAGAAACACCTGGAGTAACAGGCAAATTTGGCCTTGGAATGTGGAGTGAAGCAGGGCAAAGACTAATAGAGTTTTGCCAAGAAAATGCACTGGTCCTAGCAAACACCCTCTTCCAACAACACAAGAGAACACTCTACACATGGACATCACCAGATGGTCAACACCGAAATCAGACTGATTATATTCTTTGCAGCCAAAGATGGAGAAGCTCTACACAGTCAACAAAAACAAGACCAGGAGCTGACTGTGGCTCAGATCATGAACTCATTGCCAAATTCAGACTTAAATTGAAGAAAGTAGGGAAAACCACTAGACCATTCAGGTATGACCTAAATCAAATTCTTTATGATTATACAGTGGAAGTGAGAAATAGATTTAAGGGACTAGATCTGATAGATAGAGTGCCTGATGAATTATGGATGGAGGTTTGTGACACTGTACAGGAGACAAGAATCAAGACCATCCCCATGGAAAAGAAATGCAAAACAGCAAAATGGCTGTCTGGGGAGGCCTTACAAATAGCTGTGAAAAGAAGAGAAGTGAAAAGCAAAGGAGAAAAGGAAAGATATAAGCATCTGAATGCAGAGTTCCAAAGAATAGCAAGGAGAGAGAAGAAAGCCTTCCTCAGCGATCAATGCAAAGACATAGAGGAAAACAAGAGAATGGGAAAGACTAGAGATCTCTTCAAGGAAATTAGAGATACCAAGGGAACATTTCATGCAAAGATGGGCTTGATAAAGGACAAAAATGGTAGGGACCTAACAGAAGTAGAAGATATTAAGAAGAGGTGGCAAGAATACACAGAAGAACTGTACAAAAAAGATCTTCACAACCCAGATAATCACGATGGTGTGATCACTCACCTACAGCCAGACATTCTGGAATGTGAAGTCAAGTGGGCCTTAGAAAGCATCACTACGAACAAAGTTAGTGGAGGTGATGGCATTCCAGGTGAGCTATTTCAAATCCTGAAAGATGATGCTGTGAAGGTGCTGCACTCAATATACCAACAAACTTGGAAAACTCAGCAGTGGCCACAGGACTGGAAAAGATCAGTTTTCATTCCAATCCCAAAGAAAGGCAATGCCAAAGAATGCTCAAACTACCACACAGTTGCACTCATCTCACACACTAGCAAAGTAATGCTCAAAATTCTCCAAGCCAGGCTTCAACAATATGTGAACCGTGAACTTCCTGATGTTCAAGCTGGTTTTAGAAAAGGCAGAGGAACCAGAGATCAAATTGCCAACATCTGCTTGATCATTGAAAAAGCAAGAGAGTTCCAGAAAAACATTTATTTCTGCTTTATTGACTATGCCAAAGCCTTTGACTGTGTGGATCACAATAAACTGTGGAAAATTCTGAAAGAGATGGGAATACAAGACCACCTGATCTGCCTCTTGAGAAACCTGTATGCGGGTCAGGAAGCAACAGTTAGAACTGGACATGGAACAACAGACTGGTTCCAAATAGGAAAAGGAGTACATCAAGGCTGTAAATTGTCACCCTGCTTATTTAACTTCTATGCAGAGTACATCATGAGAAACGCTGGGCTGGAAGAAGCACAAGCTGGAATCAAGACTGCCAGGAGAAATATCAATCACCTCAGATATGCAGATGACACCACCCTTATGACAGAAAGAGAAGAGGAACTCAAAAGCCTGTTGATGAAAGTGAAAGAGGAGAGTGAAAAAGTTGGCTTAAAGGTCAACATTCAGAAAATGAAGACCATGGCATCTGGTCCCATCACTTCATGGGAAATAGATGGGGAAACAGTTGAAACAATGTTAGACTTTTTGGGGGGGGCTCCAAAATCATGGCAGATAGTGACTGCAGCCATGAAATTAAAAGATGCTTACTCCTTGGAAGAAAAGTAATGACCAACATAGATAGCATGTTAAAAAGCAAAGACATTACTTTGCCAACAGAGGTCCATCTAGTCAAGGCTATGGTTTTTCCAGTGGTTATGTATGGATGTGAGTTGGACTGTGAAGAAAGCTGAGCATGGAAGAATTGATGCTTTTGAACTGTGGTGTTGGAGAAGACTCTTGAGAGTCCCTTGGCCTGCAAGAAGATCCAACCAGTCCATTCTGAAGGAGATCAGCCCTGGGATTTCTTTGGAAGGGATGATGCTAAAGCTGAAACTCCAGTACTTTGGCCACCTCATGTGAAGAGTTGACTCACTGGAAAAGACTCTGATGCTGGGAGGGATTGTCAGCAGGAGGAGAAGGGGACAACAGAGGATGAGATGGCTGGATGGCATCACGGACTCGATGGACGTGAGTCTGAGTGAACTCCAGGAGCTGGTGATGGACAGGGAGGCCTGGCATGCTGCAATTCATGGGGTCACAAAGAGTCGGACATGACTGAGCAACTGAATGAATGAATGAAAATGAGTCTGACATGCTAATTATACTTCTCAGATGTCAGTTGGATATAACAGACCACAGTTCATGGAGGAGTTTGGGATGGAGATATAAATTGGAGGTCATCAACATTAAATGGTACTTTCACCTCTGGACTTGGGGGCTTAATAGGAAAAGAAGAGGTCTGAGGATGTCTTGAAATATTCAGAATTTCAAAAGAGAAAGCAAAAGTGAAAGTGTTAGTCGCTCAGTCATGTCCAACTTTTTGCGACCGCACAGATGAGGCTCCTCTGTCCATGGGATTCTCCAGGCAAGAATACTGCAGTGGGTTGCCATTCCCTTCTCCAGGGGATCTTCCCCACCCAGAAATTGAACCTGGGTGTCCTGCATTGCAGATGGATCCTTTACCATCTGAGCCACCAGGGAAGCCCCTAAAGAGAAAGGGAGCCTAGAAAGAAGTCTGAAAAGAATCAACCAGTGAAGTGGGAAGAAATCTGGGGAAGTTTTTTGGATTTATTTTAGTTTTCACCTGAATAAAAATGTAAACTCAAAGTCACATTGTCTGTGGAAGTAGAAAGATGATGATCTCTCCAGGGGTCCGGCAATCAAAACTGATAGCTGAATGGGCTTGCTTCAGTTGTAAAAGCAAGAAGAAGAAGGGATTTGATCACAGTCCCCCAGGCATAATTAGAAGATAGAGAAAGGGAAGGCAAAAAAGAAAACATGCTATCTACTCTACCACCCTTTCAGAATGAAAGCATTTAGTTCTGATGGAAGAGAAAGATGGATTCAGAAGCCAGAGGACTGGCTTCCAAGGCAGACATTGTGAAATATTCCAGGCCCAGGTGACCAAACTAGTGAGAGGACTGTTCTTTCACCAGTACACAGCAGGGTGTCAGGAATCGTACCTTTGACACAGACCACAGGCAATCTCATGGAGGGAAAAGCAGTAGTGTGGTGACAGCGGTCAAGCTATTAAGTGACAGCTGTTAAGCACCTGATATTCCTGGGCTTCCCTTGTGGCTCAGCTGGTAAAGAATCCACCTGCAATGTGGGAGACCTGGGTTCGATCCCTGGGCTGGGAAGATCCCCTGGAGAAGGGAAAGGCTCCCTTCTCCAGTATTTTGGCCTAGAGAATTTCATGGACTCTGTAGTTCATGGGGTCACAAAAAGTCGGACATGACTGAGTGACTTTCACTTCACTTCATTTCTGAAATAGATGTGAGTTGGGCAGCTCATTGGCACAGACTCCAACTCTACAGCTCAGTTCTTTTCCAGTATATTTTGTTCCCCTGGACCACGCAACCAAACCATCTCAGTTCTGTTCATGCTCCCCCTGCTAGAGTTGTCAAGTTCACATAGAACTCACTGACCTGTGTTGAAGAAGGATCCAGTCCATTCTGCTTCAGTTTTAGGAAATACAGAAACTGGTGGGGGCAGACCCAGGGCTCTTCCATCCAGATCCTTAAAGAGATATTTTCCAGGGCTTTTACAATCTGATTCAGAGCAGACCAGTGTTTCTAAATCTTTCCTGTGAATATTGATAGAAAGCAACTGTCTCATTTCCATGATAAGCAGCAAAAAGAAAACATACATTGGTAGTGCTGACACTGTGAAAAAATAAATTCAACAAAATTTTATTACTAATAATGTGTACACAGGTTAAGAAATAAAATGATAGAAAAGATATTGCACAGTTATTTGGTCAAGAAGAAAGACATTAACCAAATATTCTGGATATCAAGTTACATAATCTTAACACAGATCACTAGTTTTTGAAAATGAAAGATAGAATAAATTTGTTTCTAATATTTACTAAACATAATGTAATCATTGCTTTATGGAACTTTGGAGACTTGCAGTTATTTTAAAATTATCATAAATATCAATTATACTTGTACTATATATAATGTAGGAAAAAAAAGATGTTTACATTCAACAAATATCTACTGAAAACCTAATACTTATACATTGGGGAATACAATGGTGATAAAGATAGGCACCAGAATTTAGAGTCAAGCAGGGTATATAAACAAGTTATTGGCAATTATAACACGGAATTATAGTGAATCAACGCAATTTCCTCCGGGGCTAATATTTTTAGGTACTATTAGTAATAATATTAATTATTTATTGCATGTATACCATGTGTCAGGTATTAATAGAACAAAGAATCAAATACTAGTATCATTTAGCTTTATAACTATTTCATCCCATAGGTAAGACATGAACATAAGGAAGGCTGGACAATAGAAAAAAAAAAGACAGAATAACACAAATTGTATACCTAATAATGTTGAGGTTCTAAAAATGGTTCAGGGAAGAGCATCAAAAAGAGACTGGTGCTGGACCAAACACACAAGCTTTCTAATTAAGGTGGGATTTCCTGATTCTTTTATTACAACTAAAGTTTCCCCAGTGTTACAGGAGAGATAAAGCAATCCATTCTCCCTCCTTCTGACTTTCCCACTTCCTCTCATGCCAAAGAGAAAAAATAATTCCTTGTCTAGTTTTCAGATTGATTTTCTAATGCACCTCTAAGATCATTTGTTCATGAACAGTAGTAGTTAGGCCTGGTCTGAGTATAAGTATGCGTCATATCATTCATTTTAGGGTTTCCTGACAGCAGCCATGGTCTCCTTCCCCACCAGTCTGTGCACAAGGGCTCCCAAGCCTCCTTCTGAAGACTGGTGATGCTGTACTCCACAGAAGATTCAAGAATTAGGGTCAATTTTTACCATTGATTCTGAAAACATCCCAGAGAAGTATCTCTAACAAAGATAAAAAAATTAATACCAATAAAACTTGCAAGTCATTACTTCTGCCTCTTGTCTGCCACAGGACATAGCAGGGCATATCCCCGATTCAAGGGAGCGAGAAACAGTCCCTGTTTAGTGACAGAGATTGCAAAAATCATATCTCAAAGGCATGGATATAGAAGGGGAAAGAATTGGGGCTAATCAATCTAGTGTCTAATCTCACGGATGATTTTATCCTTGTTTAAAAGACATATTCAGGTACTTGGAGAATTACCAAATCCTTCATAAATATGACTTACTATAAATACCAAAACTGGTACCTGGTTTGTAAAGGAGGAAAGTAGAACTTGTTTTTATCTTTGATCTTTAGCATACTGGTCCTCTCTGCCATTATTGGAGGCACGATACCAGTGTTCTGTGCATTGGGCAGAATGCAAACATCTAGATCATCACTATAGCAACTCTTCACAAAACTAGAAAAGATCACATCTGAAAAACAATGTTTATAAAGTATTAATATTATAACATTATATCATGTAAACAACCAGCCACAAATACAGACTACATAACTAAATATTCATAGACTAATGTCCAGGAGTAAGTTTAAGTTACTGCCCAGCATAGTTCCAGGAGTTTATATAAATCTTGACTTAAAATATCCTTAATTCTTGAAGGCCTGGACATTGTATGCAAAATAGAAGAGCATTCCAACACACTGACATCTTATAAGCAATACTTTCCATAAAAGTTTTGGTCAAAATTGAATGGGGAGTGAATACAACAGTACAAAAGAGATCTGAGAGAGATTTTCTGCATAGGTTGCAGTATAACTCAATTTAATCCTGGCTGCCCCACCAGATTCTTAACAACCTCACTGAGGCACAACCTCCCTGTATCAATTTCCTCTTCTGTGTGATAGGAAAAACAACACCAGGCATATAATCAAATTAAATATTTCCCTGTGAAAGCTCTTTAACATGTATAGAGCAGTGATTTTTTTCTACTTTTTATTATTGGAATATAATTGCTTTACAATTTTGTGTTAGTCTCCGCTGTGCAGTGAAGTGAATCAGCAATGTGTGTGTGTGTGTGTGTGTGTGTGTGTGTGTGTATCTATATATGTATATTCCCAATCTTGGGCTTCCCTTGTAGCTCAGTTGGTAAAGAGTCTGCATGCAATGCAGGAGCCCCAGGTTCAATCCCTGGGTCAGAAAGATCCCCAGGAGAAGGAAATGGCACCCCACTCCAGTATTCTTGCCTGGAAAATCCCATAGACAGAGGAGCCTGGCAGGCTACGGTCCATTGGGTCACAAGAGTAGGACACGACTTATCAACTAAGCCAACTCCACATATATACCCTCCCTCTTGAACCTCACACCCCCATCCCATCCTTCTAGGTCATCACAGAGCATCGAGTTGAGCTCTCTGTGCTATACAGCAGGTTCCCACTATCTATTTTACACACAGTAGTGTATTCATGTCAAACCTAATCTCCCACCCTCCCCTCTCTGACCCTGTGTTCACAAGTCCATTATGTATATCTGCATCTCTATCCCTGCCCTGGAACCAGGCTCATCTGTACCATTTTTCTAGATTCCACATACATTTATTACTATACAATATTTTTTCTCTTTTTTATTTACTTCACCCTGTATGGCTGGCTTGAGGTTCATCTCTACAAATGACCCACTTTTGTTCCTTAATGAACCACTCACTATCATCATATTAATAAACGACCCCTGTGGTTATCAATGTCCAATAGCTGATCAACTGGACAGCAAGCACCAAACTAAACTGTACCCTTTTGGTGATATACTTTCAAGATGCTATTAAAGGTTCTATGGGTTCTATGCACAGATGTATTAGACTACATTGCCTCGAAACCCAAAATTCTTACCTTGAAGTTTCATGATGCCTGAAATCAAGTGGCCGTTCCTCACTTTGTGCCATGGCTCCTGAGGCCACCGATTTGGTTCTGAGGTGAATACTGGCCACAGCATACCAACTCGACCCCCTTTGGGATTGGAAGGAGCTCGATCAGGTGATGTCAAGTTGGCAGAATGTGGTTTAACTCTGTCTTGAATGCAGTCAAAAGATGAGCTAGTGGCCACAATGACTGAATTCCTAAGCACAATCTGTAGATTTCTGATATAACACCGTGGAGCAGAAGACACATAAACTGCTGTGAAAAGGCCAACAGTATTGTCTACCAGAGTGAGGTTCTCTATTTCCATGCTGTTCTCCACTTGGAGCATAGCACCATAGTCAAAGTTCTTGAAAGCCAAGAAGCCAGAGATACCAGTGCAGTTGACAAGTCCACTCCCCTTATAGAGATGAAGGCCATGAAGACTTGAGTGGGCCACGTTGTCAGACCAAAGAGATTCAGGAGAGGAACACCTGTGGCCTTGGATGTGAAAACCAAGTCTCTCGGAGCCTGCCACAACGTTACCATGGAGATGGGTGTTCTTTGCCTCGTTCACTTTGATTCCTGCCACCCAAACAGGAGACCATGCTGACTGTGTCATCAGAACCACAAGGTTTTTAGAGAGAGAATAGTCCTGACCCTCCAGATCAATGCCATGGCCAGCAGTGCTAAACACCACATTGTCATTTAAAATGACCCCCTGACTGGCAGCTGCATGGATGCCCCCACCGCAGCTTTGGTGCAGAGAAGAAGATATTATCCAGGATCCTGCTGACACATTAGTGAGTTCAACGGATGAATACAGCGGTGACCCAAAGTTCTGAATTTCCACATTGAAAAGTTGAAGGATACCTGCAAGCAAAGTGCACATTAGCAGGTACTTGTTTTGTCCTCTCAAGAGTCAGAAGGATGATCCATTCAATGGCATCAGGACATGCAGATTTTTCATTAAAATACAACAGTTTAAACACCAGCACTATATTTTATGTCATCGAGTCTCACTAACAAAATCTGAAGCACTAAAAAATATCACAGTACTTCCTGAAAAGTTCCCTGTACATTCTTAAGAGTGTGGTCATAGGATGGAGAGGAAGATGATAGGAAGGCAGGGGAAGGAAAGAGGCTTTGGGGATGGGCACAGCTAGTTTAAAGATTCTGGGTACCCGTCTTCAGGATTGGGTCGAGGAACCAACTCAGAATGAAGGGAATATGGCTTTCTGGCCACTCACCCCAAAGTCAAGTCTCTTTTCAGTAACCCCACATGAAAAGGTCACAGCTTTACACACAGAGATATTATATGAAAGAAAATAATGGCTAACCATATACACTATCTTAATCATTTTTAAAGAAGAGTATAAGTACAAGACTTCTGCTCAATAGATGTCCAGAAACATAACATTCTTCTTTATGAAGACATGATAAAGCCAATAATATATTTTTAAGTGACCTTAAAGACTCTGAATTTTCTTTTCCTGTACTGTTATCCTAGCCACATTATATTTCCTGTTTCCTTCTCACAATAAGAGGATTTTCTACATTTTTTTAATATCACGGGAGGATACTGAATTATTTAGTCTTATTGGGGATTTTATTGGTTCTGTTTTAAGCAGACATTGTTAAAATACAGTATAAAATGTAGCCACTAGACTGATTTAAAAATATAATGAACACTAATTTGTCAGTGTATAGACTCATGATAAAATAGATAAGAACATGAATATGGGGGGAATTGACATGAATTAATAAACAGAACATCTAACTCTAATATAGCACTAATTATATACCAGGCATAAATATATATGTGTGTGATATATATATTCTTAATTTTTGTAAAAATCCTATGATAGATGCAGTTATCTCCATTTTATAGATAAGAAATTGAGGCCGAGAAGGGTTAAGCAGCACCCTAGGCCTCGGACCCAGGCATATGGATGCAGAGGCTGTACCGTTAACCCCCATGGAGGCCCAGCGGAGAGTATGTGTGACATGGTAGAATAAAACACACAGGTCTGCACTGAGATTCCCAAGACCGGAGTACAGCCCTGTGCTGAGAGAAGAGACATCACGTGTCCTTAGCTAGGTAGACCACAACTTTGACCCTCACTTCTTTTCTTTATTCTTCTTTTTTAAAGTTACTGCCCAAGGTAAACTATAAAGTTATTTCCCTCATTAAAAAGGAAGGGAGTTGTGGTGTTTTAGTATTTGAAGTCCAGTATTTGATAGTCCAGTCTTAATCCGGCATCTCCCCCACCCCCTTTTCACAGATGAGAAGCCTGAAGCCTTGCAAATCAATTTATTGAAAAACCAAACTACTGTGAGGGCAAATGAAGTTTGTGTGTTTTTCTGAATGGTCAAACCGAACTCCACTATATCTAGATTTCTCAGAGGATGCTGGTTAGAGACACACTAGTTGATGGTATGGAAATATTCACAGAATGACAAAACATTTACAAATTATTTGTCAGGTGATACCACTTTTCAGTGAAATTTAAAGCAACCCTTGCTAGCAGCACATAGCTAAAACAGAACCTGCCTCTGAGAACTTTGGCACAAAGCATACCAATGCTAGTGTGTGTTCACATGTAGAAGCTTAGTTTTCAGACTGGAAAACAGTTCTAGAATCTCATTCAAGGCAATGTATCGTTATTGTTTTACTTAGCATGTTTTTCCCTGTCATCCTTGCACGTTTTAATTCATGGTTTTAAATTGTATGAGATCTTTTTACCTGTGTGCGTATTAATCAACAATTGAAAACTAATCAATAGTAAATACTTAAAGTATCTGAGCATTCAGATGGAGAATCAAGCAATGATTTTGTTCACAACTGTTTTCCTATTTTTTCTTTATGTTTATCATAATTCTGAGCATAACTTGTTGGGTATTACTGGTCAGAAGGAAGGGAATGACAGAAGAATCTGATTTAAAAGTGGGGATTGTAAAGCCCTGGCCTGCTTTTCTGCCCTGTAACCATTCAACACTGTACCTGGCATCCTTGACCCACACCTGTAGGTCTTACATCAACCAGGCTCTGGAATATGTTACAGAAAAGTGCAAGGGTTCTTAATACAATGTGGGGATCTGTACTGGATTTTGAAACAGAAAAAGGACCATAGTGGAAAAACACGTGAAATCTGGAATAATATCTTAAGTTCAGTTAACACAAATGCAGTGAGGTTAATTTACTGGCTGTCACAAATGTACCAGAGCTATATTAGATTTTCATGTTAGGGAAAACAGAATGAAAGGTATACAGGAACTCTTCATACCACCTTTGCAACTTTTTTACCAAGGAGTATGTCAAGGCTGTATATTGTCACTCTGCTCATTTAACTTCTATGCAGAGTACATCATGAGAAACGCTGGGCTGGAAGAAGCACAAGCTGGAATCAAGATTGCCTGGAGAAATATCAATCACCTCAGATATGCAGATGACACCACCCTTATGGCAGAAAGTGAAGAGGAACTCAAAAGCCTCTTGATGAAAGTGAAAGAGGAGAGTGAAAAAGTTGGCTTAAAGCTCAACATTCAGAAAACGAAGATCGTGGCATCTGGTTCCATCACTTCATGGCAAATAGATGGGGAAACAGTGAAAACAGTGTCAGACTTTATTTTGGGGGGACTCCAAAATCACTGCAGATGGTGATTGCAGCCATGAAATTAAAAGACGCTTACTCCTTGGAAGGAAAGTTATGACCAACCTAGATAGTACATTGAAAAGTAGAGACATTACTTTGCCAACAAAGGTCCATCTAGTCAAGGCTATGGTTTTTCCAGTGGTCATATATGGATGTGAGAGTTGGACTCTGAAGAAAGCTGAGTGCCAAAGAATTGATGCTTTTGAACTGTGGCATTGGAGAAGACTCTTGAGAGTCCCTTGGCCTGCAAGGAGATCCATCCAGTCCATCCTAACGGCGATCAGTCCTTAATGTTCTCTGGAAGGACTCATGCTAAAGCTGAAACTCCAGTACTTTGGCCACCTCATGTGAAGAGTTGACTCATTGGAAAAGACTGATGCTGGGAGGGATTGGGGGCAGGAGGAGAAGGGGACGACAGAGGATGAGATGGCTGGATGGCACCACCGACTCGATAGACAAGAGTTTGAGTGAACTCTGGGAACTGGTGATGGACAGGGAGGCCTGGCATGCAGTGATTCATGGGGTCACAAAGAGTCGGACATGAGTGAGCTACTGAACTGAACTGAACTGAAAGTGATTACAAAATTAAAAGCTTATCAACAGCTTCAGAATCAGGCTGGAATTTGAATGTTACCTTGAGAGCTGAATGACTTTTCTTACTGTTCATTTATTTAACTTACTCACATTTATTGAGGACCTAATACACAGAAGTTATATTATTATACTAAGAAAACAGGGCTGAATACCTCAGTCTCACCCTCAAGAAGTTCTATAGCTCATAATAGAGTTTTATGAATTAGCAGGCAATTTTATTATAGACTCTGTTTCCTCATCTATAAAACCAAGGATAAAATGTCTCTCTCACAGGGATATTAGGATTCAATGAGATAAAACAGGCATGAAAACCAGCGTAGTTCCTAGTCTATAAGAAGCACTGGATTAAGATTCTCTATCCCTTTCCTAGGGATGTTTCAGGAGCCCCAACCAGCAAGCCAGAGGCTCAGAACTGAGCCAGCATTGCAGGTGGTGAGGGTCCAGCTTTGGTGCTCAGCTATAAGAACCAGCCTCTTGTCCTGCTCTCGCGATCAGGTTCTAGCTTGGTTCTGCAGGTACTGTATAAAGGGGCCCATCTTGCACTCCCTTCCTAATTCTCTGTCTTCACAAACTGCAGGGTAGATTTGTTTTTACATGACCACCACCATGACCAGGACTTAGCCTTTGTCTAGCCTTCCAGAGCAGGGTTACTCCACCTCAACATAACTGACATTTTGGTCCAGGTTATCCTTTCTTGAGGGAGACCTTCTCACACACTGTAGGCTGTTGAGCATCCACTACTAGATGCAGAAGCTCCACCGAAGTTGTGACAAGCAACATGTCTCCAGATACTGTCAAATGTCCTCTAGCCAAGAAGGGAGATCTAGATCACTCCTGTTAAAAACTGATGAAGGGGACTTCCCTTGCAGTCCAGTGGTGAAGACTCCATGCTTCCAATGTGGAGGCGAGAAGGGGGAAAAGCGTTCAATCCCGGGTCAGGGAACTAAGATCCTGCATACAGAGAAGCCTGGTGGGCTACAGTCCATTGGGTCACAAAGAGTCGGACATGACTGAGAGCAACTAACACTTTCACTTTATACCTTACCATGTGGCCAAAAAAGAAAGAAAGAAAGAATCTGATGGAGCTAGTGTTTATGGAGAGCGAGCTTGTTCTATGGACCAGAAGTCCTGAACTTTGGACTTAAGGTCCAAACACCATCCTTTACCATACTGGCCACCTGATGTGAAGAACTGACACATTGGAAAAGACCCTGATGCTGGGAAGGATTGAAGGCAGGAGAAGGGGATGACAGAGAGTGAAATGGACATCACTGACTCGATGGACATGAGTTTGAGCAAGCTCTGGTAGTTGGTGATGGAGAGGGAAGTCTGGCATGCAGCAGTCTGTGGGGTTGCAAAGAGTCGGACACGACTGAGCGACTGAAGTGAACTGAAAACAGATGTGCCCACAAAAATTGTTCCATGCTCAATATATGTGGCAAGTGCTTAGATCCTCTACTCTAGGCCTTCTCAGAGCCTTTATTATATTCATGTAGACAGTGACTTTCTCAGATGGAGCTTAATTTGACTAGGAAGCAACACTGAAATCATTTTTAAGGAATCCAAGTTTCAGAAATAAGGTACCAATAAAATTATTTCACAACATTCCAGAAGAGCTAAAGCTTGAAGGAAATGAGAGAAATTGAACTGATCCCTAAAGCAGTCTAGAATATGGAAATCTTCTTATTTAAATTTACACTATTAATTTATAGCATGAGATGAGGTCTGCCATCAGATAAAGCATGCTACTGGGAAAGAGTAATAGAAATTCAGGAAAGAGATAAAATTCAAGTGGTCATTAAATCATCTACAGTTTCAAAGCAGAGGAAATTTCACATCTGCTGAAGATGGTTTTTGTTTTTTTTTTTTCTTTCTGAGGTAAAAATATGCCTATGTGCTGATAGCTAGAATATTATTTTAACGTCACACTGATAATTAAATACAGATTAGGACTGAAAATTCATAGCTTCTCAGAGCATAAACGAGCATCTATTCCAAACTTATTGTTTTATAAATGAAAATATCCACTATTGTAATTTCGGAGGGTCCCATAGCATCCAATTCATAGTAACTTAGTAATTTCAAATGTGATTTACCTGAAAATTCTTCCACGCTGGACTTCCTGAAGGACCCCACAAGTAGTCTCCCTCTGCATGGTGTATCACCCTGGATTTGTATGTTTCGGGTCAAAAGACCAACCTCAGCAGCCAAACGAATGTGTCGGCCACCCTCCATGAAGTGGGCACTTCCTGGGGCAACAGGAAGGAAAAATTTTAAAACACCTATTTCGGAGATCGCCAGTTACGGACTCAGCGAACCTGACAAATGAAAACACTCGTTTCCCCGCGGAAGTGCTCCCACCATTAAGGTTTGCTTTTCCTCGGGCGTTCTCCACAAATGTCAGCTGAGAAATGAAAAGCCCGTTCACTAGTCTCTCCTTGGGATAAGAGAGAGAGTATCTGAGCAAGAATTCATTTCTCCTCAGTCACAATGGGTACTGGGACAGGGATGTCAGGGCAGACCGGTCCAATTAGTGGGGTCCCCAAGCCCCTTCCTTTAACTCGTCAGTGTGAGTTTTCCGCGTTTGAACCTCTTTCTTCAGAGGGAGGAATCCCAGATCCACTGAGGCAGCGACAGGACCACAGCAGCAGCGGCAGCGCCCTCTCCTGGCAGGTCTGAAGCTCATCACTCTCAGAAGGAGTCTCCCCAGTCTCCCGTGGGTGTTACATCGCCCCCCTCCCTCTGTATGTGTATTGCACGTTTGCATATTACAGGCAGGGGTTGATGACGAGTTTTCTTTTCCCTGCCACTGTTGAGAAATAAAATCATCCTTAAAACTATGACTTAGAAAGCTTTAGATATGACCCTGCTGAAAATATGTATTTCCCTCTCGAATGTCAGAGACTAAAAAGATAACCCGTATCCCTTTATTTCCCTGTTATATTACTTATTAGCTATATTTCCTGGGTTAAATGCATTTATTAGACTGAACCAGGAAACATGGTTATTTATTATTTATATGCAATCTATTTTAAGTGTATATAGTGTATTAAAATATTTAGTATTTTTTTTTAAAAGAAAGAGGTATTTGACTTTATTTATTTATAATTTCAGAGAAGGCAATGGCAACCCACTCCAGTGTTCTTGCCTGGAGAATCCCAGGGACAGGGGAGCCTGAGGGGCTGCCGTCTATGGGGTCGCACAGAGTCGGACACGACTGAAGCGACTTAGCAGCAGCAGCAGCATTTATAATTTGGGGCAGTAGCAGTAGTCAATACATAAAATGAACTTCATGTCAGAAAGGACACATTCCTAAGTATGGAAAAAGTAAGGAGTCATTATTTACAATAACTACCACATTCTAAGTGGTTGTGTGATTCAATGTGCCAGGAAATGAACTGGAAACTCATCTCCCATGAGGTTTATTCTGGCTTAGCCATGAAAATGCCCGGTGACCTTGAACAAGTTTCTTAACCCTTCTGCTTGCTTCTAGGCTTGCCATTATAAATAAAAAGTTAAAAAAATACCCTCACATCAAAGTATTTTAAAAAAATTAGGCAATAAAATTAATGAAGGGATGGAGATAAAGCCTTCTAGGATGAGCCTAGGGCAGCAGTAAAGTATTATCCATCCCCTGTGAACGCCGGTTGGATCCAAGGTCCCCAGGCAGGTTGCTGAACACGTTTTTCTTGGCTCATTCACTTCCCTTAACTAACAAACCAAAGCCTTACCGATGTGTCGGTGTCTGAGCCGTTCACGGATCCTAATATGGTGGCCCCTGACTTCTTTCACAGTGAGGACCTCTGCTTCATGAGGCTCGTATGAGGAGGAGCTGAGGACAATCTTGTCATGGGGTCGCCAATCCACTGTGTCCTCTACTATAATTCTGTAACAACATAAAGATCGTATCAAGTACACTGGCAGTGCAACTCCGATATGATCTGCTCATTCCAGGGAGAAGAGGAAATCCGCTGCAACCGGCAATTCCCACCAGGGACAGTAAAGTAGAAACATCAAGTCAAGACGGAGAAAAAAAAGACTTTTGCAAAACTAATGCTAATGGAGTTCATCTTCTGGCTCACATGTATGCAATACAGGGATAGCCAACGTATTCTGTGGCCATGAAGCACCAGACAAAGAACAAGAAAGGGTAAAATTTCGAGAGCTTAGCAATGCCCTCTCCAGGTGGTTTCCTAAAATGGAAGTCTACTTCCTTGATTGGGAAACAGTTCGAATAATAAAGGTATTTCAGAAGGGATCTTTTCTCACATTTTCAGACAATTTGTCATCACACATTTAAGGCCCATACCTTCATGGCCAAGCAGATACAGTGTGACTCCTAGAGGTTCCACTTAGTAGCTATGGGACATTGAGAGGTCACGTCACGCTTCTGAGTTTTATACCTTCATTTGAAAAGTGACACTATTTGGAGTTTTCCTCTCCTATCGCCCAGTTATTGCAGGGAGGAAGGTATGCATTTCTTGCAGGTGCTATGTTCCAAGCATTGTGTTTTCATCACAATATGCAATGAAAGTTCTGTTAATTTTTGTTTTTTCTTAACTACCATTTAACAAGGTTTTTGTTCAGTCATTTGCTGCTGTCTATCTTTCCCTAGTAAATATGTCTGCTTTATCCTCCAGTTACAGTCATTACCAACTTCAACAGCATAAGTTTATATTAATCGCCTGGCTCTTTTGCTAATGTTCACACTTTAGCAAGCATTGACAATAGTGTCTCCTCTACCAGTAAAATTTCATCCTGGCAACGGGTCCATGTGAAGGCCTTTCAATCAAGAAATATATATTGTCTGAGCAACAGTACCTGCCACACACTATAGTAGGTGCTAGAGACATACTGGTGAATGAAACAGACATTTAATTTAAAAATGACAACTTAGACTGTGACTAGAAGACATTTTTTGTTTAACAAACATCCTTGACTAGTAGATTTTGACTAGCAGACACTAGTCTACTATGTGAGTGGAGAATTCACAGATGATTCATACATAACATTCAGTTCAGTTCAGTTCAGTCACTCAGTCGTGTCCGACTCTCTGCGACCAGCCCTGAATTGCAGCACACCAGGCCTCCTTGTCCATCACCAACTCCCGGAGTTTACTCAAACTCACGTCCATCGAGTCGGTGATGCCATCCAGCCATCTCATCCTCTGTCATCCCCTTCTCCTCCTGCCCCCAATCCCTCCCAGCATCAGAGTCTTTTCCAATGAGTCAGCTCTTCACATGAGGTGGCCAAAGTACTGGAGCTTCAGCTTTAGCATCATTCCTCCCAAAGAAATCCCAGGACTGATCTCTATAGGATGGACTGGTTGGATCTCCTTGCAGTCCAAGGGACTCTCAAGAGTCTTCTCCAACACCACAGTGCAAAAGTATCAATTCTTTGGCACTCAGCTTTCTTCACAGTCCAATTCTCACATCCATACATGACCACTGGAAAAACCATAGCCTTGACTAGATGGACTTTTGTTGGCAAAGTAATGTTTCTGCTTTTGAATATGCTATCTAGGTTGGTCATAACTTTCCTTCCATGGAGTAAGCGTCTTTTAATTTCATGGCTGCAATCACCATCTGCAGTGATTTTGGAACCGCCCGAAATAAAGTCTGACACTGTTTCCCCATCTATTTGCCATGAAGTGATGGGATCAGATGCCATGATCTTCGTATTTGAATGCTGAGCTTTAAGCCAACTTTTTCACTCTCCTCTTTCACTTTCATCAAGAGGCTTTTGAGTTCCTCTTCACTTTCTGCCATAAGGGTGGTGTCATCTCATATCTGAGGTGACTGAGATTTCTCCCGGCAATCCTGATTCCAGCTTGTGCTTCTTCCAGCCCAGGGTTTCTCATGATGTACTCAGCATAGAATTTAAATAAGCAGGGTGACAATATACAGCCTTGACATACTTCTTTTCCTATTTGGAACCGGTCTGTTGTTCCATGTCCAGTTCTAACTGTTGCTTCCTGACCTGCATATAGGTTTCTCAAGAGGCAGGTCAGGTGGTCTGGTATTCCCATCTCTTTCCAAAAAAAAAAAAAAGTTATAAGGGGTCATTTGTGGGCCAATGGTGTAAATTTTTTATTAACCAAAGATTGTAATTAATTTAAATCTATGTGATGTGCCTGAGGTTAAAGAGGAGAAGAGACTGAAAAAGACAGAGAAAAGACTTCTGTCAGTTTTACAATTTTAATTAAAGAATTTAGACATGCTTTGCTGATTTGCTGTGATATCCTAGAAAACTCACAGTTACAAAATAATAAAGCAACCCTTAGCTTTTAAAGGCAAGGAAACCAATATTCAGAAAGAATAAATAACAAAACTCAAGATTAGATAACTAAATGAAGTCAGAGGTTGAGCTAAGGCTAAAGTCTCCTGATCAAATTCAAATTCTTTCCTTTAAATGACATCATCCTATCTGTTTGATTCTTAGCTCTTCACATATAATAAAAAGCAAAACTCCTATATTTCATAATGACTCTATTATGATAACCCACAAATTTGTGAGATCTGTAACTCAAACAGTAGATTATTATATGTGTGTGTGTGTGCTCAGTCATGTCCAGCTCTCTGCAAGCCCATGGACTGTAGCTGGTCAGGCTCCTCTGTCCACAGAATTATCAAGGCAAGAACACTAGAATGGGTTGCCATTTCCTTCTCCAGGGGATCTTTCCAACGCAGCGATCGAACTCCAGTTTCCTAGTGAATTCTTTACTGAGCCATCTGAGAAGCCCACAGTCATTATTATATAGTCATTAAAAAGCACATTGTAGCAGAACACTGAATTACAGTGTTCATTTTTTTCATTGACTAAAGAAAGGATATAAAATAAGATGCCCCATTTATTTTTAATGAAGTAATACATGCACAGAAAACAGAAAATAGGAAAGATGCACACTAAAAATGTCACCTTGCCAATGGAAGGTGAGTTTATTAGTCATTTTCACTTAAATCTAAATTTTCTAACTTACCGGGTAGTATATGGAAGAAAAATTTACTTCTTAAAAAGAAAATCAGGTGATGGATAAAAAGTCACACCAAAACCAATTAGGAGCATAACTGAAATCAATCCTTACCTTCATGGCCAGTATTATTGGGATAATCTTTTTATTTTTGTTTATATTATTGAATAGAGATTTTCAGACATAGGTCATGACAGTGTTCAGGAAAGTTCCTTGTGAAAAATGAGAATTAAAACTCGTTCCCTAGGGAGCACAGGAGATTTACAGGGCTGTAAATTCTTCTGTGTGATACTTTAAGGATAGATACTTGCCTTTATACATTTGTTGAAGCCCACAGAGCAACACAAAGTATGAACCATAATATAAACTAAAATAGTTGGAGCCTTATCCCTCAACTCCCTTATATAAGTCCTCTGCTCCAACCTGATGAACCTGCTGACTCTGCCAAGAAATAGACAATGTGCTTCTCACCTATCTATTAAAATATCATCTCCTGTATTCTGCTCTTCCATCTTAAAAATGTACTGAAGCTCCTTTGCCTTCAAGAAGTCATCCCATGGGAAGCTCTCCACTGAACACCCAGTCCCATTTCCTGTTCATCATTTTGACCAAACAGATACCACTGCTTTGTAAATGATTTTGTACTCTCTTCTGCGGCTACCCAACTTTGACATTGTTGTGTGTGTACTAAGTCACTTCAGTCATGTCCGACTCTTTGTGACCCTATGGACTGTAGCCCACCAGGCTCCTCTGTCCATGGGAATTCTGCAGGTAAGGATACTAGTATGGGTTGCCATTTCCTCCTCCAGGAGACCTTCCCAACCCAGCGATGGAACCCGACATCACTTATGTCTCCTGCATTGGCAGGCAGGTTCTTACCACTAGTGCCACTTGATAGTTAATATTTAATGAAAATAGGACTATCCAGCTATGTAAACCCCAGAGCTCCTCACAATTTTCTAGGCAAAGAGAGAAGGAATTACTGAAATTATTATTCCAAACTTTACAATAAAAATATAAATGAACTTAACTTCTGTCATGCTGGTTTCCAAAACCTTACAGATCTATGAACAATTCTCTCTCCTGTATACTACTGAAATCTTGAGATTCTGTATCAAATGGCAAGGGAGCATGGCTCCTTCTCTGTCTACACAGCAATAGTAGTAAATTCAGGGAAATTTTTGGTTCCAGTATTAATAGCCTAGAAAGTTCTGCTAGTCAAGTATCAATATTCCTTAAACTCTTTCAATTCAAAGATTCACTCTTCCTACTTGAAGGAAGACCCATCAACCATTTCAAGAAATCCTAGCTTAAGCCTTAAGGATTTGAATCCCAGCTCGATTTCATGTGTCTGATTAATACTAATAAGAATCTTATAGCTACAGGGGAGAGGAGAGATTTGCTCACTTTTCTGAGCAAAACACACCAAAAATAACAAATAAACCAAAAAATAAAAAGAGTTGTTTGCAACATAATTGGCTCTAAATGGAAACCATATGAGAAGAGAGAGGAAACTGAATAATCACTGCAAAAGTCTCCTGAAAGATAACTTTTGAAAAGTATAAACAAAATATCAGCAGCTTCCTTTGTTTTTGCATTAAGTTTTTCCTAGTTTAGAGAAAAATGCGATACTTTTGGTCAAAAGGACATAATTACAAAGAATGAAACAAATATACTTACAAATTAGATTTAAAACTTTTTGCCACCATTCATATAGAAATACCTATAACTTAAATGAATTTAATTAAACTTTAGGGAGATCTTAACGACAACAGATGCACTTGACCATTGGTTCAGAGTGTTGGATGTCAAAATGTTCTTCCCTGAGGAATTAGAGTGGCCATAGAATTCTGATCTTTAGTAATACTGAGGCTTTTTTTTTTTTCAACTCCTGTTTAAACTTTCTTTTGTCAATTGCCATTGAAATTGGCCAAGGACGCTCAGACTCCAGTGAACTATGTGAGGTGTTTAAAGAAACTGAATCCTGTAATGGTATTGATGGTAACGGTAATAATATGAATGGTCCTTGGTGTCAACTGTTTGTCTGCCATTCTATGCCATGCTTAGTCATGTCCAACTTTTGAGGCCCTTTGGATTGTAGCCCATCAGGGTCCTCTGTCCATGGGATTTTTCTAGGCAAGAATACTGGACTCGGTTGCCATTCTCCTCCTCCAGTTGATCTTCCCAATCCAGGGATTGAGCCCATGTCTCCATCGGGAAAGCCCTCAACTGTTTGCCTACCTGATCTATTTTCTCCTTTTTTCTGGAAACACATCACATCTCTTCTGAGACCTGATCTCCTCATTCACCACACTAAGTGGTCTTAGTGAGACCTGCACACCTTTTGCCAAAGGGTGGGCAACGGATCCAACCTGCCTCCATTAGTTAAAATCCTTTCCCTTTTCCAGCTTTACGAGGTATAATCGAAAAATAAAGCTGTAGGGCTTCCCTTGTGGCTCAGAATTCTCCTGCAATGAGGGAGACTTAGGTTTGATCCCTGGGTTGGGAAGATCCCCTGGAGAAGGAAATGGCTACCCACTCAAATACTGTGGCCTGGAGAATTCCATGGACTGTATAATCCATGGTGTTACAAAGAGTCAGATACGACTGAGCAACTTTCACTCACTCACTCAAGATATTTCAAGCATATAATATGCTGATTTGATATGATATACATATACATTCTGAAAAGATTCCCCCGCTGAGCTAATTAATACGTCAGTCACCTCACACATTCACCCTTTTTTTTGCTATTGTTTGGTGAGAACACTCGAGTTCTACTCTCTTAGCAAGTTATACATTACAGTGCTAACAACTGTAGTCTCCTGGACTTTTGAATTGCAACTAAGGAGAAAGAGAAATTTCCTCTCTAATGGTAAAGCTGGGAAAAGCCAACGGCTTCAGGGTTCAGTTGCACCTTACGGAATGTGGAAATCTCTTCAGTAGGAACAAATGAGGCTAAAATAGAGAAAGAGGAGAAGTGGAGGGAGGGCCCAATGCAATTTCCCAAATGGATTAAGAAGGGTTGCTTTTACTTTTACTTTCCATTGAAAGAATCCTGGTTACTGTAATAACTGCCATGATGTGAGGCTGATGTGGCGCCAGAAACCAGCCTAAGTGCTTTATACACATTGATTCACTTAATCCTTATAACTACTCTATTAACCAAGTATTATTTTTTTCCTATTATAGAAAAAGAAACTGAGACTCAGAGAAAGTACTTTACCTGAAATACACTTTTAGTTAATTGCATAATTAAAAGTATTTTAATCTGCTGTCCTCAATGTTCCAGCTCATTTTCATTGTAGGAATCTATGTCCCTCCTCCCTTCCTAATCCATACGTCTTTTCCAAGCATGGAGACAATAGCCAGTTTAAGATTAGGATCCACTAGCTCATTGGACCAAAAGGAACCATCTTCTTTTGGATACTACAATGTGATCCTGAACTCCTGCTAATAAATGAATAAGGTCACCATCTTTGTGTTCTAATATTTGAACTAAGTTGTTACAGTATAATCATGAGGTCTGATTAATGAGCACCAAAATAATTATAGTAATTTTTGAATTTAAATTCAATATTCTAATTTATTAGCCAAGATGCCATTGAGTCAACAGGCTCTATAAGTTCTGATTTCCAGAAAAGATACATCAGTCCAGTGTAGCACACACTTATTAAGAACTCTTCTTTAATTTATGTTGTGTGCTGGATGCTAAATAATACACCAAATAAATAAGTCAAAAGAACAGTATTTTCCTCTCCTGTAGAACACTACTTGGAGGAACAGGACATACATACCTGAAGCAGCTTAGTATCAACTACTAAGAAGTACATTTTTATTAAAATTATAAATCATAGAATCACATGGTATATTGATTCAAATGGTAGAAAATCGGTGTGTGCTGGAGGGGAGATGGAATGTCCTGTGGGAGGTGTGATAGAATCTTTAAAGATCAGTAGGAAGTGAAAAGGTAAAGAAGAGATGCAAGGGTACTTCTGAGACTCTAATTGCATTTATCAAATATTTAGAAAGCCAGTAGAGAAGCTGTTTAGGAAAGCGACATGGAAGTGCCAAAGTGAGTGTGTAGCAGAAGGAGACACAATAAATATTCCAAACAAAGTGTATCTACAGAGCAGCCGCTGTGGAAAATAATGTAGAATTTCCCTTAAAAACTAAAAATAGAGTTTCCCTATGATCCAGCAATCCCACCCCCCACCATAGATCCGGAAAAGACAAAAGCTCTAACTTGGAAAGATACATGCACCCCAATGTTCGTAGCAGTACTATTTATAATAGTGAAGACACAGAAACAACCTAAGTGCCAAACAACAGATGAAAAGATAAAGAAGACATGGTATATATACACAATGGAATATTAATCAGCTATTTAAAAAAAGAATGAAATAGTGCCATTTGCAGCAACATGGATGGACCCAGAAATCGTCATACTAAGTGAAATAAGTCAGACAGGGAAAGACAATATTATATGGTATCACTTGTATGTGTAACACAAAATAATGCAAATAAACTTATTTATGAAAGAGAAACAGACAGACATAAAAAATAAAGTTATGGGTACCAAAGGGGATGGAGGTATGGGATAAATTGGCAATATGGGATTAACAGATGCATACTACCATATATAAAATAAACAAGGGTTTACTATATAAGACAGGGAACTACATTCAATATCTTATAATAAACTATAAAGAAAAGGAACATTAGAAAGACATATTAAATTGGCTTTTAATAGAAGGAAGATTGTAGATCAATGTTTAAAGAAACAGGTTGATTGAGGTCTGTAGTTCAGTTAATACTGTACTAATATCAACTTGTTGAATTTTATAGTCTGTGGTCATGTAAGATATCACCAAGGAAAGCTGAATCAAGGATACATGGGAATTCTACTATTTTTGCAACTTTCTGTGAGTCTTAAATTATTTCACATATTTTTAAAAGGTTAAAAAAAGGAATCCATAAAATGAATGCACTATGATAACCATATATCATTATATATAAATGTATTAAAGTACTCCTCCTCAGGACTGATACTAAATAATTTTGTTTTTAATATGATTGTGTTTTTAATATTTGTAGTATGTAGAACACAAAAAATGGAATCAGACAAGCTATGGTAAAAATCTAACCTCCGAAACTATAGCTTTCTGACCTTGGAAATTTTACTTCTCTTCTCCAGCCTCAGTTTTTATATCTATAAAGTGCAGATAGTAACATGTAACTTGTAGCACTGAGAGATTTAAGTTAGATAGTGTATGTACAATGCTTGGTAGATGTCTGACACAGAATGAGCCTAGATGATAAGAACTCAGTAAGTGGCAGCTAGTTAATTACTATCGATAGTTTTAATTAATAAAATTGAGTTTCTTTCACAATAGCCTATAACTTGATTCTGAATGAGGTTTTTAACACATTCTTATAAGAAAAATCCATTCATATGGCTCCTGCCAAATTCCAACTTGCTAACCTGATAACAATTAAAGATTCTTATTGATTCCTGTTAGAAATGCCTCCCTGACAAATTCTTCTGGGCATCAGAAAAGCACTTTAAACTCAACCTGACCAAATCTGAACTCATCTTTTCCAACAAATTTAGTCCTCCACTAGTGAATGGTGCTGCCACCCATTTACACAAACCAGACCCAAGTAAGCACCTCACGCCCAATTCATCCTCAGATGGAGAGGATCCTATGGTCCTTGCCCACTCCCTCCCACCATATCCTCTGCATGCCTTTTGTCTAGGAAAACTCTAGTCAAAGAATAAGATTAATCAGAGAAGTAAAAAACGCAGAAACAAAGGAAAACCATAAGGAGACTAAATAATAATAATATAACCATCAATCATATTCAAGGACCTTTCGTTCTTTCTCAAGGGCTTATAGATAATATTCTAAGCCATATCCTATGCACTGTCTTATAGATACTAAAACACTAGATGGAAGAAGTTAACTACATAATGACCAGACTACCCAGGACATGAGCTGACACATTCCGAGAACTGGCCTCAAAGAAATGAGAACAAATGGAACTGAGTTTAACTGTAATGAAAAAAACCAACAGGAGATGGAACAATGGACTGGTTCCAAACTAGGAAAGGAGTACATCAAGGCTATATTTTGTCACCCTGCTTATTTAACTTATATGCAGAGTACATCATTGGAGAACGAAATGGCAACCCACTCCAGTGTTCTTGCCTAGAGAATCCCAGGGACAGGGGAGCCTGGTGGGCTGCCGTCTATGGGGTTGCACAGAGTCGGACACGACTGAAGCGACTTAGCAGCAGTAGCAGTAGCAGCAGCAGCAGAGTACATCATGAGAAATGCCAGGCTGGATGGAGCACAAGCTGGAATCAAGATTGACAGGAGAAATATCAATAACCTCAGACCAGCAGATGACACCACCCTTATGGCAGAAAGCAAAGAAGAACTAAAGAGCCTCTTGATGACAGTGAAAGAGGACAGTGAAAAAGTTGGCTTAAAACTCAACATTCAGAAAACTAAGATCATGGCATCTGGTCCCATCACTTCATGGCAAACAGATGGGGAAACAATGGAAACTGTGACAGACTTTATTTTCTTGAGTCCCAAATCACTGCAGATGGTGATGGAAGCCATGAAATTAAAAGACGTTTGTTCCTTGAAAGAAAAGCTATGACAAACCTAGACAGCATATTAAAAAGCGGACACATTACTTTGCCAACAAAGTTCTATATAGTCAAAGCTATGGTTTTTCCAGTAGTCATGTATGGATGTGAGAGATGGACTATAAAGAAAGCTAAGCACCAAAGAATTGATGCTTTTGAACTGTGGAATTGGAGAAGACTCTTCAGAGTCCCTTGGACTTCAAGGATATCAAACTAGTCAATCTTAAAGGAAATCAACCCTGAATATTCATTGAAAGGACTGATGCTGGAGCTGAAACTCCAATACTTTAGCCACCTGATGCGAATAACTGACTCATTGGAAAAGACCCTGATGCTGGGAAATATTGAAGGCAGAAGAAGGGGATGACAGAGGATGAGATGGTTGGATGGCACCACTGACTCAATGGACATGAGTTTGAGCAAACTCTGGGAGTTGGTGATAGACAGGGAGGCCTGCTGTGCTGCAGCCCATGTGGTCGCAAAGAGTTGTACATGACTGAGCAAATGAACTGAACTGAACTTAAAACAACCAAGATGATGCTGGTCAGACCACTGATGACCAATTTGCAAATGACCATTAGAGATGACTATGCTGTTTCTGCATGCAGCATTCCGCCCCCCTGTCCATGCGATTATCCTGGCAAGAATATTGGAGTGGGTTGCCATTTCCTTCTCCAGGGGCTCTTTCTGACCCAGGGATAGAACCCCGTGTTTCCTGCATTGCAGGCACATTCTTTACCACTGAGCCACCAGGAAAGTTCAAGTAGTTTTCAAAACCTAAATCAGATTCCATCAATTCCTCTGTATAAAACTCTCTGTAACTTTCCCTTTGATCCCTCACATGTAAACAAGTTACCATGTGACTTAGCTTCTGTCATTTCCCTTCTCTACAAAGATCCTCCCTGTCCACTCACTGTAAAAGGATACACCTCATATCCCCCAGCTATCTTGGATCATACCACCCAGTTTATTTCCTTACTAGAACATTTTATAATCTACAACTATGTAACTATGTCCTTTATATTTTTTGATTTGCTTGTTTATTGTCTATCTCCCTTCACTAAAATGTAGACTACCAGATGACACCCATTTCTTCAAATTTGCCTCTAAATGTGCAGTGGTTATAGCCACACCTGGCACACAGTAAATACTCATCAGCTATTTATTGAATGACTAATATCAATAACCTCAGATATGCAGATGACATCACCCTTATGGCAGAAAGTGAAGAGGAACTCAAAAGCCTCTTCATGAAAATGAAAGAGGAGAGTGAAAAAGTTGGCTTAAAGCTCAACATTCAGAAAACGAAGATCAAGGCATCTGGTCCCATCACTTCATGGCAGATAGATGGGGAAATAGTGGAAACAGTGTCAGACTTTATTTTTTGGGGCTCCAAAATCACTTTAGATGGTGATTGCAGCCATGAAACTAAAAGACACTTACTCCTTGGAAGGAAAGTTATGACCAACCTAAATAGCATATTCAAAAGCAGAGACATTACTTTGCCAACAAAGGTCCGTCTAGTCAAGGCTATGGTTTTTCCAGTAGTCATGTATGGATGTGAGAGTTGGACTGTAAAGAAAGCTAAGTGCTGAAGAATTGATGCTTTTGAACTGTGGTGCTGGAGAAGACTCTTGAGAGTCCCTTGGACTGCAAGAAGATCCAACCAGTCCATTCTAAAGGTGATCAGTCCTGGGTGTTCTTTGGAAGGAATGATGCTAAAGCTGAAACTCCAGTATTTTAGACACCTCATGCGAAGAGTTGACTCATTGGAAAAAAACTCTGATGCTGGGAGGGATTGGGGGGCAGGAGGAAAAGGGGACCACAGAGGATGAGATGGCTGGATGGCATCACCGACTTGATGGACATGAATCTGAGTGAACTCCAGGAGATGGTGAGGGACAGGGAGGCCTGGAGTGCTGTGATTTATGGGGTCGCAAAGAGTCGGACACGACTGAACTGAACTGCACTGAAGCGCTGTTTGCTCTGGCTATAGTACTCTTCACACACACCCTGCCCCCACTTTGCTTAGTGAATGCCCACTCATCTTTTAGTTCCCACCTTTGAAACCACTCTTAAGGGAAGCCTTCTCTAACCTCAGTCATTGCCTCAAGTTCTCATGTTTTTAGAATTCTATACCCCCTTCCTTCATAGCCTCTATCATAGGTGTAATTTTACATTACTTTTTATTTGATTAATGTCCGAAGGCAGAGATCATGTCAATTTTCACTGGTAATCGTATATTCAGGCCACCGTTCAATGTCTGACATATGGTAAGAATTCACAAAAATTGTGTTGAAATATATAACAATGTTAGCATAACTACAAAAATAACAATTTTCCATTAAGATATTCTGTACTTAGAGAAAAACACACCAAAGCAGCAGCTATCTATCAACTCATCAACAGTTTCCTTGCTGTGCTATATGTCTTTCAGACATTTCTTTATTTACATATATGTATACATAAATATTATTTTTAGTTACAAAAGTAGGCTAATATGTAATATTTCTCCCCCATCCCCACTGCTTATATCTTTTCCCTTTTGTCACCTGGAATTCATTTTTTTTCACTTTTGCCAATTTGAAATTTTAAAACGGTATTTAATTTTCATTTGCTTAATATTTATTTAGGTTCTAGTACAGAACATTTTTCCCTATGTTTGTTAGTCAGATGCATGTCTTCTTTTGTGATTTATGCAATTCATTCAACTGTTTAGCAATTAATCTTCTGGTATTCGTATTGTTTTCTTTTTTATTCTTAACAGTGCTTTACATACAAAAATATTAACCCTCCATACGTACTATTGTACATTGCAAATATTTTCTCATTTGTCAATTGCCATTTTATTTTGTAACTGACATGCAAAAATACTGGTCTTTTTAATGTTCCCAAATCTATTATTTCTTGCTGTTATGTTTGTTATAATTCTTGTTATGATTCCACAAGTGTTTCCTAGTTCAAAATCATATAATATTTAAATGTTCTTCAGATAATTTTATGGTTTTGCTTTATAACATTTAGTCATTTTAAATTCATCTATAATTTATAGTACACTTGTTCATTGGAAGGAAAGCTATGACAAACCTAGACAGTGTATTAAAAAGCAGAGACATTACTTTGCCAACAAAGTTCTGTATAGTCAAATCTATGGTTTTTCCAGTAATCATGTACAGGTGTGAAGAGTTGGACTATAAAGAAAGCTGAGCACCAAAGAACTGATGCTTTTGAACTGTGTCCCTTGGATTGCAAGGAGATCAAACCAGTCAATCCTAAAGGAAATCTGTCCAGAATGATGTTGAAGCTGAAGCTTCAATGCTTTGGCCACCTGCTGCGAAGAACTGACTCATTGGAAAAGACCCTGATGGTGGGAAATATTGAAGGCAGGAGGAGAAGGGGATGACAGAGGATGAGATGGTTGAATGGCATCACCGCCTTGATGGACATGAGTTTGAGCAAGTTCTGGGACTTGATGATGGACAAGGAAGCCTGGCATGCTGCAGTCCATGGGGTCACAAAGAGTTGGACATGACTGAGCAACTGAACTGAACTGATAATTTATAGTAAAGGGTAAAGTGGGAATCTAATTTTATATTTTTCCAAAGCATTGACCAATTATTCCAGCACAAATTTTCAACTAAATGGGAAGCCCTTAAAATTGAAATGCTAATTTATTCCAATTCTATTTGAATATTGCTATGTAGTCTATTGCTGTGTAGTCTCTCCAGTTCTGGTGCCAATAACAATAAACACCTTTTACTCACATTAAAGGTGTGTGTGTGTGTGCGTGTGTGTGTGTGTATATATATATATATATATATATGTATATGAAAGATCCCTTTACCAAGGGATCTTCCCAACCCAGGGATCAAACCAAGGTCTCCCACATTGCAGGGAGATTCTTTACCAGCTGAGCCACCAGGGAAGCTCAACAATACTAGAGTGGGTAGCCTAGTCCTTCTCAAGTGGGTCTTCCTGGAATCAAAGCAGGGTTTCCTACACTGCAGGAGGATTTTTTACCAGATGAGCTACCAGGGATACAATATACATATATACACACACATATATATGTATGTATTTAAATAATTGATAGCATTTGGCTATCTTCAAGTATTTATTGTACCAAAAGACAGATTTAATGAGTCAGATTCAAAATGCATTTTTTGGTTTGTGATTAAATATGCATTAAATTGACATGTTTAAAACATGGAGTTTTTCCATTTATGTTTTGCATCATCATTTATTCTGATCTCCTTTATGCCTTTGACTAGTGTTTATAGATCTGCTTTTATGGCTCCTGTAATTTCACTTGTTTATTTATAGATATTTTCAATTGAAATTTTAAATAACACTGTACACTGTAATTTAAAATTTTATTGCTCACATATTAAAAGGCTATTGATTTGTGATTTTACTGAATGCTCCTGTTGTTTTTTCAGATGATTCTCTACTTTTCTAGAAAAAAAGTGTATATAATCTGCAAAAAAAAAAAAGATAATTTGAATTCCTCTTGGTAGTTACAGCTGATTTTTTTAGTTACAGTATTTACTTGATTCAATATATTGGCTAAAAATTTGTAAACTATTTTTAGTGAGAGCTGTAATATACTGTGATTTTTAATGTCAGTTTTTCAATAGGAAAGAAAGTTGCTTGTATAAGAGAGATTTTTAATTATTTATTTTCTATTATTACTTAAAGCAGTGATTCTCAACTAATAACTAAACCACCCCATTAAGAAACATATCATTATAGTCTTAATTTATCATTTATTCCAAGAATGCAAGCTGAATTTTACTAAATGCATTTCTGGTTTGTACCAAACTGAGCAAATTCTTAGTCTTTATATTTTTTTGTTTAGGTAAGTTATATTAATTAACTCATTTCAAACCATCCTGCTTTGCTTGAATTAATCACTCATTTTCCAATAAATTACTGGATTTCATTTGTTGCTGTTTTATTTAGGATACAACTTGGATGTTGCCTCAGTTTTCTCTTTTTGAGTTATCTTTAGCAGCTGTTTTAAAAATTATTTTATACATGCTTGCTAAAACGAATTGGCAATCCACATATTTTTCTATGCTATGGAATAGATTATACAACACAATAAGTGTTTGTTGACTGCATGAATGGGTAGGAGAACATGCCATAAATTTATTTGAACAAAATGTATTCTTGGAAATAAATATTTGATAACTTTACGATTTTTGCTATTATTGGTTCTCTCAAATTTTAGTCTTCTTTAGACAATTATGATCATTTATGTTTCTATATATAACTTATTTTTTCTTAATTTCAGAATGATACTCTATAGATATACATATTTTTAGATTACCATTTTAATCTCTTCAATATCTATTACATTTGAATCCCCTTTCTGAATTATATTTTGTTTTGTGTGCTTAGTTAGTAAAGATTATACCGGTACTTCTGAAAAAAAAATCAAGTCTACTAATTTTCTACTTTGTAAATTACCAATTTCTGTCTTTATCAAGTATGGATTGATTTCATACATGCGAAGAGTTGACTCATTGGAAAAGACTCTGATGCTGGGAGGGATTGGGGGCAGGAGGAGAAGGGGACCACCCAGGATGAGATGGCTGGATGGCATCACGGACTCGATGGACGTGAGTCTGAGTGAACTCCGGGAGTTGGTGATGGACAGGGAGGCCTGGCGTGCTGCAATTCACGGGGTCGCAAAGTGTCGGACACAACTGAGCGACTGAACTGAACTGAACTGTGGTTATTTTGTTTCTGGTTTCTAATACTAACAACCTGGTTCATTTATTTTTATATTTTCTTATTCAACAATAAAGGCATTTAATGTGATGACATGTATGGCCATGTCTTATTCAATTATTCTCATTACTGTTACTTTCCAAGTATTCTATTGATAAAAGTTTGATCTCTTTGATACAAAAGTTATTTAGGAGAAGACATATCATTTTTTTCTTCCATCTTGCAAAAGATTAAGGCAGTTGGCTAAAATTTTGTGTTAATCTCTGTTTATTTAACTGTGATTATGTTGTATATAATTTATTAAAATTTATTAAACTTTTTAATTATAATTATATTGGGGTAAACATATTTTATATAAACCAATTAAATTGTCTTTACTATTTAGTCATATTTCTTCATATTTTCTTTATAATTTTAATCTAATTTAAAGATTTAAACTGAAAGAAGTAAGCAAACTTCATTGCCTTCATTATTATTTTTGTTTCTGTTAATTTCCTTTCTTTTTTTAGAGATTTACTTTATATATTTCATATATAACATAAGATATTATGCTATCTGGTATAAAACTTTCCTTACTGTATCTATACTCATATCTATACTTTCATTACTATTGCTGTTTCAGGTAATTTCCTATCTTTTTTTTTAGAGATTTACTTTATTTCTATATTATCTAGTGTAAAACTTTCCTTACTATACCTATTTTTATTAACCTTTTGACAATTTCTGGATTTTATTTGCATTCTTAAATTTTAGATTCAGTTTAATCTCTTTATTAGAACACGGTTTTTAATTTTTTTCAGTTCTTGCAAAGTGGAAGGTATCTTTTGCTCTCATATGTGAACAGCATTTTAGCAGGGTCTATGTTTACAAGCTAAAACTTTGCCTATAATCATTTTTCCCTACACATGTATAGATTCTTGCACTACTATCTTCTGACATTTAACGGTGTAGAGAATTCTAATGTTATCAAGCTTTATGTCTTCTTTTGTTTTTCTTTTAGTTTTTTCACTGTTTTGTCTTGTGCTGTGAGGATTTGGAGCAGTCATGATTCTCAATGTTGTTCAAATGAAATGGAACTAATTCCAAGTCTTTTATGTGTATTTTAGTTAAGTTTTAATTATTCTTTGTGCTGTCATTATTCTGGACTCTTATTAAAAAGAGCCATCACCAAAATGTGCTTTTATTTTCTGTTCTCTATCTCTAATACCTTCTCTTTTATTATTTTATCTCTTGATTTTATCTCTTCATTCATGTAGATTCCATCAGTTTCTTTTTTATGTTGCCTACTCATTTCATGGAAAAGGGCTTGGCAACCCACTCCAGTATTCTTGCCTGGAGAATCCCATGGACAGAGGAACCTGGCCAACTACAAGTCCATAGAGTCGCAAAGACTCAGATATGACTGAAGCGACTTAGCATGCACGAACACACTCACTTTCAGGCAGCGGTGGTTTCATTCTTTATTGCCATCAAGGTATTATTAAATTCCATCTTTGAATTTAAATTCCATAACATTCTTTATATACTTCATCTCACTCATTTTATCTCATCACTTCAATTCAGATATTGCAGTCCCACCTCATATTTTATCTATTATCTCATAGAATTCATATTTTTTAAAGATTTACTGACAGCAGTAAACATGTATTATCTAAAATTTACTCCTTACTTAAAGAATGAACTTATGGTTGCCAGGGGCAAGGATGGGGGGAAGGGATAGTTATGGAGTTTGGAATGAACGTGTACCTACTGCTGTATTTAAAATGGATCAACAAGGACCTACTGTACAGCACATAGAACTCTGCAAGTGTTATGTGGCAGCCTGGACAGGAGCGGAGTTTGGGGGAGAATGGATATATGTATATATATGGCTGAGAACCTCACCCAAAACCATTGCAACATTGTTAATCAACTGTACCTCAATACAAAACAAAAAGTTTAAAAATAAACAATAAAAATAAATAAATAAAATTTACTCCTTAAATAAATTATATCCTCCCCAACCTTTTGCTTGTTTTGTTCTCCTATTACATTACAGAGTATATTTTAAATCCCTGTAGCCTTTAATATTTCCCACTTATCTCACCTTGAATTATGATTCTTAATCTAAAATTTAATTTCCTATTGTAACAAAACCTCCAGCCAAAGCAAGTTAAACCAAAAAATATATCCCCCTAAATTACTCTCATTCCTTACCTCTCATTGCCTGAAGCAATGTCAGCCCCAAGACGTGTCCAGGATTTCTTAGGATAAGCACTATGAAGCTGAACTTTCCCAAACACTCCTGAAAATAAAAGGAGCAACAGTTTGATAGGAAACTCCTTCCAAGAAAATTAAGACCACACAAGTAAAATTCATTGGAGCACTTATTGTATAAGATACATGATATAGAAACTATATGTTAAGACGTCAACCTTATTATAAAAAGAACATTTAAGTGCTTTATTTTCAGCAGGTCACCTATATCTCACATAACTATGAAACATTTTTCTCTTTAAAGCTATAGAGAAATGAATGCTACATCACACCTAGAAATCCAAGAGCTGGAAAACAGACCACTCTAACAGCTAACTAGTTAGATTTCCACCATTAAGTGTCTCCAAACCATTTGCAACTCTGTTGGAAGCTAACTGGTTTTGATATTTTATGTTATACAGTAGATTTTCCAAAGAAAAGGATAATTTTGTTTCCTGAAGAAAGAGATTTGGTGCTATGAGCTTTATTTTCAGTGGCTGGACCTCAGTGGGTTTTGTTTTGTTTAGTTGTTTTTTTGGTTTTTTTTTTTTGCATTACAGATATCAAAGGATAGATCTCTAACTCCTTTGTTTCAAAATATAATTTATTTCAGACTCATAAATTAAAGTCTTACCAGGGATATGCCTGATGAAGTCCAGTTTTATTCCTCCAGGTCTTTCCTCTTACACATTTTATTGCCATTTAAAATCACATGAGGCAAAATTCTCCATATTTTAGTCATCTAAATATGTTTTGAGCATGAAATCAAGCAGCACCAGAATTATGACTGTGCACCCTTAACATGTCTATTTATTTGTTATTAGATAAATAACCATACATACAAATGAATATATTTATACATGTTTGAATAGAAGTTTCTAGTATTTTCTTCCTGCACCCAAATGGATTGATTGCCTTCATACCCTTGGATTAATGTACCCCTTTTACTGGAATTCAAAGATTTCACAATTTTTAGCAGCAAATGCATAAATAAAGGAAGTAAACACCAGTCGGGCATAAATAGTATGCCCTGGGCTTTCATCCAATGTGAACTAAAAAAGCTCAATTAATTAGAACCTAACCAACTATTTGTGTCAGCACCCACAGTTTTACCATATTCTCAGCGAAAAGTCAGAAGATAATAAAACTAAAATAAGGATTAGTGGAAATGAAAACAATATTCCCACTTTCAGGACATGTTGTGGAATCAGTCTTTCATAACAATAATATAATATCATCATTATCAAAAAATTAATATTTTCCACTATTAGCTATGAAAGCTAGATAGGAGAAGAACATGGAGTAATTTAGAAGAATTTCCAACAACAAAGATTTTAACATAAACCATTTTATTTCCTTTAATTTACCAGAAAGATTTCCTGATCATTCCCAGTCACCAAAGGTTTACTGCAAAACAACACAATTTCTTGTTTCAAGAACATTATAATACTCGTAGAGATTATTTTAAATTTTACTTATGCAGTGACAAACATTTCATTCCTTTTTCAATTTAGCATCAGAGAAATTTTCCAAAAACACTTGTTTGGCAATACAGCTGACATTGGGAATCAAGCTGCACACCCTCATATACTCTTAACACAAGCCTAGTCCACGTCTTTGGTGGTACTCCATGGAACATAGTGGTTACCAGACAAAAACAGTCTGTGTTCCTGTTATGATCCATCTAGCTTGTCAACTTGGAAAAAAGTAAAATATTCCTTAACCTCATGTTCATAAAAAGATAAAATAAATAGCACATATGAAAAATCATTTGGAAGCAATAAAGCACTATCAAAGTATTATATGGCAATGGCTATACTTTATGAAACTAGGTTATCAAACTTCATGCTATCCTAACATGACTGTTTCCATTTTACTGAGTGACTGAGATCTTATAAAACTGGAATTGCCATACAGAGAAAATAAGAAAATACCAGAAATCGGTAAAAAGTCTCTTATACTTTTCCCTTAAAACTACTTTATTGTGTGGCCCTTACATCATACTTATACAAGCTCAGTCCCAGTTTCTTTGTTCTTCTGTAGATGAATTTTAAAATAGGACTTGGTACTGTGGCAGTTTCAAATGAAGAAATTGTCAACAGTAAATGTTTCTTAGTAATCTATAGATCTATCGGTTTTAAAATATTATGAATAACCACACAGTATTCAAAGTTGATAATACAGACTGTCCAGCCTTTGGTGTCTGACCAGTCTGGATAAAAATCTAAGGTTCTGACAGCATAACACTGTATGGGTTTCAGCATATTGTTTACCATTTCTGAGTCTTAGTTTTGATATCTCTAGAATGGATACTCCTTACAGGAGAGCCATTAAATGAAATCATAAATATAAATTCTCTATAAGAGTGCCTGAAATTTGGCAGGTGTTCTATGAATGATACTTCCCCATCAGAAAATACATACATTTCATTTTTAATAAGAATGGCATTATACTCTTACCAACTGTTCCTGGATCAATATGAATTCCATTGAAACGGTCACAAAAGACTCCCTCTGAAGCTCTAAGGTGAATTAGAAGCTTTTTTTCTTTTTCTAAGGGATTTTCTGAAGTACCTGTTTAAAAAGGAAAATACATAATTCAAGTTTATTTGAAGTTAAGGAGATAGAAGGAAGTTGTGATATAATTTTGAGAATGCAAAACAGATGCTATAAAATAGAGTGGGTGGAAAACAGCCAATGTTGCACAGATGAAATAAGAAAAGGTAGAGAAATAAGATGCAGTAAACATGTCTGAGGGAGGCTGGATTACTGCTCAGCAGATATTCACTCTTTTTAAGGCAGAGTGTACTTTCCTGACCTATTAATAGTGAGCCTGGTCACATGATTGGTTTGGGCCAATGAAATTTGGGTAGAAGTGACAGTAACGCCAGTTCTGAGTTGATGCTTCAAAATGCTGGACAAGTTTCATCTGATCTTTTATAATAACATTTCCTGCCATGAAAGGAGAATTCCTTAAGTAGCCCCCAGGGTCTGGATGAAGAAACATATGCAGCAGACCCAAACAAAACCCCTTAGCTTGAACCAAGGCAAACTGAGTCTGGCATCAATATTTGTTGTTGAAAGCCACTGAAACTTGGGGATTCTTTGTTACCCAGCATTACTCCAGCAAAACCTGACTGATACGCTGTCTATGGCTGGATCCCCACATTGCTCTACATGTATTTTAGCAATTAATCTTCACAACACACCTGATAAGTAAGATCTCATCTCAGTGTTAAATACTCATACAGAAAGAGAAACAGAGGCTAAGGAATTCATCCAAATTTATCCAACTAGTAAGTAATGGTCTGAATTTGAACAATGGTCTGTTTGTGCTGTGTTTTATGAAACAAATAATGGGTTATTATCTAAGCCTAAACTCTTTAAGCAGCATCAGGACACAATCTTCAGGCTGTGATGGTCAATGAGCAGTTGGGAATTACTTCTGACCTTAACCTGTTGATGTAAACTGCAGAGTTTGGTCACTTTCACAGAAAGAGAATTACTTGGGAAAATTACTGAAACTGTGTTTCTGAGTATGAACCTATCAAAGATTATTTTCTTCAGGAATATATCTTAGAGGATATAAAACATTACAAAGCCCAGGTGGAGCTAGTGGTAAAGAACCTGCCTACCAATGCCAATGCAGAAGTAAGAGATGTGGGTCTGATCCCTGGGTCTGGAAGATCCTCTGGAGAAGGAAATAGTATTCTTGCCTGGAAAATCCCATGGACAGAGGAGCCTGGCAGGCTAGAGTCCATAAGGTCGCAAAGTCAGACATGACTGAAGCAACTTGGTACACTTATTAGATTTTTGAAGAAGCAACTAATGAGAAGATTATCTCCAAACTGGATAAAAGAAGCTGACAAAACACATCTGTTAACAAACTTCGAAATGCCTGAAAACATAACCCAGAATAATGCTGCCAAATATGATACGAAGTAAATGGAAACTTAAAATTGCCTGGTTGTTCTTTTGGCTAAGTGGTCTTTCAGGGGCATAAAATCATGTTCCCCAGTTGGCACCCCATCTATACTTGGGAAGCCAAAGGCTCAGTGTGAGTTGCCAGCTTGCTGCATACCTAGCTCTACAGTCCAGGCTTCACAGCCATCGGTCTACAAACGACCGTTGAAAGTAAGACTCAGAGAGATAGGTAAATTTTCCTGGAGTCAAACAGTATGACAATGGGCATGCAAGAATTAGACCCCACAGCCTGTTTTCTCAATAAGATGGTAAAGTACTTGGTTGTTCCACCTAGGTACTCAGCTGAGTGACTAATACATCCTCTTAGCCAAAACAAAGAAGTGCTAGAGCAGAAAGAAGGGATGCTGGGGAGGAGGAGAATGTTCGGAAAATGTGTGTGGTGTAGCTCTTATCTGGCAGCTTGAAGTCTGTCCAGTAAGCTGTTTTCCAACTGTGATTTCATTTATTTCACGGAGGGTAGTTTAGATTCTTGGGGGGGAAATGGCCTGGCACTAAACAGATACCAGAGAGAAAAAAAAAGTAGGACAGCTTTTGCCCTAGAGAAATGTATGCAGAGTCCCACGAAAAGAGTTCAACGTTCCTCTAAAATCAGAGATTAAATCAATTATGCAACCCAAAACAGCAGCACATGCGGAGCTTTCACAGAAAGTCTGGGCAAAATTAGTCAGCCTGCCGTGATCTTTGAGTATCTGAAATGGCCAGAGTTTGGATTCTTCATTGTGATGTGGGGGGAGGGAAACATGGAGAATAGGGACCAAGCAAAAAGAAGGCAAGAATTACCTAAGAGAAGGAAAGACATGCTATGTTAACATGAAAACAGTGTCTCTCGAATGTGTAGAAGCTGTTCAATGAAAAGCCTTAAAGTACAAAGTCCTCACTGTATGCTCAACCCCAGCAAAAGAAAGGTGAAGTGCCCTCACCAGCCTGGGCTTTGTCCCTAATTGAGAGGAACCACAGCTAAGAGAAGGATCTAGGAATCATGCAATTCTCTGATTTTCCTCTCTAAAGCTGCTTAGAGATGCTCTAAACTGTAACAAAAGGCATTTTCAGCCTTGATGGATGCAGATACTCACAGTGGAGGGGAAATTGTTGTTGCCATGCTGCAGAGGCAAGCCAGGTATTTTTGCATACATGATTTCATTGAATTCTCACAACCCAGTGATGGATATCGCTAAGGTTCTCATGAAGAGATGGCAACAAAGAGAGGTTAAGGAGCATTTAACAGATGACACAGCTAAAAAGTGGGGGAGCTGGGCTTAGGCTGAAAAGTCCCATCGGTGAACACGTGGCCACAGAGGAGCACAAAAGAAGTAAAGAGAAGTTGTCACAATTTAGGATGATTGTGGGCAATGGAGGGGAAACAGAATACGTTCCAGATGCTAAAATCACCTGGGGAGATGGAAGGAAAGTAAGTTCTGGTATATAAAAGATAACTGTTATAATGATTTGAGGAATATGGTACAAATGGATTCCATGAACTTCAAAGGTAAGAAAAAGGGAAAAGGGCCTTATATGATTTTATTAACTCTTTGGTAGAATCAACTATAAACCTAGTTTACACTTAAATTCCACCCTTTTAGCATGACTCTCCATACCTGGTGACTAAGCCAACATACACTGAACTACTTACTTACTGCTCCCTCTACCCTCCTGTGTGTCCGTGAGATTCCCCAGGCTTTTATATGCCTACCTCATCCTGTCCTGTTCCTGCTGCTGCTGCTGCTAAGTCGCTTCAGTCATGTCCGCTGCTGCTAAGTCGCTTCAGTCATGTCCGACTCTGTGCGACCCCATAGACGGCAGCCCACCAGGCTCCCCCGTCCCTGGGATTCTCCAGGCAAGAACACTGGAGTGGGTTGCCATTTCCTTCTCCAATGCATGAAAGTGAAAAGTGAAAGTGAAGTTGCTCAGTCATGTCGGACTCTTAGCGACCCCATGGACTGCAGCCCACCAGGCTCCTCCATCCATGGGATTTTCCAGGCAAGAGTACTGGAGTGGGGTGACATTTCCTTCTCCTCTTGCTAATCACCCCTCAAAACTTGGCTTCACTGTAGTTTATTTCTAAAAGCCTCCTACGACCTTGAACTAGATGTCCACTTCTGTGCGTAAAAAGGTCGGGGCCCCTTGATGCAGTAAGTCTCCTTTGAGGAACCTGCCCTCAAGAAATAGTATGGAACACAGGCAAAGGTTAGTGCCCAAAGTTCTCCTCTGCAGTTATCTATTTATAATTGCAAACATTGGAAAATGGTTTGAAATAGCAAATGATTGGAAACAAATGCATGCCTTTAGAACTACTCCCTTCCCCTGCCTGTCAGTTTCCCTGCCATGCTAAAGAGCTGAGCCATCTTAACCAAGTCCCCAAACAAGACCAAACCAAGCTGAGAGGCAACCTTCTCTAGGATCCTTCCTATCAACTACATCTGTGTTAAGGGGCCTTCTGTGGGCTACCACACATACAGTGTTCTCCCTCAATGCTTCAAAATTGTACTCTAACTGCCTTCTATTAGGCTTCCTCCTCTTTACAGTACACTCCCAGAGAGAAAGGGCTGTGTCTTTCTAGCAGAGTTCACTTATAGTTTGTCCCCCAAACAGTGAACTAGGTAATTTTAACCAATCCTCTTGCAGAAAACAATCAGATACTCCACAGTAAAAAAGACTCAGTTCACGCATAAGAATACTAAGTATGTATGTGCCTAGCATCATACCTTCAGGGTAAATAAAGCAAAATTGACAGGATGCAAGAATATACACAATGGAGAAAAGACAATCTCTTTAACAAGCGTTGTTGGGAAAACTGGTCAACCACTTCTAAAAGAATGAAACTAGATCACTTTCTAACACTATACACAAAAACAAACTCAAAATGGATTAAAGATCTAAACGTAAGACCAGAAACTATAAAATTCCTAGAGGAGAACATAGGCAAAACACTCTCTGACATAAATCACAGCAAGATCATCTAAGACCCACCTCCCAGAATATTGGAAATAAAAGCAAAAATAAACAAATGGGACCTAAATTAAAATTAAAAGCTTCTGCACAACAAAGGAAACTATAAGCAAGGTGAAAAAGACAGCCTTCAGAAAGGGAGAAAATAATAGCAAATGAAGCAACTGACAAACAACTAATCTCAAAAATATACAAGCAACTGCTACAGCTCAATTCCAGAAAAATAAATGACCCAATCAAAAAATGGGCCAAAGAACTAAATAGACATTTCTCCAAAGAAGACATATAGATGGTTAACAAACACATGAAAAGATGCTCAACATCACTCATTATCAGAGAAATGCAAATCAAAACCACAATGAGGTACCATTTCACGCCAGTCAGAATGGCTGCAATCCAAAAATCTACAAGCAATAAATGCTGGAGAGGGTGTGGAGAAAAGGGAACCCTCTTACACCATTGCTGGGAATGCAAACTAGTACAGCCACTATGGAGAACAGTGTGGAGATTCCTTTAAAAACTGGAAATAGAACTGCCTTATGACCCAGCAATCCCACTGCTGGGCATACACACTGAGGAAACCAGAATTGAAAGAGACACATGTACCCCAGTGTTCATCGCAGCACTGTTTATAATAGCCAGGACATGGAAGCAAGCTAGATGTCCATCAGCAGATGAATGGATAAGAAAGCTGTGGTACATATACACAATAGAGTATTACTCAGCCATTAAAAAGAATACATTTAAATCAGTTCTAATGAGATGGATGAAACTGGAGCCAATTATACAGAGTGAAGTAAGCCAGAAAGAAAAACACCAATACAGTATACTAATGCATATATAAGGAATTTAGAAAGATGGTAATAATAACCCTATATGCGAGACAGCAAAAGAGACACAGATGTATAGAACAGTCTTTTGGACTCTGTGGGAGAGGGCGAGGGTGGGATGATTTGGGAGAATGGCATTGAAACATGTATACTATCATGCAAGAAACAAATCACCAGTCCAGGTTCGATGCATGATACAGGATGCTTGGGGCTGGTGCACTGGGACGACCCAGAGGGATGGTACAGGGAGGGAGGTGGGAGGGGGGTTCAGGATTGGGAACACATGTACACCCGTGGCGGATTCATGTTGATGTATGGCAAAGCCAATACAATATTGTAAAGTAATTAGCCTCCAATTAAAATAAATTTAAATTTTTTTAAAAAAAAAGGAAAAAAGAAAAGAATGATAAGGAAAAGTAGATATACCTAAAATAACAGTGTCAAATTAAACACAACTGCTCATAAAATAAACAAGAAAATAATAAGGATGTAACAGGTTTGGCTAATACAATGAACAAATAATAGGTGTAGATGGGAAATAGACTCATAAAGAAAATATATTCTTTTCAAGCTTCCATAAAACATTCACAAATATGGATCATATGATGACCCTAAAGCAAATTTAGCAAATTTAAAAAGATTAAAACCATACAGCATTTGCTTGCCTACCATATTTCAGTCAGAATATACAGTTCATCTAGGGAAAGATCTATAAAATGAACTATATTAAAATAAAGGTTTTCCAATTATCTAGAAACACCATTAGAAGACTGCAAAAGCAAGCCACAGAGTAAGCAAAGGTATTTGCAACACATATAACTAACAAAAGGTACTTTCCAAAATATATAAGTGACTTCAACAAATCAATATAAAAAAGATAATTCATCATTTAAAAAGGGGCAAGAGAGTAGCTACTTCAAAAAAAGATACCAAATAGACAAGAAAAATTTCAAAAGTGCTCAAATCACGTTTAGTTCAGTTCAGTTCAGTTTGCAAATTAAAACAATCGTAAGATCCCATTACATTCCCACTAGCATGGATTCCTGTTTAGTTGAACTATGTGCTGTTTATTTTATGAACTTTTCTGTACATGTGTTATATTTTGTACACATGTCATATTCTAAACACAGTAAATGATTATATTTCAAGGATACTTGTCAATAAGTACTTATTCATCAAAAGAAAAAAAATTGGTTAAAATTACATTTGTTTTTCTGCTTCTCTAAACCACTAAATTTTTTAAAGCTTTAATGAGGTATAACTGACGTACAAAAAAATGCGTATGTTTAAGATTTATTTACCAAAATGGCTACTGTTAAGTCTGTCCAGTAGAGACAAACCCAAGATAGATTTTGCTTAAAAACCTATACATTTAATAAAAATGTGATGTTTGTCAGAGAACTAATATCCATCTGAAAATAGACAGATATTTCTATTCTTGATCTGATATTGAAATATGTGTTATTTAACTGTTGGCTACCAATCTTCTTAGGACCTCACAGAAATGGAGTTTAGTACTTGCTGAACCTATGAAGAACAGAGCTTTTATGCTTTTGCCCTTGTAGTTAAATAAGTACAATATTTATAAGCCACATTATTTTGATTTCACCTTTTTATTAACCAGTAGTTTGATTAGAGAACGATCAGTGTAGACAGAAACTGATTTGTTGGCTGATGATCTATATTAGCTAAGTTACAAACTATTTCACAGATATCTATGTACCCTTAAATTTACATATGAAATGTGTAGCTAATTTATTCTATTTTTAATCATAAACTTGAAAAAATATATTTTTGTTTGGCTTGGGTTTTTTATTTAATATATTATTTTTAAACAAACATCATCAGAGGATTCTCTCTGGCAACTCAAGAAGTCTGACTACTGGGTATTGTGGCTTTAAGCTGGAGGATATGTTTTAATCTACACTTTTCTCTGGTTTGTCTCCTTCTTATTACTTAATCATCCAATGAGCCTTACAGAACTGTCAGTTGGAAGGCAATAAACTGTGTATGGATTTTTCTTCTTCTTTAGGATTGAGAAACTCCCAATCATGGAAGCGATGAAACTTCCATACGCGTAGTACTTCATTTCCTGACAATCAAAGTCATGTGCTAATGATGACCTTAGGCTCCTGGCTACAAATGTGAGACAGGGCTGACAAATACCCATCATGGGCTCTGCAAAACAATATGTGACAACTTTTAGGCTAAAAACCCAGCTCCTACCATAATTACTGCATGACTAGGCAGTGCATCATGTGACCTGGCTCTGACAGGCCAGGCACAATGTTCTGCAGAGTCCTCAGGGACACTGAAATGTGGGGCCTGTGTTGTTTACTTAGGGATCAAGGAGATTCCGGTTAAGTTTTAAAGACACACATATATTATTACTGAGTATCCCTCTCTGAAATTCTCCTACAAACTATCACGAGAGAATTTTCCATCTGCAATTTTGAAAGTATGCATAAGATTAAAACACTTTCCATCGAGTTGCACATTTGGATCAATAACGTGTTAACATCACGGATATCTAAGATAACAAAGCACACAAATTAAAGCATGGAAATGATGTCTCATCTGAAAAAGGACAGTGATGAAAAGGATGCGTACAGACAGCTATTCCTGGGCAAAGAAATACAAACATTTAAAACACTCAACAAACCAATGTTTATTGAACAGGCTTTGAGTCAGGCATTTTTATAAGTCTTCCTCTCCTAGACAGAGTAAGATTGAAAATACTTTAGATTTGTACAAGATCACCAATTTTTTCAATGTGTTTTTACCCCCATTTATTTCTCCCATATGGGGATGGGGAAACATAAGTCATTTATACATTAACACTACAAGTCCATCCTCACAGATGTTGAAATTTAAGTGTCAGGAGACTGGATGTATTGCAAGAAAAAGGTATTAAGCTGAAAGACGGACTTAGATGTGTTCATTAATTTATATATACACTAGTCAGTCATATGGTACATTATCAGAAGGGTACTATGTCCTAGGTACAAGGGTTACAAAAATATTGTAAAGTCTATCATCTAATACAGAGAAGACATTCATGAGAACATACCATTTCATAACATAAAAATGAATGCAATAAAGATGATATGAATGATAGAATGAACCAGAAGAAAATATACACTAAAACCTACTGAATGGAGACAGAAAATGTTCATAGTAAAGGTAATCCTTGGGCAAAGGCTTGAAGGGCAAAGATTTAAAGTGACTAAAATAACTTCCAATTCTGGTCCTGCTCTTTACCAGCTATGAGACCTTGGAACCAATCAACAATCTCTGTGGGTCTCAGGTCCATTATCTACATGCTGATACAATGATTCACACAATCTCTGAGGTCTAAGATATCATATTTATAAGTCCACTATTGGGGAATTTTCCAGAAGTTGTGTAACAAGTTGCTAAACTAGATTTATAATCCAGATATCTAGAATTCCCATATTCATGAAGATCCCAAACTAATTTCGGTCTTGTTAAATTCATATGCATGAGATTATCAAAAAGTAGCTATTTGGGGGAGGGGATGAGATGTATGGAGAAAGTAACAGGGAAATTTACAATACCATATGTAAAATAAACAGCCAATGGGGATTTGCTGTATTAAACAAACAAAAAAAAAGAGCCTGGTTTAAAAATAAATACAGGAAAGCATTCACAGCAAAAAAATCTATTCATAAAAATCAGTTCAGTTCAGTTCAGTTGCTCAGTCGTGTCTGACTCTTTGCAACCCCATGAATCGCAGGACACCAGGCCTCCCTGTCCATAACCAATTCCCGGAGTCCACCCAAATTCATGTGCATCGAGTCAGTGATGCCATCCAGCCATCTCATCCTCTGCCGTCCCCTTCTCCTCCTGCCCCCAATCCCTCCTAGCATCAGAGTCTTTTCCAATGAATCAACTCCGCATGAGGTGGCCAAAGTACTGGAGTTTCAGCCTCGGCATCAGTCCTTCCAATGAACACCCAGGACTGGTCTCCTTTAGCATGGACTGGTTGGATCTCCTTGCTGTCCAAGGGACTCTCAAGAATCTTTTCCAGCACCACAGTTCAAAAGCATGAATTCTTCAGCGCTCATTTCCATACATGACCACTGGAAAAACCATAGCCTTGACTAGACGAACCTCTGTTGGCAAAGTAATGTCTCTGCTTTCGAATATGCTGTCTAGGTTGGTCATAACTTTCCTTCCATGGAGTAAGTGTCTTTCAATTTCATGGCTTCAATCACCATCTGCAGTGATTTTGGAGCCCAGAAAAATAAAGTCAGCCACTGTTTCCACTGTTTCCCCATCTATTTGCCATGAAGTGATGGGACCAGATGCCATGATCTTCATTTTCTGAATGTTGAGCTTTAAGCCAACTTTTTCACTCTCCTCTTTCATCAAGAGGCTCTTTAGTTCCTCTTCACTTTCTGCCATAAGGGTGGTGTCATCTGCATATCTGAGGTTATTGATATTTCTCCTGGCAATCTTGATTCCAGCTTGTGCTTCATCCAGCCCAGCGTTTCTCATGATGTACTGTGCACAGAGGTTAAATAAGCAGGGTGACAATATGCAGCCTTGACGTACTCCTTTTCCTATTTGGAACCAGTCTGTTGTTCCATGTCCAGTTCTAACTGTTGCTTCCTCACCTGCATATAGCTTTCTGAAGAGGCAGGTCAGGTGGTCTGGTATTCCCATCTCTTTCAGAATTTTCCACAGTTTATTGTGATCCACACAGTCAAAGGCTTTGGTATAGTCAATAAAGCAGAAATAAATGTTTTTCTGGAAATCTCTTGCTTTTTCGATGATCCAGCAGATGTTGGCAATTTGCTCTCTAGTTCCTCTGCCTTTTCTAAAACCAGCTTGAACATCTGAAAGTTCACAGTTCACGTATTGCTGAAGGCTGGCTTGGAGAATTTTGAGCATTACTTCACTTCACTATAAATATATAAACACTGTAAGAACTGATTTACACATTCACCCATTGGCCTCATTCTCGACTGTATGTCTGTTAGTGTTAGAAAAAAATGAATAAATGAATACTACAATGGGAAAAAAAGCAATTTTCTGCAGATTTTGAACTCATTTGTGTTCTTTATTGCTTTAGAAACAACACAGCAAGCTGAAAATCCAGCCCACCCCATGAAACCCACGCCTGCTCTTCACTAGTCTCAGCTACAGTGACTGCTTTCCTGCCTCACGACTATGTAAAGCACATGCCTAGCTCTGCCTCAGGACTTCTGCGCCAGGTCTTCCTTCTGTCTGAAACGTTTTTGTTCAAATCTTTGCTAGCCTAGCTCTTTCTTGTCTCCATGGTCTCAAGTCACGCTGACTCTTCAGAAATCACGGTGCCAACACCTCTCCTCAGTTCACTTCTCTATTCAGTTTCCTTCAGAGCATGCACTGACATCTAAAATTATGTCCCCTTTTATTTTACTATTTTATTGTCTATTTCCCCCAACAAAAGAGTACAAGAAGGAATCGTATCTGTCTGGCTCACTGCTGAATGCTCAAGTCAGCGGAAGAATGCTTGTCACTGAGTGGGCATTCAGTGAAAGAGAAAGTGAGGGAAGGCTGGAGGAAGGGGATGGAGACAGGGGTAAATCTACTTTCTCCTTAAACCTAGTGATTCATTCCATCATCCAATAGAAAGCTTGCTACTCATGAAAGCATGTAAAAGCTTGATGACCTCACTCAATAGAGACAACTGCTCATTTTCAAACATGAGATTGAATCTGTTCGATTGTACTTAAGACTATATTTTAAGCCAACACATGAAGCTGTTCAAGAATAGATAAGTGGCATTAAACTTATTAGAAGCTACTCTCCTTCAGGAAATGTTTTTCTTTGTTCAACATGCAAAGTAACTTTTTGTGTCAAAAGTATATTTGACAGCCATTGTTTAAAAAATACAGGGCTTCCCTGGTGGCAGATAAAGAATCCACCTGCCAATGCAGGAGACGCAGGTTCAGTCCTTGGGTTATGCAGATGCCCTGGAGAAGGCAATGGCAATGCGCTGCAGGTTTCTTGCCTGGGAAATCCCATGGAGCCTGGCAAGCTACAGTCTGTGGGGTTGCAAAAGAGTCAGACACAACTGAGTGACTAAACAACAAAAATGAAGATGTGAAAGGCCAGAATAAGATGGTCAATTTACTTTCCTGATTTTATTCTTTCTGCTATATCTCATACTACTAACCACTCCCTCTTTCTTGCAAATCTCTCCTTTTGTTTCAAGATATTATTTTCTTTTCATTGTCCATCTATCTTTATAGCTGTTTATTTTCCTTTCTCTTTCCTGAGGTCAGCTTCCTCCATTACCCTTAAAAGCTGTCTCTGTCTCACAGCTTTGATTTCATGTTTGGCTGATGACCCTCAAATATATATATTTAGCACAGTCCTCTCTTCTGTGCTTTCTCATTAATCTATTTGTCCTCTATATATTGCCACCTACACTTCCCACTGAAACTTAAACTTGACATTTGTGTCTAAAGGTTTACCAGGTGCCTGACACTGTTCAAGCACTTCCACCAAAGAAGCCTTTAATAAATAAATATTGTTGATGCTGTTGTTGTTCAGTTGCTAAGCCATGTCTGACTCTTTGTGACCCCATTAATTTACTCAGTTCCTATAAAACTCGATAAAATAAGCATGATTATTCTTGCTCCCATTTTAGAGATAAGAAAACTGAGGCAGAAATAGCTCATGTAATTTGCCAGAGTCACTCAACTAAAAGGGCTTCTCAGGTGGCACCAGTGGTAAAGAACCCACCTGCCAATGCAGGAGATATAAGAGACACAGGTTCTATCCCTGGGTCAGGAAGATCCCCTAGAGGAGGCCACAGCAACCCACACCAGTATTCTTGCCTGGAAAATCCCATGGATAGAGGAGCCTGGTTGTCTACAGTTCGTAGGGTTGCAAAGAGTTGGACATGACTGAAGTGACTTGGCACACACACTCAACTAAAAAGTAGTGGGAAGGAGGTTTTGTCCTAGCCTCACCACGGACCCAGATCTCCCAACCTGAAACCTAGGATGTATCACCTCCTCACCTCACATCAAAATTGCCACTTGATGCTAGGAATTTTTTACCCCCTCAGTACTTCCCTAATTCATTCTTCCTCTTTAGCTCCAGTGTCTTCACTCGATCTTTCAGTTTCTTTTCTAAAACACCTAATAGCCTTCTCACTTTTCACTGTGCCTCTTCCAGTTCATCCGCTGTATTGCCAAAAGTGACGGCTCTAAGATCGGATCTAATAATGTCACTTCCCTGCTTAAAAACATCCAGCGCCAGGGCACTGCCTTCATGAGAAAACCCAAACTCTTTAACATAATGCATAAGGCCAAGAAGCTTCATCGGCTACCACCATTTTATAAATCCTACAATCCAGACATACCCGTTTTCTGCAATTTCCTGAAGGTATAATCAGTTCAGTTCAGTTCAGTTGCTCAGTTGTGTCCAACTCTTTGCGACCCCATGAATTGCAGCACACTAGGCCTCCCTGTCCATTACCATCTCCCGGAGTTCACTAAGACTCAAGTCCATCGAGTCAGTGATGCCATCCAGCCGTCTCATCCTCTGTCATCCCCTTCTCCTCCTGCCCCCAATCCCTCCCAGCATCAGAGTCTTTTCCAATGGGTCAACTCTTCGCATGAGGTGTCCAAAGTACTGAGTTTCAGCTTTAGCATCATTCCTTCCAAAGAAATCCCAGGGCTGATCTCCTTCAGAAGGGACTAGTTGGATCTCCTTGCAGTCCAAGGGACTCTCAAGAGTCTTCTCCAACACCACAGTTTAAAAGCATCAATTCTTCGGCAGTCAGCCTTCTTCACAATCCAACTCTCACATCCATACATGACCACTGGAAAAACCATAGCCTTGACTAGACGGACCTTAATCAGCAAAGTAATGTCTCTGCTTTTGAATATGCTATCTAAGTTGGTCATAACTTTTCTTCCAAGGAGTAAGCATCTTTTAATTTCATGGCTGCAGTCACCATCTGCAGTGATTTTGGAAGGTATAATGCTTGTGCACAAATATGTGTCTTTTCAGATCTCTTCTTTTATCTTTAATCCCTTTCCACGTTGGAAGAGGTGACACTTTCAGTTACGATTTTATTTGTCTCTGCTGCTTTATTGAGACAGTTCTTGAAAGCCAGGTTCATGACTTCTGTCTGTATATCCAACCTCTCTTGTGGAACTTGGCACATGGTAGGCAGTGAGCAAAAATCGTGATGAATGATAGGATGGACAAGCAAGTGAAATACTTTCAGCTTATCTTAAATGTTTTATCAGACTAACGAGACAACCTCTGAACAGAGAATGAAATTGAGTCTGGCATTTGTGATGCAGCTGTAGCCCTCGAAGCAGAGCTTTGATCTTAAACTTCCCGTCTAATGCTAACATTACGATTCTACCCTACTAAAAGTCAATTGGTACCTTTCACCAGCACCAGTTGCCTTAAAAGCAGGACCACCAAGAAATATAATTCCACAGTGCTGGGACTTGGATCAAATGGCATCAGATCGCAGACAGTCTCTGGCACTGCTCTGCGCCAATGCCCACATCTATTAGGTTTCTTTGCTAACTAGTCTTATTATCTATTTCATGTCGGGATTTCTTTAGGGTGTGGTAGAATGGGACAGATGGGTTGAAAGTCTCCCTTCAGGCATCATACATGCAGGATTGGGCAGATGGGTTCCTTTTGGATAATCAACCTTTAGGCCTGGAACACATGGACAAGCAGAGAGAAAAAGAACATGCCATTGTCTAGTAACAGATGAAAGTGTAGTTGGGAATGGGCAAAATTAAAAATAGGATTTGAAATGTGTAAGTCAAAACTGGAAAGTGAAACTGTGCCACTCCTCTTCTAAGGTACAAATTTCCAGGCAGCAAGTTTGAATTACAGTAATGAGTGACTTCAGAGACCTAAAAAAACTTATGAAAAAAGACCTCTCTTAGCAACTGAGGATGTCAACCTAAAATAAGTTTTGCAGTAATGGAAACAAGGCTCAGTTTTATTTAATATTTCAATCAGTTAACTGGATGAGGATACAGAATATTAAACCAATGAGCAAGAGACATCAATCTGGGAGGAAAAGATCAGGAGCCAAAAGAACTTCCTCACTGTGGAAAGATGGATTGAAATAGAGATGAGGAAAAAATATTGCACTTACATCTCCTTAAAACCCAGGTGAAAACAAAGCAATTCTTATGCAAGCGTACAACACAGAGACCTGTATTTGAGGCAGCACATGTAAAGACAGTAGGAATTAGAGGTGACATGCGGTTGGCATAATGAAGCTGGATAAAGCTGAATCTTTGGCTGCTTTAACAGAAGAACCATTCTCCACCAGTGAATGTGATGGAGAGCATTCAAACCTCATTCCCAAACACTGCCCTCCTCAGCTCACTGCCCTGGGATGCAGCTGACGCACACACAGGACATCAGTGAGCCCTCCTTGACTCGGAGTTCAGGTTGGGTTTGCTAAACGGTAGCATAAGCAGGAGACAGGGGAGGACAGAGAGTGAAATCTGGGTACTTATTCCCAGAGGCCCTTCCCAGTACTGTGTCCCAGTCACCACACAACTTAATGCTGCTGAGTGAAAACCAACGCCATGCAGCTTCCTCTATCTCTCATTCAAATAATGAACTCTTTCTTTTAGATTCTTTTCTCACCTAGGCCATTACAAAGTATTGAGTAAAATTCCCTGTGCAATACAGCAGTTTCTTATTAGTTACCTATTTTATATATAGTCAGTCCTGGGATTCCTTTGGAAGGAATGATGCTGAAGCTCCAATACTCTGGCCACCTCATGCGAAGAGTTGACTCATTGGAAAAGACTCTGATGCTGGGAGGGATTGGGGGAAGGAGGAGAAGGGGACAACAGAGGATGAGATGGCTGGATGGCATCACCGACTCGATGGACGTGAGTTTGAGTGAACTCCGGGAGTTGGTGATGGACAGGGAGGCCTGGCGTGCTGTGATTCATGAGGTCACAAAGAGTCGGACACGATTGAGCGACTGAAATGAACTGAACTGAAAGTATATATGTCCATCCTTACATGTAATTCTTCAAAAAAAAAAAGAGTACAAATGAACTGATTTACAAAACAGGAGTCATAGATATAGAAAATAGACATGTTTACCAAGTGATAAGATATGGAAATAAACTGGGAGATTGAGACTGATATATACATACTACTACATTATACTATATATAAAATAGACAACTCACATTTTTAAATTGGCTACCCACTCTAGTATTCTTGCCTGGAGAATCCATGGACTGAGGAGTCTGGCAGGCTACAGTTCACAGGGTCGCAGAGTCAGACATGACTGAGTGTCTAACATTTTCACCCCTTCAAGGTATCAGACTTGGTTAGCTCATCGCCCCAGATCCACTTCTCCTGCAACACCCCTCAATTCCCTGGGGGAGGACCCTCATCTCCTGGCTCCACTGCATCTCTGGCCCTTCCATCAGCTTCCTAGGGAGTCATAAAACACAACTGGACAGAAGAGTTAATGGGTTTGTGGGGCAGTGCAAGACAAGTGAGTTGCTTGCCTTCTCCCCAGTTTTCTCTCTTTACTGTCCCAGGATGAGCACATCAGCTTGGCTCCCAGGTCTGTCCTCTGAAGGATCTACACTGCAACAGCAACTGAAATTCTCCTCTGGGTTGGGTTGATCAAGGGCTAACCAATCCATCCTACGAGATCTTCTGAAAGAGTGAGCCACAGGTAAATTCTCACTCAGAGAACTGAATGGAGAATTGACGTGTTGGCCTGGTGGAAGAAAAAAGAGCCCTGCAATGAGCATGAGGACCCTCGGGCCAGATGACGCCAACAGTGGGTGGACAGGAGTGACCAGCAAATGTCACCTCTGTCTGTGTCCAAAGCTGGCTGGGGAGAACTTTTGCTAGCAAACTTCCTCCTTGCCTCAGCCTTCCCCAGACCCCCTTAAGCAACCTGTTAGAGACACTATCCTCTCCCAAGTTCTCTCTCTGCTCCCAGTCCTGCTGCCCTTGACTCACCAACTCTCAGCTCCCCACCAGCAATGAGCATGCAGGCCACGCTTAGAATGTTGCTTCTGTCCACAGGGAATTCTAGAGTCCCCATCACGTAGAGGCCTCTGAGGGGCGGAAGATCAGTATCCACAAGGACAGTCCTGTCTGCAGAAGGAAAAGAAATTGCTCAGACATGTAAGCAAGACAAGAATTGCCTCCTCTCCTCCAGTGACTTATACCGGGTTCTTCTCCAGGGAGCTCAGGAGCTGCTTGCATTGCTGCTTGGGCCAGGTCAGGGGCAGGAAGTGGAAAAACAAAGTGTTTGCAAAGGCTAGGCTTTCCTGAAGAGGCAGAGGAAAAGAAAAGAATGAATACATTCTTCCACTGCTTTGCAAACCGAGGGGCATGGCCAAAGGCATTGCTGATGACTCTAACCCTGCCCTAAGCCTGCTTTAATGCAGATGTCCAGATAAACTCCACACCCTTTGTCCCTGCCCCTCCCTAGGCTCTGGTGTTTGAAAGGTAGACAAACACACTTGACCTTGACCTCTAAAGTCAGACTCTCTCCTGTGAATAAGCTGCTACTGACTAGCTGCCTAGACCAACTATTTACTCCTCAGTGCCTCAATTTTCTAATCTATAAAATGAGAATGATAATAAAAATATCTCTTCATTCATAGGATGTTTGTTAAGATTAAATGAATCAATAGACATAAAGTGCTGAAAAGTATTAGTAAAACACTCTCAATCCCCTAGTCCCACCAAGAAAACCAAGTGCCTGTTACATGCTCAATAAGCACTTAATATATTTATTATTTGTATTGTTTTCATTAGCTGGATGAACTCACAGAGTTCATGAGGCAACTTGAAACCATTATTCTTCATCTCACCTTTCTAAAAGTAGTTTCCATATAATTTCAGGAGAAAAAAACATTGGTTTTTGCTTGAAAGTGACAATAGAGTAATACATGAATAAAAATTCTCTTTTAAAACAATAAATGCTTCCTGTGTGCCAAAGTAGTAAGTGTTACTTTCTGAAGTTCAGTAGTAATTCAACCCAAATTGAAGATATCAAATAAGTGTTTCTGCTTACATCTTAATACCATGATCACTGACACATGCAACGATTTTGAAGGGATTTTCTGAAATTTATTTCAATGAAATATAGTTGATTTACAGCCTTGTGTTAGATTCTGGTATACAGCAAAGTAATTCAGTTAGGCGTATATATCTGTGACTTTTCATATTCTTTTCCATCACAGGTTATTAGAAGATATCGAATATAGTCCTAGTCCCTTATATTATACAACAGGGCCTTGTTGTTTATCCACTATATATATATAGTAGTTTGCATCTGTCAATCCCAAACTCCCAATCTTTCCCTCCCTTGCCTCCTCTCCCCCGTGGTAACTACATGTCTATTCGCTACGGCTGTTGAGTCTGTTTCTGTTTCATATTTAAGGAATTTTTAAACATAATCTCACATCTGACTCCAGAAAACAATGCATCCCGTTGCTCTTAAGGCCCTGCCCCCAAAATTGACTTCTCAGGAGTTATCTTCTCTGGTCCCTGCTTTCTGTCCAGGGATAAGACCACCACATCTTCCTATGGCAGACACTGCAGGGTCTTCCCTTTTATTCCTGGGTTCATAGTTAGTCTACTTTTTCCACCCTCCTCTGCAGTTAAATGAAGCCATGTGACTCAGGGTAGTCAAGAAAATGTATGCAGAGCTGAAGCGTGACATCTCTAGACCTGATCCCTAAATTCTCCTGGACACACCTTCTCTCTCTCCTCATGTAGAACGCTGGTTCTCAGGATGTACGGATGATCCACCAGCATCCACACCATATACTCATCCATCTGAAGCAACAAGGTTTTAGGTCTGCTATTAAGTCTCCACATTGGATCCACCACGCCTCCATGGAAATCTCTCTCTTTCACTCTCTAGTGATACCCTGGACCTTCTTATAACACACAGCATTTTAAAAATTATGATAATTACACACATGATTATTGCTTATAAGGAAGGAGCTGTCACTGGGCTGATCCTCAACGTAATTATGTCTTTCTCTCCCACTGTTATTCCTTAGGAGAAGACAACACCCCTTTTAAGAAATCCCCAGTGCTTCTAATGACATCAAAGATAAAAGCTGTGCCATAAATGTTGCTCAGGTACGCTGAGTTCCCTACACACCTTAAATTTCCAGAGTTTATCAGTGACTGATGTAAAATGAATAATCAGACTAAACAGATGAAAATAAATACGTATTTCAATTTCACGTCTGCTCCTTTTCACACATTCAAACCAAAGAGTGAAATAGCTAGAGAATGTTATAGTTTTCACATACATTTTGTAAGTTCATAACTTTAGTGTGACTTCAAAAGCAAGACAGAAATTACTTCAAGCAAACACATTTAAATATAAGAGTTTGATACAAATAACCTTTATCTCTTCCAGTCTGTGGCCCATTCTACCAACGTTTGACTATTGAACCTGATTGTACAAAGTTAACGTAACTTCTTCAATAAATGTTTTCTTTTGAATATACCTTTCAGTTAAAATGTGACAATTACATAGAATTTAAAATCTTCCCTTTGGTCTTTACCACATTTCCCCTTAGAAGACATTTTTCCTAATTGTCTTAAATTGCAAATAAACCAATAAATTGCCCACAAAGCACAGTCAGCCTAACTATTACAAGCTCTATGACAACACAGACTATACCTGTCACTGTCACACTGAGTTGCTGAGCACATAGAACAATACCCAGACTTCAGTAGGTGCTCAAAAAATAACAGCAAAGAGTGCGCGCGTGCACACACACAAGTACATGTAAAATCCAACAGCCATTAGCAGCAAAGAATAAGATGAAGACAAGAGTAGAAACACTATTGTTACTTCTTTCAGTGCCAACTGCACTTTGAAATTTCCTGGATCCATCTAGTCACACTTTTTTCCTGCTTCCTTTCCTTCCTCAATATGTACCACATCTTGCTGGGTGGTGAGAATTCAAAGATGAGTCAGACATGTTTCCCATCATCGGATGAAGACAGATAAATAAACACAAGGCAATATACTTGAAACAACATATTTTTTATTATATGGAGATTGACTTCATCTTCATTCTCAAAACTTCAAAATGGAAAGTCTGCCCATGTGCCTATTACAACAAAAATTCTGCAAAGATGAAATAAAGCTATGACTTATAAAGACTTAATATCAACTAATTCTCTGCATTACAATAACAGACACGACAGTTGGCATTGCAATTGATGCAGACAAAAAAAAAAAATCATCCTAAAGGAGGCTCCAGAGCAGATCAGGTCCAAAATGACTCTCAGCTATAATGACAGCTTCTAGAGGATCTCTCTCTGCTCCAGGTGTAGACAGGTAGGATCAATATGCCGCGTTGTCTAGAAGTACCATGCTTTCCAGGAAATTACTCAAGGTGTTTCAGAGAAAACATTCAGAAGCAGTTATACATATAACGCATTTAGAAACGCGAATGATGGATCATCTCTAATGTAACTGTGGCCCAGTGCTTTCACCTTGGCTTGACTTGGCCAGCGCTCCCGCATCCTTCTCTGTCAGTGACCAATCTATCCTGCTTAAGAGAATGAGCACTGGCATATGGAGGGAACCATCTGGAATTTCTGTTGCTCGATGGGAGGCTGATGGGGGAACAGATCTGGAAAGAGACTCCAAAAAGAATTAATGAGTACCAGATGTAATTAAAGATTGCTTTGCCCCCAAAGGAGCTCAGGACCAGCCATGGGGTAGTGCCTCTTGGTTCCGAATTACACCCTCTTTCCACTTGTTCATCCATCAAACACTAACCATCCCGCCATCTTTATTCTAGTATTTTTTCCCCAAGCAGTCCTTGGGGTTTTTCACTCCTAAAAGGGTTGTATTTTGACAACAAGAAGGATAAACCTTTATAAATAATATCTGGAAAATTAATACTAAGAAAGAATTACCCAACTTTCCCCATGTATCAAAGGCAAGGCAATTACAAAAAAAAAAAAAAAAAAAGCATTCATCTTCTGCAAATGCATAGCTACCCTTAAGACCAGAAAGCTTGAGCCAAATCAAAAGACAGATATCTCTAATGGCAGGGGAAGTCTTCTTTTGTATCAGGAATGACCTGACTACCATAGCATTGCATATAATTTCAACTCTAGATTTAAACTCAATTTTTCCCCCAGCAAAGTCGGAGAATCAAGGTCACCATTGTGTAGCATTTCAAGGGTCTGAAATTCATCTAAATCCTGTAGAAAAAGACCAAGGGCAAAGGACACAGATCCTGAGAATAAAATGGGGCACAACTGGGGGCAGGCAGACCCACTGCTTGTGTGGAACTCATTGTATCAGGCCCATAACCTGGGTGGTGAAGACATTTTCCACTACAACCCTGCTGTTGTCAGGAACACAGCCTACACCAACTTTGGACATGGCTCTGACATCAAGGGGAAAGTCATGGCACACCAGGGCAGAGTAGAACATACAAGGCTATTTGCAGGCTTGCTATTTTCCTGCACCTTCCATAATTAACACACTTATTTCTATATTCAGCCTTAGCTCCAATACTTTCTCATAAATATGTGAACCAATGGAAAAGAAAGTTTCAATACCATTTCAATCACTATTAAATCACTATTAAATGACCCAATCTTCCTTTTTGAAAAAGAAAAGAATGTTTCTGTCTCTAAAGTAACTATTTTAGAGATGTCACGCGAGTGTATGTTCCTCGATTCTTTGTCTCGTCACAACAAAGATTTGGAGTGACGGACATTAAAGTCCCCTCGGCATGTCACAGCTCTCAGGTCTTGGATAGACCGTGTTATAGCTCTCAGGTCTTGAATGGACCATGTTATAGCTCTTAGACAAAGCAGTGTTACAGCTCAGTGTTACAGCTCAGTGTTACAGCTCTATTTTATTTAGAAGATAGCAGGAAAATCCATCTTCGAGGCATGAGGGCACGTAGATCCAAAGACACGAGGAGAAGAGTGCCCCAGCGCGCGGGAGAGAGAGAGAGAGAGAGCTAGCTCTGGCTCCTCTATTTCTATGTTTATCTCTCCCTGGACCTGTCCTATGTAAATTGGGCCAGCCAGGAGTGTTCTTTTTTTTACCCGAGGTCCTCACTCCGGTCCTCGGACCTTCTTTTGTTTCATTTTTGCGGGCTTTTCCCTTCCTTGTCTTGTAGCCACCGCCATTTTGGACTCTTTTTCCCTGTTCTACCTACCTAACAGATACTTAGATACACATATGTACACAATGATTGGTGATGTTTTATCTCCTTTATAGTTGCTTAGCTTTTGGTGAATCTCACGATTTACCCAAATAGTCTATCTCTCACATGAAAACATCCAACAAAAGTATGTTTATAATGGAATGGAAATTGTTACACATAAGTAATTCATAGGAATGAAAGGTTAACATTAATGAAAATTCATGTCAAATAGTCTAATTTACAGAGATGCTGATATTTATTTATCAAGAATTCACGCTCTTGTAGAAAAAGCAGAACAAAGAAGTGCTAGAAGATAAGGATGCGGTTTTTCTATATTTTTTGCAAAGAGCTGCTAACGTTATAGCTTGACTTTTTCTTCAAATCCACACAGGTGGTTTCTTTATTCTACTCTATCATTTTTTTTCAAACTGATCTTAAAAATAGGCAGTTTACAAAGCACCCCGAGGCACATGATTCAAGACTGAAAGCCAGCTTCCTTACACCTTGAAGAAGAGCCATCTGCCTGTCTGGTGTGTGTGTGTGTGTGTGTGTGTGTGTGTGTGTGTTTGGAATGGGGTGGGGGGCGGGGGCAGTGGGAGTCTGCTCATTTCATTCTCACCTCATCGGAAGAGTCCAATTTCAACTTTGGACAATAAATTCCCATCCCACTCCCTACATACACCATCTCAGTGTCTTTCTCCATCACAGACAGACATGCATAATTCCCACAGTAGAATCAACATTTTAAATTATGATATTTTAATTGATCAATAAAATGTTTAACATACAGTGTTTATCTCTTCCTCTAGTCTATACCATCTGTTCTTCAAAAATAGTTTGAATCTATTTAATAGGAAGGTCTTTAAGTAAAATTACCAACTGTATCAGATCAGTCCTCTAAAGCCCGAATTCTGAAAGGGAAATACCAGAAGGTGCTGCTGTTTTTATAGAAATAGAAAAGAATCTGTGCCTTTTCTCATTCCAGGCTTTCTTTGTTTTGTTTTGTTTCTTTAATCTTGAGATGCTGTTATGCCTCCATTCTCTCCATTAGGCTTCAAAGAATTCAGAGCAGCCAATTTGGTATTGCCTTTTTAAAAGACAACTTAATATTTTTAAAAATTGATGTATAATTGACATTCAAAAGCTGTATATATTTCATGTATAAAATTTAATGAGCTTAGAGATGCACATACATTCATGTCCCTGGAGAAGGAAATGAAAACCCACTCCAGTATTCTTGCCTGGAGAATCCCATGGATGGAGAAGCCTGGCCCACTACAGTTCATGGAGTCACAGAGTTGGACAGGACTAAGCTACTGAGCATGCATGCACGCATATACCCATGTAACATCACTACAATCTAGGCCATAAACCTATCCATTCTCTCCAAAAGTTTCTTTTGACTATTTAATTAATTAAGCCTTTTAATTAATTCTTAGTTTGAAATAAGAACACAACATAAGATCTCCTCTCCTAGCAAATTTTAAGTATAGAACACAGTACTGCTTACTATAGGCATTTTGTTGTACAGCGGTTCTCTAGGATTTATTCATTGTGCATAACGGTACCTTGTACCCTTTAACTAGTATCTCTTCATTTTCCCATCTTTCTCGTCCAGCAACCACTAAATTAAAAGATGGGCAAAGGAACTGAGTAGACATTTCACCCGAAGAAAAAAGACAGACAACAAATATATGAAAATATGCAGGCCTTTCCTGGTGGCTCAGTAGTGAAGAATCCGCCTTCTAATGCAAGAGACATGGGTTCTATCCCTGGTCCAGGAAAATCCCACTTGCCACAAAGCAACCAAGCCCGTGCACCACAACTGCTGAGCCTGTGCTCTAGAGCCAGGAGCTGCAACTACTGAGCCCAGGCCCCACGACTACTGAAGCCTGCGTGCCCTAGAGTCCGTGCTCCACAGGAGAAGCTACCACAATGAGAAGCTCGTGCACCACAGCTAGAGAAAAGCCCAGCAACAAAGACTCAGCAGAGCCAAAAATAAATAAATTTTTAAAATTATAAATAAAGAGAAAGAAAATGTGCTCAACATCACTAATCATTAGGGAAATGTAAATCAGAACTACAAGATATCCCCTCACAATTTAGCATGGGTTTTAACAAGGAAAAAAAAAAAAAGATAAAAAAGTGTTGGTAAGAAATTAGAGAAGGAAATGGCAACCCACTCCAGTATTCTTGCCTGGGGAATCCCATGGACAGAAGAGCCTGGCAGGCTACAGTCCATGGGGTCACAAGAGTCAGACACAACTTAGCAACTAAATCACCACCACCAAGAAATTGGAGAAGAGGGGACTCTAGTACACAGCTGGTGGGAATGTAAATTGGTATAGCCACTACGGAAAACAGTATGGCAGTCCCTCAAAACTTAAAACTAGACCCACCACATAATCCAACAATCCCACTTCTGGGTATTAATCCAAAAAAAATGAAAACAGGATCTCAGGGATATCTGCATGCCCGTGGTCACTGGAGTTACTATTTGAAACAAGGTCCATGGGGTTCTGATAGCTCAGAGGACTCAAGACTCAAAAAGACAAGCAAACAAGATAACAGCAAAAACCTAGACCTTGCAATCCCCAGAAGACCTAAAAGTGAAGAGTTTTTGATAAATGCGAGGTCAGGTATCAAACTAGAGTTTGGCTTTATACACATAACTCTATTGACCTCAATATATCATTAATGAATCTATATTAATCTGAAGTTTTGTGATTAAATTCCTCTCCAACTCTTGTAGTAAATGATGCATTCATATGTGAAGAGGCATAAACTTGTAAATCTCAGGTAACTCAATTATTAAGTTTTTATTAATATATGCAGCAGTTAGTGTTAAAGCCAAATGAGGCACCAAATTTATTTTCCTATGTGGGCTTTTGTTTCGATTTGTTTCCCTAAGAAAAATAATGAAACCAACTTCTAGTAATTAAATATGTTTTCATAATTTAATCCTGAAGAAAAAAAACCATGATGATCTATGAAATAAGTGATTCACTCCTGAATGAGGCTGTTTAGGCATGTAGCAAACATTATATTCAATGAGTTTATTTCCCCCATGAACTCTTTATAGAAAATAAATCTTCCCTTTTTGTCTCTGCTTTACACTAGAAACAGCAATGCCTCCAGAATGAGATTCTTTATTTTTCTTTAATATTATTATCTTTTCTCAAGCTTTCAATTATTTCTTCTAACTGGCAGGGGGAGGGGAACTCTCCAAAACATCACTAAATTCCTTAAAAATAAAATGCTTATACTCTATTTGTTTTTAAAACCATATGTATTATTTAACAAATACATAACTGATGCTTAAAAGAAAACTTAGAATATAGTACTTGACTAATAAATATTAAGTAAACAATCTCTATTCTACATTTTAACGTGTTATAACTGAATTTATAACTTCTGAGCAAACTAGTCTATATTCTCATTCCTAAATTCAAACAGTGTTTGTGTTGTTGTTGTTCAGTTGCTAAGTCGTGTCCAACTCTTTGCAACCCTATGTACTGCAGCGCATCAGGCTTCCCTGTCCTTCATATCTCCCAGAGTCTTCTCAAACTCGTGCCCGTTGAGTTGGTGATACCATCCAACCATCTCATCCTCTGTCACCCCCTTCTCTTCCTGCCCTCAGTCTTTCCCAGGATCAGGGTTTTTTCCAATGAATCAGCTCTTTGAATCAGGTGGCCAAAGTACTGGAGCTTCAGTTTCAGCATCAGTCCTTCCAACAAATATTCAAGGTTGATTTCCTTTAGGATTGACTGGTTTGAGATCTTGCAGTCTAAGGGACTCTCAAAAATCTTCTCCAGCACCACAGTTCAAAAGCATCAATTCCGCACTCAACCTTCTTTAGAAGTGTTCGTTGTTCTCAACATTTCCATATTTTCCATTGTAATATATTTTTAAAATTCCCAAATCCTTTAAGAATTTCTTGGTAAATTCTAACAAATTATATCCATTTAATGCTTTGTGCTTCCAAAATAAGTCCCAATAAAGCCTCAATAAAGAACTAATGTAGGACAAGAACACTGTCTAATCCACCTATTACTATTAGTCCAAGAAGCTAACAGGTACAATGTAATGGTCACCTAATTAGAATTCAGAGACCTGAATTTGAATCCCAAATAAACCATTCCTTAGGAAAATTGCTTAGATTTCTCTGATTTTCTGTTCCCCACATGCAAAATAAGAGAAATAATACTTCATGGAGGCAACAGTAAGGGTTAGGTGGAATACTACCTAATTAGGTGGAATACCATAAAAGTATTACAGTGCCTGCACTTACCAGGCATAAAAGGTTTAGCTATCATTTGTTTTTTTACACCTGATATATATTTTTGAGTGTTTGCTCTATGCCTGTCACTTCATTATTTGGTGAGCCAAAGAGACAAAGGCCTTGATCTCATGCAACTTAAGTTTTTGCAGAGGAAACGGACATCTAAACATAATCACACAAATAACCACATAAGCACAAAATAGTGCTAAGAAAGAAAATTGCAAAATATCATGGGGATAGAGTGCTCTAGACAGAAAAAGTAGTATATGTAAAAAGTATGAAGTGAGGGAAAGCTCCATACATTCAAAAGACTGAAAATCAGTGAGTGTGCCTGAGTGATTTCAAGGGTACGTGGGCTATGGACTCCACTCTGGAAATCAACTAGCTCAGAGAAATTTGCCCACTCATAAAATAAGGTATGAGTAATTTTGCTAAATATTGCTTGTAAAAATTGGGGGAAAAAAACTTGAGTTCATCAGTAACATAGTAGTTCAATAAATCATGTTCCATTTCTTCTAAGGAATAGTATGTAGTCATTTAAAAGAATGCAGTAGATTTTCTTTTTACAGATATGTTATCTCCAAGGTATTATTAATTTTTTAAAGTCCATATGAACACTTAAGACATATTTTCATGCTAATTGGCTCAAAATGGCAATCATTAGTATTTTATAATCATCTCAGTTGATCTCATGCATGCTAAAGGTTAAGAACCTCTGTCTCAACCTTGGTTTCCTTATGCATAGAATGTGAAGTTCTAGTAAGATAAAATAATATTAACACAATAACTGGCTAACTGGCACATAAAAATACTGAACTCATTTTATTATCTTATTATACAAATGAGGGTGTTTTTACCAGTAGCACCATTATTAACACAATATTATAATTACTGTTACTATTACCAAATGAAGGATCTAAATATCTTTGATGTGTTATGTGTTTGTATCCCCTTATATTTACATAATGTATTCCTTTGGGGGCTCAAAAAATTAAATTTGAATATCTCTCCTATTTCCTGCATTATTTTTGCTGATGATATTTTATGACCTTCTGGTTTTAACTCAGCATCTCTGATTACTATTATTCAAGTAATCTGGGACCTAGTAAAGGCAGGGCCAGCACTTGGCACTGAGGTGCTGTGATGGTTCTTACTATGTTATGTGATTTGGGTTTGCCTAGGATGGGCTATGGTGGAATTAGGATGGGAAAAGAAGAGAAAGTGAAATAGGAGAATTTCTAAAACCTGGCATTAAAGTTGTCCTCTCTGAATGTGGCTAATTCTCCAGGACAGAATACTGGAGTGGGTAGCCTTTCCCTTCTCCAGGGGATCTTCCCAACCCAGGGATCAAACCCAGGTCTCCCACATTGCAGGCAGATTCTTTACCAGTTGACCCACCAGGGAGGCCCAAGAATACTGGAGTGGGTAGCCCATCCCTTCTCCAGCAGCTCCTCCTAACTCAGGAATGGAACTGGGGTCTCCTGCATTGCAGGCGGATTCTTTACCAACTGAGTTATCAGGGAAGCCCTGAGGTAAGCATGGTATGGCAAAACTCTATCAATAAAATCCTCTGTTTTCTGAGTACCAACCAGTCTTTCTCTCTTTTCTTTGTTACCTGGAAAACCTTGGCATGAAACTACATGCCTCTGTGGTCCTAGTTTTCCTTTGGTCCCTAGTTCCCTTGGGGAAAAAAGTCCACATTTCTCACACAGCTTTAGAGAAGAGACTCATAACCATACTTAATGTATAAAAGCTGTGATTTCCATGCAAACTGCTGCTTTCCCAGAAAAATGGAAAAGCCCTCGTTAACAGTTTAAAACCCTTTAACTGTTTCCTTCCCTTTCTACTTGAACTGCAGGGCCAGCTTGCTCTACCGAAAGCCTCCTCTGAAGTGGCACTTCCAGATGAATAAGATAATTTAAAATGAGTGGGAAGCCTTTTTTAATTCATTCAGACTCGTAAGATATCATTAAATACACACCAAGTATTGCTACATACACCAGGATACAGAAAGACACTGGATCTACTCCTAACTCCTATTTCCCCAGTTACAATGATTTCCTCACCAGCGTTACGATAAAGGCCTAAACTAGTTGCCAAACAGCAAAACTTGGGCCCCTTTGGTGTAGCCAATGTCACAGCTATAAGCAAGTGTTGACATTTTCTTATATACCCTCTTCCTTTTATAGTTTCACCAAAGAAAAGAAAAGAAACAAAACCAGGTGCATTCACACTATGCAAATGAGAAAAGGTAACCTCTGAAATGATTTCCCAGCAAACAGAAGATGCTCAAGCTGCTCCCTAGCTGACACCACAGGAGGTGTGTCAACCACCTAGATGCTAAGCCGCGGGAGGCCTGCGGGCTGGGGAGACAGTAAACCCCCAGAGAGCTCTGAGCTCCAGCTCGGCAAGCCACACCGGGCCCAGCAGGTCCTCAGGTGCTGATCCACGGGAGGCCCATCAGCGGCTCAGGTGGAAGGTGCGGGGAGGAGGCAAGCTGTGCAGAAGAGGAGCTTGAATGAAGGCCACCGGCTCCCCAGGGGAGAAGAGAAATGAGAACACCCACTGGGAACACAAGAGTTCAGAGAACTCCATTAGCACAAGGAATGAGCCCGCGCTCTCCTGCACAGAGAATCTTCTTAGATGTGGGAAGCAGGACTCACAGAGAGTAAGCTTCCAGCCCAAGGAACCCGAATAAATCCTGGCGCGGAAAGAGTCCCACGCTGTGTACTGCGGCAGACCACCAGGGCTCCCTGACAAGGTCCACACCGTCCAGTTAGTTGCTAAAGTTCTTGGCACCACCCTCCATTCCCCCTCGTGTGCCAAGATTCTCAGACTGACATGACAGCTCTCTCTTCAGCTTCAAACCCCCTAGAAACTTCAGCAGAAACCGACTAGGCATCTCACGCCCTGCCACTCACTCTAGCGTTTATGGAGCATCGGCTCCAGGCCACATCATGTGCTTCTCATCGGTACAAGTCGAATAAGATATGGCCTCTGTCCTCAAGGGAACATAAACATAAATAGTAATCACCGAAGAAGAGTATATGATGAAAATAGGCCCAAGGTGTTGCAGGAGCACAGACGAAAGAGAATTACATCAAATGGGATTCAGGAACACTTTCTGGACGAGGTAACGCTCGGTGGAATGTTCCAAGACAGAAAGGAACAACAAAGGCAGAGTCTTAGGGTGGGAAAGAGGGTGAGGCGGAGAAGTGGGATGGAGGCGGGGGAAGTTCCAGGCAGCGAGAACAGGAAGTGTAAATGAGCTAAGGGGAGAAAGAGCTGACTTCATCCAAGAACAGTAAGTAGATGCATATGACTGGGTGGCAGGACACACTGGGAACAAGTAGGCAAGGAGGCCAAATCATAAAGGACCCTGTGATCCAAACTAACGACATGGAGATTTAATGTGAAGGCTTTGGGGAGCCCCTGGAATAATCTACAGTATTCTATACGTATGGCCAGGCCTTCAGAAAACTGAAAATTGTTGCTTTCGATGACTAGGTGTTTCAATATTTCATAAAGGCTAACCTGTTTTCAAAATCAAATTGGTTCTGAAGTCAAAATTCTAATTTTATATTTTGTCATTTAATTGCTAAAACAATATACATATAGAGTGACAGTGTCATATGTGTCCCATACACAGCACAGTACAAATAATGAGGACTCTTAGTATAGTCAGTAAACAGTAATATGGTATTAAAATTCAAATAAATGCCAAGTAGTCCTTCTTTATATGAGCAAAATTTTAATTATGTATTCTCAATAGTATTTATTTACTTATCAATTTATTGATAAATTATGTACATGTAATACTAATGTTTCCTATGATTTTGCCTTTTCACACTGTTCATGGGGTTCTCAAGGCAAGAATACTGAAGTGGTTTGCCATTCCCTTCTCCAGTGGACCACGTTTTGTCAGAACTCTCCACTATGACCCCTCTGTCTTGGGTGGCCCTACACAGCATGGTTCAAAGTTTCACTGAGTTAGACAAGGCTGTGGTCCATGTGATGAGTTTGGTTAGTTTTCTGTGAGTATAGTTTTCATTCTGTCTGCCCTCTGATGGAGAAGGATAAGAGGCTTATGGAAGCTTCCTGATGGGAGATACCGACTGAGGGGGAAACTGGGTCTTGTTCTGATGAGCGGGGCCATGCTCTGTAAATCTTTAATCCAATTTTCTGTTGATGGGCTGGGCTGTGTTCCCTCCCTGTTGTTTGACCTGAGGCCAAACTACCCTGGAGGTAATGAAGATAATGGTGACCTCCTTCAAAAGGTTCCTTGCACACACTGCCACACTCAGTGCCCCCCAACCCTGGAGCAAGCCACTGCCGACCCACACTTCCACTGGATTCTGTATGTTAGTATTTTTTTTTTCACAGGAAACTGCTTTTCACATGGGCTTCCATCTTGAATGGGGTGGGGAATTGTGGATGAAACACACTTGAAAAGGACAAGGCTGGCATCGGTCATTCCCAGATTGTTGGCAGCCATGCATGAGCTAAGAGGAACTAAAGAACCTCTTGATGAAAGTGAAAGAGGAGAGAGAAAAAGTTGACTTTAAAACTCAACATTCAGAAAACTAAGATCATGGCATCCGGTCCCATCACTTCACGGCAAATAGATGGGGAAACAATGAAAACAGTGAGAGATTTTATTTTGGGGGGCTCCAAAATCACTGCAGATGTTGACTGCAGTGAAATTAAGACACTTGTTCCTTGAAAGAAAAGCTATGACTAAACTAGACAGCATATTAAAAAGTGCAAACATTACTTGGCCAACAAAGGTCCATCTAGTCAATGCTATGGTTTTTTCAGTAGTCATGTACAGATGTGAGAATTGGACTGTAAAGAAAGCTGAGCACCAAAGAATTGATGCTTTTGAACTGTGGTGTTGGAGAAGACTCTTGAGAGTCCCTTGGACTGCAAGAAGATCCAACCAGTCCATCCTAAAGGAAATCAGTCCTGGATATTCACTGGAAGCACTGGTGCTGAAGCTGAAACTCCAATACTTTGGCCACCTGATGTGAAGAACTGACTCTTTGGAAAAGACCCTGATGCTGGGAAAGATTGAAGGCAGGAGGAGAAGGAGATGACAGAGGACGAGATGGTTGGATGGCATCACAGACTCGATGGATATGGGTTTGAGCAAGCTCTGGGAGTTGGTGATGGACAGGGAAGCCTGGCATGTTGCAGCCCATGGGGTCACAAAGTCGGACATGACTGAGCGACTGAACTGAACTGAATACTAATGTAATAAATATTATCTACATAATAACACAGACACACAAGAAAACTTTCAAAAGATAGGATAAAAAATAGAATAAATGTTCTAATATGTTCTATGTGCTCTTTGATGGATTATCTTTCATATCCCATTCAGAAGCCACTGCATTAGGCAGCTAACAAATACCTAGACCGACCTCCTGGATACTCTCATGTGCACGCATGTAGAGAGATGTCAGTGCGATTCATTAAAGCAAACCAACTAAATGAAGAAAAACAAAGACAAAAAGAAATCAAGGATGGTGATTTATAGCACAATAAAGCCTAAGTAATTTCTGTGTAGCTGATAAAAGATTAAGGCAACAGATCATGACTTGATGAGAGCAACTGACACCCTTCCCTCAGCAACTCATGGTCATTATGAGCATAAGGATAACACAAATGATGATGCCAGTGCTTGGTCCCCCTCACTGCACAATGAAAGCAACCTGGGCAAAGTCAGAGGGCTGCAGGCAGGATATTTCGCCTAAGGAGTGAGAGGGGGTCCTGGGGCTACCAGGGAAGTCTCTACTCTCATATCCCCACAACACTGGGTTCTCAAAGACAGGTCTGTACCTCTAGGAGCTAATTTTCTGGCTGTCCCCCGAAAGGATATAAGAGTCAGCAATCTGAGAACCACTCTACATCAGAGGTGCATGTGTGTATTTCCTTGCTAGAGGTAGCATTGCTAAGCGTAAATCCTATTTATAAGATGTGGAAGCAGCCTAAATGTCTATCAACAGATGAATGGATAAAGAAAATATGGTACATGTTTAAGCCATAAAAAAAGAATGAAATAATGCCATCTGCAGCTACATGGATAGACCTATAGATTGTCATACTAAGTGAAGTAAGTCAGACAAAGACAAATATCATATGATATCACTTGTATGTGGAATGGCGGATTCATGTTGATGTATGGCAAAACCAATACAATATTGTAAAGTAATTAACCTCCAATTAAAATAAATAAATTTATACTAAAAAAAAATGATACAAATGAACTTATTTTCAAACCAGAAATAGACCCACATACATAGAATGCAAGCTTATGGTTACCAAAGGGGAAAGAGGGAGGGAGTAATAGGTACACACTGCTGCTGCTGCTGCTAAGTCACTTCAGTCGTGTCCGACTCTGTGCGACCCCACAGACGGTAGCCCACCAGGCTCCCCCGTCCCTGGGATTCTCCAGGCAAGAACACTGGAGTGGGTTGCCATTTCCTTTTCCAATGCATGAAAGGGAAAAGTTAAAGTGAAGTCGCTCAGTCATGTCCGACTCTTAGCGACCCCATGGACTGCAGCCTACCAGGCTCCTCTGTCCAAGGGATTTTCCAGGCAAGAGTACTGGAGTGGGGTGCCATTACTACATATAAAATAGATAAACAACAAAGATCTACTTATGGCACTGAGAACTTTATTCAATATCTTGTAATAATGTCTAATGGAAAAGAATCTGAAAAAGAATATATATATATGAGTTTATATATATGGGTTTCCCAGGTGGCTCAGTGGTAAAAGAATCCGCCTGCCAATGCAGGACATGCAAGAGACACAGGTTTGATCTCTGGGTCAGGAAGATCCCCTGAGTAGAAAATGGCAGCCCACTCCAGTATTCTTACCTGGAAAATTCCATGGACAGAGGAGCTACAGTTCATGGAGTTGCAAAGATTCAGACAGGACAGAGTACTCATGCTGTAAAGGATGCAGGATATATATATGATATATATATACATGATATATATATATATCATATATATATCATTGCTGTATACCTGAAACATTCTAAATCAACTATACAAGAATAGGAAAAGAGTGGGGTGGGGGAGATTTGTGCCTTCATAACATCCTGCTCACTTCCATTTTTCAGAGGGATTTAGTTAGAAAAACTCCCACAGTGCAGAGGGTTGGAATCCCAAATGCCAGAACCTATGGGAGGAAACCCTACTCTAGACACACTCCCCTATAGATCTCTCAAGAGCACACACCACCTCCCACCTTATGATGGGCAAAGAGGAGAGAAAGGGATCTGGCTTCAATGTCAAGGCTCCGATTCAGAGTTAGAGCCATGTCCACCGAGCAATTCACCTCGGTGAATCACCTTGAGGCATCTGTCTCACTTTGCCAACAAAAATCATTCCTACAAGTCTAGCAAGGATGCCATCAATATGAATGGAAGAGAAGGTCTGGGATTCATCAGCATTCCATCCAGCTCACTGTTCATTCATTAACACATGCGCGGACAACATCTCTGTTCCAGAGCTATCACGGACCCAGGAACACAAAGATGAGAGGTTCCTGTTGGTGCTCATCATGTGTTGGAAGACAACAGAGCCTCACCTGCCATCTGCACCTGTGCACATGGCCCAGCCAGTCCTGGCACAGCGCAGCACGCTTGTCACCTCTGTGCAAACATTATTGCTGCCTGAAAAATGCAGGCAGAGGGGTTAGCCCACTGTCCTTAAACCAGAAAAAAACCCAGCTCAATCCAGGTAAGAGCAGTGTTGTTTTATCCAAACACTAACTTGCCATCAGGTGATGTTATCATGTAAATAAAGAGAAGCAAACAGATGGCTTCAGACGGGATCCGGGGCTTACAGAGCATCACTGATGCGATAAACGCAGGAAAGAGAGGACAAGCCATTAGACACAGTGCAGGTCCTGCAGCACATGGCAGCCTGACAAACAGAATACTGACCTGAAAACATTACTGACTGGAGACATATTAATGATCTTTTGTTACCGGAATTTCACTGACCAGAGACATATCAATATGTTTTTAGAAGCTGATATAATTAGCATCACCCTGCAAAGTTGTTAGGGCTTAAAATTGATCAAGAGTTCATTCTACACCTTATGATTGTCTTTATCATTCATATTTTGCTCTGTTAGGGTTTTGTTCCAACCTTGTGTATATCAAAAATGTAAAATTTTCAAAAATGACACATTGCAAAATTTTTAGGAAAGAATTTTTTGATGAATTTTATGTAGATAAAAGTCTCTGGTTGTCCAAGCGAAACATATTAGTGTCTCTGAAGATGATAGTTCTTCAGAATATAGTTCTGATTCAGACTATGTGAATATCAGACCAACAAAAAGACAAAAAAACCTTAATGATTGATTCTGATTCAGAAAGTGAAAATTCACATGGTGCTAGAGAATGCTTTGCCTCCATAAAAGAGTTAATTGAAGACAACATTTTATGAAAATTAGAAGACTTTACAGGTGTGTCCGGTGTAACAATTGAAAGCAATAACCTTCAAAGTGTTAGTGAAATAACAGAATTAATTTTTGGTCAGCCAAAATAAAAATTGCCAGACACAGGCATTAGTTTTCCCCAAAACCCCCTGGTCAATAATGCATTAATAATACACCCATAGCAAAGGCCAGTCATATCCCACTTACAGGTTTTTGTTTGTCAAGTGTTATTTATTTCCAAATATGAGGAAATACCTCTAAGAAACAGATATCCCTTCCTTTCTTTTATGGTGGTGTATCTGTTTATATCACTATGACCCTTTAGATCACAGCCTTTGAAAGGCTCTATTTTGATCCCTCCTACATGTTTAAGTAGGGATTTTTGTAATGAACTAGGAGAAGGAAATGACAACCCACTCCAGTGTTCTTGCCTGGAAAATCCCAGAGACCCGGGAGCCTGGTAGGCTGCCATCTATAGGGTCGCACAGAGACACGACTGAAGTGACTTAGCAGCAGCAGCAGAGAAACTCAAGGAGTCTGGAGGCCTATATTTGAATCTGCACTCCCTCCATGGTCTCTCAACTCTGACTCAGGCATCCCTGTTGGAGTCCATTTTCCTCAGTCATAAAATGAGAGATAATTATGGCAGAGACCACCAGTTGTCTCCCAGTATCTCTTTTCTTCTCCATTAGTCACAAGAACTCCAGTTTTTAACTGAATACATTGTCACCTAGCCAAAAAACTACATTTCGCCATCTCCTTTTCAGTTAGTTATGACCATTCAGCCAAATTTTGGCCAAGATGTAAGAAGAGGTGTCACATGTGACTTCGAGGTGCAATCCTTCATACTGTCTGCTGCCTAGAATGTGGGTGTAATGGCTGGAGCTCCAGCTACCATCTTGGACCACAGAGTAACTTTGGGAAAGGAAAAACAGCACATATTGGAGCAAAAAAATAAGTGGAGTCCAAGTCCTTGATGCCACAGAATAGACAAAAGAGACATAAGAGAGAGAGAAACTCCTACTTTCAGCTCTTTGTTACTCACAGAAGACCTAACTTTATCTAATACAACTAATGCCTAACCCCGTGGAGTTGTTGCAAATGTCATGTTAACTGTGAGAATACTTTGTACTCAGAGGGTTTCCCTAAACTCCTGGCATCATGAGCTGTTCTGTGAATAAAAGAGTTACAGGGTTAAATATCTTTGAGAAACAGTACATGCTATACCCCCTCCTTGAAGTTACACAATCTATATTATCATATAAAGGGCTCTGAAAAAGATCAGATGCAAGAAATAATTTTTCTGTGTTTCGTCCCAAATTTCCCCAAGTCATTTGATGTTGGTATCCTTCTCATGGGCCTCACTGGTGGCTCAGACAGTAAAGAATCTGCCTGTAACGTGGAAGACTTGGGTTTGATCCCTGGGTTGGGAAGATTCCCTGGAGTAGGAAATGGCAACCCACTCCAGTATTCTTGCCTGGAGAATTCCACGGACATTATCTGTGATGCTTATAAACAGCTAACTTCATAGGAAATAATTTAAGAAATTCTAGGTAAACTTACCACTAGTAAAAGGTAATATCTAATGATTGTTTTAGCCTTACAATATGGTTTACCTAGGTAGAATCATATCATTCTGGTCCTAGTCTTGATGGTATATGCTTTCATAACTTTCTGCATGTTTTCTACAGCAGTTGTTAATTTTATTAGTTTATAATGGTCATTTTGAGGAAGAGCTTTAATCACTCTCACTCTCTTTGACAGCCTGAAGGCAGTGAACTCCTCAGGGCCTATGTGGACTCTTAATAAGTCAAACATGGGAATCTCCCTTCTAAGGGAACATTCCGGAATACAAAAAAATAAATTCTGAGAAATATTCACATAAGTGTAAAATAAGAGATTTTTTAATGTGTTTTCAAATAAAGTTTTTAAAAAACCTCAGAGTTACCAGTAAGACCTTATTACTGGGCTCCAAAGAAGCCCTGGACATCCAAGAGAGATCACTTACATGGCTGGAAATCAATGCCAGCTACTAACAGAGCGCATCCAAGCCTGCCAACCGGTGTGAAACACATGGCCTGCCCACAGGGTTCAAGTCCCATGGCCTGAGGACTCTGCCCCAAAAGGGAGCATCTCGATAGCAAGACAGCCATCCAGGCAAAATGGTCTTCTTATGCAAAGGTTCTTGTGACCCAGGCCTGAGAGTCCCAGAGCATCATGTCTACTGCTCAAGCAAAAGAAAGGAAAAAGAGGGAGCCCCTACTTCTCCCAGTGAGGAACAGAATACGTCTACAAGGAGAGAAGGAATCTATGGCAGCCCTTTTTGAAGAATATCTACAATGGCAACATTGACGTTATGGTAGTAATTAGCACAGAACTAGATAGTGTTATTTAATGTTCTAGTAAAGAAGCATATATATTATTCCATCACAAATTCAATTTTTAGTATTTTGATAGCTGGATCGACATAACTGCTTTCTTTTATAAGCCTATTCTTTTTTATGTATTAAGAATATTATTCTAAGATTGGATCCAGGCTTCAGGAGACTGCTAAAGAGACCAAGGGCACACGAATAGTTCAGAAACCCTGGGTTGCGTAAAAGCGTGGTGACCCCCAAGGGTCAACAGAGAACTGCTGTGCTAGTCCACCCCTTCTGGCTGAGCTGTACCTCTAATGGGCAAACTTCTTATCTTTAAAGCTCCGCATGTGAAGACACTCCGAAAGCTCCCTCCAGAAAGTATAATCAATTCAAGAAATGGCAACTATACCTAAACCAATAATTGGGAAATCATGAATTATTTAATTCGACATTCCAAGAATATCTGCATGGAAAACAGACCATAAAGTAAAGAGAAAAAAGAAGTAATTCGATTAGAGCAAGTGAAAAAAGCCCTGCTCTAGATTAAGGGCCCCGTAGGCAGCTGTTCCTTACTCGGCTCAACTTCCCCGGCCCCAACCAGGAGGGTAAAATACATATGCAAGCACTCAGGTCGCCTTCTCTTGTAAGAAATGCCTGTGTCTCCTCAAAGAATATTAATTCCACGAGGCAAATTTCTTAGGGGAATAAAGCGAGGTAAAAATATAGGTTTCTGCATTGAAGTCAAGGAAAAATTTCATTAATTCTCAGCAAATTTGTGGCAGTGCAGATAACAGACTATGGAGTCGTTAAGAACTTGAAAGCTGATTTCTTAGTAAGGCGACCAACTTATTCTGGTTTGTCTTGGACTTTTAAGGTTTTATTGCTACAAGTCCTGTGTCCCAGAAAACTCCTCAGTCTTGGATAAATGAGAGCAGTCTGTCACTCTAACTACTAATGACTCTAAAGAGATGAGTTCCTAAGATCAACCAACACCCCAAAGTAAATACCAAAATCTCTGGATGCTGCTTCCACTCTTCTGAATTTGAACAGATTTCACCAATGTACTCTGATGGGCTACTACTGCCTGTTAAAAATATGACCATAAACTCTTACCTTCAGAACTAAACTCATTTTAACAATTATATACAGTCGAAATTTTTATTAAAAATGCATCTAGTGTGTTGATTTATATTTTTGTAATACTGTATCCCTTTAGGAAATGATAATGTTACCTTAGAGAAAATAGCCTGTTCTATTTTCCCAGACTGACTGAGCTATACTAATTGACCAGTTCTGTTAGACTAAGCTTATTCTATAACCTATTAATTTGGAACACTTGGCCATATTCTAGAAACAGAGTGTATACGGACAACTGGGCTGCCACACTAGAAGTGTTACTGTCTCATCAGGGAGTAACTAATTGCTTTAAGTTTTAACAAATTTTCTTTCTTTTAATTTCCTCCCTTGTGATGAAAAGGCAACCCTCATACACTGCTGGTGGGAATGCATATTGGTGCAGCCACTGTGGAAAATAGCATGGAGGTTTCTCAGAAAACTAAAAATAGAACTACCATATGACCCAGCAATTCTATTCCTTAGTATGTATCTTTAAAAAAGCCACACAAAATACTAAGTTGAAAATGTACACACACCCAATGTTCATAGCAGCATTATTTACAATTACCAAGGTAGGGAGCAACTTAAGTGTCCATCAATTGATGAATGGATGAAGAATTAGAACCCAAAGGTCCAGAAGGGTCACACTTTTGGGAGATAGGAGTTGGGAGTTTGTAACCTTATAAAAGTAGTGATTCTGTGGGTGGGGTAAGTACCAAAATAAACCCTGAGTCTCCTACACACTTCATACTTGCTGATATTCCACCTACCCAAATTATGATCTGAAGACCCTGGAAAGGTATGCAACCTCCTAAAATAGTGCTAATGATCCTCATACTAATAGACCATGACGATGAGTGTGTTTCTTAGGTGAGTAAGGACAGAAAAGAGTTTGAAAAACTGCTCAATTAGACTGAAACTCCAATTAGTTACAGCAAGTTAGCAAGCCATAAAGAGTGTCAGGGTCTACATGACTTGGGTCCCAAGAGAAGATGCTAAATGAGTTCTAATTAGTCCAGAAACAAGCGCCATGACTGAGTCAAACAGACTGACAAACTGAGATTCAAGAAAGGATATCAACTTATTTTAATATACTTTTATTATGTTCCTTTTCTCACTTGCAGGAAATTAAAAAATCTCTGCTGTTATTTTAATTGAAATTTAATTTTTATGGGGAAAAATGTACAGCTGGAAAAATACTTTTAAAAAAAATTCAGCTCTTGGTTTTCCACCACTGACAAGAATGCCCTATCACAGGTCTGGGTTGGTAGTTAGGGCCTCACTGTTACTCATTTGTAAAAAGCCATTTGAATCACAGTCATCACAACTTAAAGGAACTCCCTAGACTTCAAGTATGTCTCTCAAAAGTAAACCTATTTGAAGGACACAAATTATCTAAAATATAGCAAATAAAGCAAGTTTCTTTCTTATAAATTTTAGCAGACAATTTGCAACACTGGTTTGAAAACAAGGAAACTGAAATCCTATTCTTATCCTTGATACAAAAGTTCATATATGTTTGGATAATGATAATAATGTGGTTCATAAGTGAAAGTGAAAGTGAAGTTGCTCAGTCGTGTCCAACTCTTTGCGACCCCGTGGACTGTAGCCCACCAGGCTTCTCTGTCCATGGGATTCTCTAGGCAAGAGTACTAGAGTGGGTTACCATTTCCTTCTCCAGGGGATCTTCCCGACCTACAATTTATAGATCACTTGCATTATTTTAGCTCATCTGCATCTGGTCCCATCACTTCATGGGAAATAGATGGGGAAACAGTGGAAACAGTGACTTTATTTTTTTGGGCTTCAAAATCACTGCAGATGGTGACTGCAGCCATGAAATTAAAAGACGCTTACTCCTTGGAAGAAAAGTTATGACCAACCTAGATAGCATATTCAAAAGCAGAGACATTACTTTGCCAACTAAGGTCCATCTAGTCAAAGCTATGGTTTTTCCTGTGGTCATGTATGGATGTGAGAGTTGGACTGTGAAGAAGGCTGAGCGCCGAAGAATTGATGCTTTTGAACTGTGGTGTTGCAGAAGACTCTTGAGAGTCCCTTGGACTGCAAGGAGATCCAACCAGTCCATTCTGAAGGAGATCAACCCTGGTATTTTTTTGGAGGGAATGATGCTGAAGCTGAAACTCCAGTACTTTGGCCACCTCATGCGAAGAGTTGACTCATTGGAAAAGACTCTGATGCTGGGAGGGATTGGGGGCAGGAGGAGAAGGGGACGACTGAGGATGAGATGGCTGGATGGCATCATGGACTCGATGGACATGAGTCTGAGTGAACTCCGGGAGATGGTGATGAACAGGGAGGCCTGGTGTGCTGCGATTCATGGGGTCGCAGTCGGACGCGACTGAACTGAACTGAACTGAACTGAGTGTCACTAAGTTCCCTACCAGTTCAACAATTCTATTAACATGTATCCATATTTTATATATATATATTAATGTTTACTTAATACAATTAAATCCATAGAAAAATGCCTCAAATAAAACTAAAGTGCTTGATAATCATTCAATTCACCCAAGGATCCATATTGCAAAGGATTTTGCACTTAGATTGCCTTAAATAGTAAGCTTCTATGGTATATTCTTAAATAACTAAATATATGAAAAGTCAGGTTACATTAAGCCTTTCATAACTATTTGAGGAGGTCTGTGGAAATACTTGCCCCACGGAGTCTGGGATCCTGATATTTCCTTCTCGTGGGAAGGACATAACCTCAACACCCTTCAACATAAAGCAAGGTTCCCAGAGGTCTGTGCTCCCCTCCAAGAAACTGCCTAAAAGAAGGAGATGTATACAGTATCTAAAGGTCCTTGGATCTCTGGTTTCAAATTTTCTTTTTACTTGTTTATTTTTATTTTCTAATAATGCTGATTAAAATGTCTGTGTCAAGCATCTCTTGAAATCACATTTGTTCTTCCCCACACAATCTTAAAGAATAGCTTTCACACTCACATTCTAAATAAGGTAAAGGAAATGTTGACTGGTGTCCTTGCAGACATTTAATTTCTGCCTTGAAAGAAGCAAAATGTTCAACATACTCATGCTCTACTTCCCCCCGCATGCCAAGGCACTCCTCTCTCCCAAGAAGAGGCTTCTGGTTGTGCATGTAGAGAATCGGACACAGATTGCAGCCCAACAGTGTCATCCTTCAGCCATCTCGGGGTGAGAAATCCCAGATCAGGGCTCTAATTATGTTCAAGGGTTGAGGAACCCCACTTTGGGACAGAGAAGAAGCAATATCATAACACCCAGCATGGTAGGTAGTAGAGAATAAACTAAAATCCTTTGACCAGTCTATCTCCTGGTGTTCTTCAATTTCTGACTCACATAAGCCAACAGAATCTAAATAATGTCTGCCCAGAGAGGGAAGACAGCACAAATTGACAAGACCCTAAACACTCAAACCTTTTGAATTAAGTCAGGTACATCTGCTCTTAATTACATGTGTGCACATGCACTCACATACATAAACACATGCACAGTGGTAGATTAAAGACAGCTGCAAGTTCTTTGCTATTCCTCTCAATGCAAGTAGAGCCTAATTCTCCTCCTTTGTACCTGGGCAGGCTTTAGTGCCCTGCTTGAGCAAGAGAGTGTGATGGTCATGATATTCTCAATCTGCTCAGTCTGGCTTGGGAGGTGTGTAGCTTTCTTCCTGGTCTTTTACCTGTTCAACATTCAAAAAAGTAAGATCATGGCACCCAATCCCATCAGTTCATGGCAAATCGATGGGGAAACAATGGAAACAGTGACAGACTTTCTTTCCTTGGGCTCTAAAATCACCATGGGCAGTGACCACAGCCATGAAATTAAAAGACGCTCGTTCCTTGGAAGAAAAGCTATGACAAACCTCAACAACATATTAAAAAGCAGAGACATCACTTTGCCAACAAAGGTCCATATAATCAAAGCTATGGTTTTTTCCAGTAGTCATGTGTGGATGTGAGAGTTGGACCATAAAGAAGGCTGAGCACCAAAGAATTGATGCTTTTGAACTGTGGTGCTAGAGAAGACTCTTGAAAGTCCCTTGGATTGCAAGGAGACCAAATCAGTCAATCCTAAAGGAAATAAACCCTGAATATTCATTGGAAGAACTGATGCTGAAGTTGAAGCTTCAATACTTTGGCCACCTGATATGAAGAGCCAACTCATGAAAAGATCCTGATGCTGGGAAAGATTGAGGGCAGGAAGAGAAGGGGTAACGGAGGATGAGACACTTAGATGACATCGCCAATTCAATGGACGTGAGGTTGAGCCAACTGCAAAAGATAGTGAAGGACAGGGAAGCCTGACATGCTGCAGTCCATGGAATCACAAAGAATCAGACATGACTAAGCAACTGAACAACAACTTAACTGCTCACTTTGAGGGAACTCCTTCTTAGGATGTTCCTTCTTGGAATCCAGCTACCACGCTATTAGAAAACCCAAGAAGTCCCACAGAGAAACCCATGTGGAGAGGAACTGAGTCCTCTTAGCTGACTGCCCTGGTCGAGCCCACAGCTAGTAACAAGGGTCACCTGCCAGCTGCATGAGTGAGCTCTCTTGGGCCACCCAAACATGCCTGGACCTTAGATGAGCCCAACCATAATATGACAGCAATGCATGAAAGACCCCAGCCAGAAGATCCCAAGTCTAGCCCTTCCCCACGAAATTATGAACAAAATAAAAGGTATATTTTAAGCGATTAAGTTTCTAGGTGGCTTTTTAAGTAATGACAGATTTCCAGAACACTCACACTCCTGTAGTCAGCATACTGAAGACATGCACCCACCACACAAAGAACCCCAGTAACTCAAGTTTAAATTAACTTGCTAGCAATCTAGAATATATAAGGGTGATTCTTTGTGTGTCTTTCTGTTTCATCCAACCGAAAAAAGACCAGAATTCTGAAACTATTTGAGACAACACTGGTATTTATAGTATTTGGTTTCTGATTGATATTGCAGACCCAAATCTCTGTATTATGAACATCCTTCCCTAAACTACTTTTAATTTCAGGTACGAAAAAAAGTAAATCAAACTAATAATGCTCTACTTCAAATATTTTGTAAAACTTTCTTCCCCAGAAAAAGTTATTTCCTGATTTGTGGTCATCTTAACTCATATCTCCAACCTTAATGCCTTGTGATTTAACAAGGAAATGCATTAAGCACTGTTGATTTTGAACATCACAGGACTTTGATGAGCCTCACTGCCATTTAAAGTACCCAAGTATTGAAAATCAGAACAAACAGAGGAACTATTATGAAAGAAAACCAGTACTTCTCCATTCATCTCTTCAAATAAGGACAGTTCAAAGTAATACGAGAAAATGGAACACAGTGAATTCTACCACACATACACGCAAAAATAAAATCATGCTGGAGGCTACATGATATCATATCTGTACCCTTCAAAACAGAATCCTACCCCTTAGAATTATAACACATTTTCCTTTCATTAAGCCTGCTCTGTGTCAACAGGGTGTCATCCTGCCACGGCTGAGACTCCTTCAGAGAAAGAACTGGAAGCACCAAATCCTCACAGGTCAGTTCAGGATAAAACCTGGAATACAAGTTAGTAGGATCATTTGTGAAGTTTTGAGATTTGCATGGCTTATTAGAACTCATTTCCACTCTGTGAGATGTTGTGAACACATTTAGACCAATTCTCCTAGTATTTAGATGGCAAAGACAACCAGATATACTTGTTTGACTGAAGCAAAGTCATCATAAACTAAACTACAAGAGCCAATTCTTCACAATGACTTCAGCTCACTCCATAATACCACCAAGAAGAATTTACAGCTTTTTCAAAATCCAATGTCTATAAAGACAGAACGCCTCGAAGGAAAATGGTACCATACTTAAAATAGTGATATCTTTTATTAGTACAGTAAAGTCCTATTTTTATGGAATAGGATGGGTCTGAGGTCATTCCATAAAATTGATTTCCCAGAAAATGGAAATAGGCAATTTACCTTAAGAATTTTATTGAAAAATTATGCTATTCTATTTGAATAATGATGGGAATGTTCTACACATTTCCTTTATTAATGAATTAAAATACACAAAACATCATAAAATTGTATTAGAGGTTCAAAAGTATCACTTAAATCTTCTTTACCAGTCACTTTCATTTTGTAACATCAGCAGTTCCATTAAAATCGTATTATGTAAAAATGGGTTTTTACTGTAATAATAGTTATTACCTATTTAGCTCCCAAGGATGTTGTGAAAATTAAATAATAAGCCATTGGAAAGCAAATACAAAGTGTCGCTAATACCAGAGGCCAAGAGGGGCAGCCAGATGGAAAAATGAAAGAAAAGAGCACCTGATACATTAAAAATCACAGCTTTCATCTATGATTCCATTACTGCCAACACTCCATACAGTGGTCATGTGTACTGACGTTATCTCATTTAATCCTTTCAACATGATGATGTATTAATTATAGCCCTCATGTGGTCAGAAAGTGAAGGTGGGAACCATTCAAACTTGTCCCATATCATGCAGTGTGTAAATGTCAGAACCTGAATGTGAACCCAGGTTTATCCTAGTCAAAAGCCCATCCTGCATCTCCGAAAGCATTGCTTCCTCCCCAATTCACCCTCATAACGGGCCTTCAATTTTTTACCCCGTCCATCAGGGTCCTCTTCAAATGCCTCTTGCTCTGCGAGGCCAGCCCTCTTCTCACCTGAGACACTTTGATTGTAAACACTCCTGTTCATTACAGCTGCTTGTTGTATTATTGCGCTCTAGTATGTGTTTTATCAACCCAGCTAATTTACCAGCTGCTTGAGATCACAGCTGATCAGAGGTCCTGGTTCAGTGCCTTGAACACAGTGAGTGTTCAGTTATTGTTGGTTAAACTGAATTGGAAAAGCAATGTTAACTTGAATTAGAACTACACTTACTACCAGATGCAAAGCGGGTACTTCCACCAACGGCTCATTGCATCAGATACCTCTTTGGGGAGTTTTTCTGGCTTCTCTACACGTATGCACGTGATGAGAATGTAGTGAGATTGAATGCGTCTTGGAGAGTATCTGACATATGCCAGGTATTCAATAAGAAGTATTTTTTAATTCAAAGTGAAGGGAACAATGGAAACAGTAAGTAGAGAAGTATAAATTCAGTATAATATGAAGTCTGATCTGAGTGTCTCAGAGCAAGCAGGAATGGTGAGTTTTTAAAAACATATGTGGTAAAGAGGTAGGGCTCTGGAATCAAACTGTTTGCTTCCCTCAGCCAGCCTTTCTACTTGTAATCTGGAAGAAACTGGGGAAGTTACTTAACCTCTCTGGGTACCAAATCCCTCAGTTATAAAAAAAAAAAAAAAAGAAGAAGAAGAAGAAGAAGATAACAACAGGATCCAACTCAAAGTAGTTGTGAGGAATAACTGAGAAGATCCATGTAGAACACTTAGCACATACCCAGCACTCAAACTACCTACCATTGCTGGGACCATCATCATTATCATCAGGAAGATCTTAATTCTTAGGACTCTGTTCGTAGGAGAAAGCGTTATTTTCTATAGACCTGTGAAATCCTGCAGTCGCCCTGGGTCAATCCTATGAAACCCACAGATTCAGTTCTGGTGTTAAGTTACGGACAGCAGCATGGAGACCATGCGCTTCGTTCAAGAAATACTTGGTGTCTCTTTTGTGCCAGACTTGAATGAACAAACTCTCTTGATTTCGCAGAAGCAAAGGAGGAAAGAAAAGAGAGCAGCCAGGAAAAAGGTCAAGAAGGTAAAACCACCAATAGAAAGAGGAGGTCAGTTCAACCCTAAGGGCCATCAAAGGTCAAAATATCAGGAATTGCCAAAAATCAAAAGGGAGAAGTGATCCAGCACAGCTCCTGCATTAGACCCTAAACAGAACAGATTTCAAACATTGGCCACTTTCAGATAATTTTCTAGAATTATCAACAGACAGGGCTTTTTAGGGGAGAGAGGCAATAAGAAGTAAGGATTTCATTTATTATGTATTACAAATCTGTTCTCATTCACTTATTTTCCAATTGAAAACTAAATAATGAACAATAATGGCAGGTTTTAAAAATCTTAACTTTGATTTTTACAATAATACTGAAGGACCAACTGGGAGATACTTAAGAGATCCAGTATTTGTGCCCCACCCCCGCCTTTTTCCAAAGCATGGATTTGTGCTCCTTAAGAGCAACTTTGTGAAGAATTTGGGTCCATCTTACAAGCTGACCATGAAGAAAGGAATGAAGGAAGATGGAGAATGCCAGGGACTCTGGAAACCAGGACACACAGTGAATACAGACAACAGCAATGCCAAGCAAGAAAGCAAAGACTGCTTGTCACTCAGCATAAAGGTCCCAAAGGATGCTAAAAGCTTGGCAACCTTCAAAAGCTTCTTGTGCTTCCTGCATGGGGTGGGGGAAACAGCTTGCTTAGTGGGAAAAACCATAGCCCAGGGCCAATCCACTGGCTACATTCATCAAAGAGATGGCTGAGACAGAACAGATTTTTCCTTTCCGTATAGGAATGACTCATGAGCTTGTTTATTCAAAAAGTTCCATCCTCCAAAGAGAGAGGTGGGTGATAGGGGGTAGGATGATAATAAGCAGTTTATGTTTGTATCGGTCAGCCCCCTCCTCCAGTCCTCATCTCTGCGTATCATATGCACCCCACCAATATCCAGAAGGTGGTCAGTATGTTTTGATCTTTCTGCCTTCTCATCCCATCATAAATAAAGCAAAGGACACCACCACTCTTTTTGTTTACTCATAGTCCTTTTAGAAAGGGAATGTACTTGATTGACTAAGAATAAGGACTTTGAGACAGACTGCCTGTGTCAAAATCCTGACTCTGCTGAATTGCAAACTGTGTGACCCTGGGCAAGTTCCCTAACCACCCTGGGCCCGTTTCTGTGTCAGTAAAAATGGGGATGATGATAATATTACTTGTACTGCAGAATTATATGAAGATTAAATTAGTTAATATGTGAAGAATGATTCCTGAATATTGTTAGTTGTCAACCTGTGTTTAATATTGATTGTGTGTTAGTCACTAAGTCATGTCTGACTCTTTGAGATCCCACAGGCTTCTCTCCCACAGGCTACAGGCTTCTCTGTCCATGGAACTCTCCAAGCAAGAATACTGGAGTGGGTTGCCATTCCCATTGCCAGAGGATCTTCCCGACCCAGGGATTGAACCCCGGTCTCCTGCTTTGCAGGCAGATTATTTACCATTGGAAGCCACCAGATGGATTGATGAAAAGATAGGTGAGAGATTGGGGAGATGATAGATTGGTAGAATGTTGCTTTTCTATTTTATTTTTCTGTTCCTTTTCCATCATCTTTGAAAACCATGGCAATAGAAGACCTCATCATTTCTCAGTCCCATGTTTAAAAGATTCACAAATGCAGATGAGCAGAAGGCATTTACAAACTGCTTCTTTCCATACTCTCCATGTCTTTCAAATATAAGAACAGTAAAATTTTCTATAAATCTGTTCTTAGACATATTAGAAAAATTATCCAGTTAGTGAATTAGTCTAATTCCTTTTGGCATGGGGCTAATTACCCCACCGTTAATGAAGGTAGGCTGAACTATCTTTTCTGGTTTTTACTGGGTTATTAAATTCCTCTCTTGTAATAACCCAAAAGAGAAGGTTGTAGACATAATTGCCTATTTATTTTCACATTCTTTACTGTGTTGTTCAGAATATCTAAATGACAGATAATTCCCAGATTGGCCTAATTCAGTCTATCTGTGATTACTCACACCATGGATTGTTTCACTTACTGGATAAAATCAGGACGTCTTCCCCAGGGCCTGGACTGGCACCGTTGTGTCCTCCCCAGCCCTCAGCCACACCTTCCCATGTTTCAGGGAGGGACCATTTTAAAACCGACTTTGGTACAGGGGCAGAAGCTAGAAAACAAAAGGAAAATAACAAGGGTAACGATGAAAATCTGGCTCACTGTGATAACTTGCAAATTCTATCCTTATATTAAGATCCTGGTGACATTTTCACTTCCCCCCAAAAGCTGCCTTCAGATATTTATATTAATGAAAACATTTATCATGTATAAAATAAGTAATTATTCAATCCTTGGATTACCTCCACTTGAAAGGAAAATGTATTCTACTTTTGCAATTAAACACTTGTGTTTTGCCTTTATTATGAATAGCACAGCATATGTTTAGCATGAGCCATTTGTAAAATGCGAATATAGAAAGAAAAAGAAAACTAATAACTGCCTACTATCTCACCACCTAGAGATAACTGCCATTAACCTTTTATTTGTATTTCCTTCCAGAATCTCTCAGCATTTTTATGTAATTTAGATCATATAACTTGTAATTTTACATTCAGTTCTTATTTTACTTGGCAGATTTTCTGGGAAATTCATGAACTCACATAATGAGAGATAGAATCTCCTCTATTACTTGCTAACTTCATAAGCATAAAAAATGAGTGCCTCCTCTATCAGAACTGTCCTAAAAATCAGTGAAATAGTGCAAAAAGAAATCAAATGTCATGCTTGCCCCCAAGGAGGTACTAGCATTGTGTAAGTATGTAAGTAAATACCAGAGGGATAGACTTCAGAAGGGACTTATCTCTGATGGTACCTGACCAAGGCAGGCAGTGAGACCTCACCAGGGGAGGCTTCCTGGAGTCAAAGCATCTGAGCTGCACTTAAAGGCATAGGACCTAATTGGGGTGAAGGGGGTGAGGATATGAACTGAGAGTCTGCACTCTAGAGGGATGAACACAATGGATGGCAAGAAATGAGAGATCATGTGGAAGGACTATAAGCAATTTGGTATTGCTGAGTCACACAGTCAGAAAGAGGCAAGTGATAGGGCCAGAAAAACAAGCAGAGGTCAGAGTGGGAAGGGGAACAAAAATGGAGAAGCCAAGGGTCAGCCGGGGGGTTTCCAGCATGGGTGGTGTCTGGTGGAGATGCCCATTAAGACCAACATTTGATTAATTCAGTTTGGGCCGTTTAAAGTTTGGGGTGTCTTTGAGGCTTCCAGGTAGAGATGCACAGCAAGCAGGGGATGGATGTGAATCTGAAGGTTGGGAAAGAACTCTGAATCTGAGAGATGGATCTTGGCATCACTGGCCCAGAGGCCATATTTGAAAATCTGAGGATGGGTTGTGAGAGCTCCTTGGGACTACAGTGTGGAAAGACAAAATGCCTAAGGTCAGAACCATGGAGAACACCTGACTATTTTGTCTGTATGAACCCAACTCCCTGCTAGTTATGGTCTAATTAGGGCCCCAGGATAACTTAAAAATACATAGATTATGGTCAAGTAGAAATCCTAGACAATTAGCGCAAAATATATCCCACACCATAGAAACCAGGCGATGTCTTGGAACAAAACTTACTGTGAAAGAGGTAGAAATATTTTATATTTATCTACTATTATATAATAAATCATAGTGGAAAAGCATAAGAAAATAATATATATATATATATATGTTGCTGTACACCAGAAACTATGAATCAACTATAAACTTATAAATCAACTATACTTCATTTTTTAAAAAATTAAATAAAAAAAGAAACATTTTATAAACACCAGTAGTATAATACATTCTTATAAAGAAACTTTCTAAGTTTCTTTTCAATTTTTTCTTCTTTTCAATACTATACTCTAAATACCCAGATGGTGATAGGGTGGGGATATTTGTTGAGGTGTCCACTAACAGACACCACAAAACAGAAAGAGATGTTCTCATTTCCAGTGATATTTTAAACAGGCAATGATCAGTTTCTTTAAAACCTTATTCCAAGCCTTAAAAACCCTTGCTGTTTCAATTTTGTATCACACATTAGAAACATTCTCCATTTTTGTCATCTTCACTCTTGTCTATGGGAGGGTTAAACCTGTCTTTAACTGAACAAACTAAATCTTAAAATTGCTATTCTAAGAAATGTTATGATGAATGAATTTGGTTATTTTATACCATCTTGCCTTAAAATAAGAACACTTAATAGAGAAGGACATGTTTAGTCTCCTGCAGTTATGAGATGTCTATATAGTTAACATCAGGTTTCCAGGTGACTGTTTTTAATACAGAAAGGAGAGGAGAGGAAAAGAAGCCTAAAGAGTTAAAGCTATCAGCTATATACATGGAGAACCAGAAGAGAGGAATGTCTTGGAAGACTAAGAAATAAAGAATGTCCAGAGAGTAGAAGTGATCTTGTTAATAGCAAAGTTCCAATAAGAGAAGGAATAAGAAGTGGCTGCTGAATGTGACAACCAGGACATGGCTGATCAAGATGAAGAGAGTGTCAGTGGAGTGCTGGAGGTGGAAACCACTTGAATTGTAGCAGACTTAGGAGTACACTAGAAGTGGGGAAGAAAAGACATTAGGTCTGATCACGCAAAAAACTTATTGAGAAAAGGATCTGAGATCCTGAGCCTTTGATCTGTCTTCCTACTCTTTAGAATAATTAGACTTCTCTTAAAACTGCAGCCCATGAACACTGTTCAAGACCAACATTTCCCTCTCAAATTTGTCAGTCAACAACAGCCACCACTTGAGATGGTCTCCAACTCATTATGTGAGCCAAATATTGCCATCTAATCCTTCGTTTACCCAGCTTTTTTTCCCTTCCTTCCTTTATTTTTTAAATTATTTATTTTGCTTTACAATATTGTATTGGTTTTGCCGTACATTGACTAGAATATGCCACAAATGTACACGTGTTCCCCATCTTGAACCCCACTCCCACCTCCCTCCCATCCCATCCCTCTGGGTCATCCCAGTGCACCAGCCCAGAGCACCCTGTCTCATGCATCAAACCTGGACTGGCGATTCGTTTCACATATGTTATTTTACATGTTTCAATGCCATTCTCCCAAATCCTTGCACCCTCACCCTCTCCCACAGAGTCCAAAAGACTGTTCAATATATCTGTGTCTCTTTTGCTGTCTCACATACAGGGTTATCATTACCATCTTTCTAAATTCCGTATATATGCATTAGTATACTATATTGATGTTTTTCTTTATGGCTTACTTCACTCTGTATAATAGGCTCCAGACTCATCCACCTTATTAGAACTGATTCAAATGTATTATTTTTAATGGCTGAGTAATATTCCATTGTGTATATGTACCACAGTTTTCTTGTCCATTCATTTGCTGATGGACATCTAGGTTGCTTCCATGTCCTAGCTATTATAAACAGTGCTTTTTATGGCTCTGCATCAAGAGAAGGCTCATCTTTTGATAAGTCTGCAAAAGCAATATCAACTGGAGGAAGATTCAGTGTCTATGAATTTTTTTTTAATTGAGAGGTACTGAACAGAAGGAGCCGGGAATGATGGAGAGGTTAACTTCATTTGCTGATAAAATAAAGTTTGAAAGATGCTAGAAGGGATGGATTGACTTGAAATAGGAGAAAGGCTGACAGATTTCAAAGCCAGAAGAAAGGAAATAAACCTGATCTGTGGGGAAAGGGAGGGCAAATTTAGAAAAAGAGTATCCAATCATCTGCTGCTGCTAAGTCGCTTCTGTGCAACCCCACAGACAGCAGCCCACCAGGGTTGGGATCCCCCATCCCTGGGATTATCCAGGCAAGAACGCTGGAGTGGGTTGTTATTGCCTTCTCCGTCCAATCATCTGAATGTTTGTAAATGACTGTCAACAATAGTTGCAATTAGCCCCCAGTGAAAAGACAACATGGCTGAGCTAAAAGCTCCTTAGAAATATTTTCACTTTCCCCTAATGTAAGCTGCTTCACCCTTTTCCTCTCCTTCATCTTTTATAAAGCACCATGGATACCGAGAGAAAACCAGTGAAGTCACAGTGTCAAAGGAGCATTAAAGACCTGCCCTGGGGTCTTCAGAAAACTGGGTACCATCTTGACCCAGATGAGCATACCTCCTTAACCCAACCTGCCTAAGCAGCACTCAACAGCTTTCATCAGCACCACCTTCTCTGCTTCTTCCTAACACTGGTCCATACATACTTTAATTTCTGCTTCCTTGGAGTTTCCAACGTCCCCACAATGACCAGCACAGTCTTAGACACAGGTTAAGTCCTCAATTAAATAAAAGGCTAAAAGACTCTTAGAAAAACACCTAAACCCAAAATATATTTTCTGTATTACATGTTCATTGAATCTCTTAATGGGAACATATACATGGAATTCCATTATTTATTCCATTCTTGTTTTGTCAAAGAATTTTTGATATTGCAAACATTTTACTGGTTTTCATAGAGCTCTCCATTAAACAAAATACACGCCCTTAGTTTAATTTTTACATTAGTGCTTATATCCCATATGATAGAGATCAATCAATGCCTTGGAACCATATTAATAATAAATATTTGAATATAAAAAATGGTAACATACTAGTTCCGTAACTCCCTGGGTCTCAGGATAGTTTTCTATCCCAGTCTATTCCAAGCTTTTCTGTTCCAAGCTACAGAAATTGGCTATATAATAATAAATTTAATGTAACTTATAAATTAAAATACACCAAAAAAGGGAGCTTGAACACTTTAGGGTTTACAGGGTATAACAGAAAGAACACTGGCCTGAGTTGGAAACCTGAGTCCTCATCCAGGCTCATCCAGGCTCAACCACTGATTGTGTAAACTATTTAATCTTTAGGCTTCCATGTCCTTATTTGTAAAATGAAGCAGTTGGATAGGATACTTTATGGGGTTCCTTCTCTTACTAAAATTCTACAACTCTATGAAGCAATAGCTTTCTATTTATCCAGCATGCTGCAATTGACAGGCCAAGTGAAGCATCTCCCAGTTAAACTGACCCCTGCTGAAAAGTCCCAGATACCAGCTACCCACAATGTCCTTCCAAAGAGTCCTTAATACAGATTTCTTCACACTAAGTGCTGAGTGCCATGTTATGCTGATGAAAGCTCCCTGAACCAGGAATGGCCACTTACAGGTGCAGATGGCCCAGGATCCTCCCAGTGGACCTGGCATGAGAGCTCCCCCTACAGGTGGTTATCTACAAAATAAGGGCTCACCCAACCAATTGCATCTCTTCTGCAGGAGTCTGAACACAGAAACAATCATAAGATACTTCTCCTTGGTAACAATTATTTTAAAAGGAACATATTCCTTGATTAATTAGTCATTTGATTGACACCTCCCAGTGGCCATAAGACCTCATGAAGTCAAAGAGCACTCCATCTTGCTCACCATTGTAGCCTCCTACACATCACATGGGAGGCATTCAACAAAGACTTGTGAGTCACCTAAAGGAAAAAAGTGAAAAAGGACCAAGAACATAAAGAGCAAAGGCAATGGCAGTTCACAGATATAAAAACAAAGAATCCCATTCTTCTCAGGCAAATAAGCATGGAACAGTCAAAGTCAGTACTTCTAGTTTATAGTTTTAGTGCAAAATCTTAACCTCGTTTATTTATTAATTTAAATGGAGGACTTAAAAAAAATAAAATAAATGGAGGAATTAGATCATTTTCTGATTGGCCTTGCTCTTCTCTGACATAACACACAAAAAATGCCACTGGAAATCAAAGGAAAACTCAGCCTTTGAAAAGATTTATCCCTGCTGCAAATGTATAGTTAAACTGCCTCCGAATAAACAAAAACAAACAATGAAATACATTAGAAGGTGCTTATGAGTCATTTAGTCTTTGAGAGTTTAGCTTTTATGAGTTAGGAAGATTTCACAGAACCATCCGACTTTTGAGGAGGGTTTGTTTACCCTGATTTCCTGAAATTACTGGGAACAATTAAAGTTTTGAGATACCCTGAATTTTTCTTTCCATTTGGTGGGGGCCTAATGGCCCATCTGCAGATCTGGACTCCTGTGTGCACATATGGTCCATAATTTATGAAACGTGCTTATTTACATGTTGTAATTCTTACTTTCCAATGTTTTAAAATGCACCACTCTTATATCTTTCTTTGACATGCATACGTATATTTTAACTGTAGGGGTGACACCATGAAGACTTGTCAGACATAAAAACATTAGGGTTGATACCTTCCCTACAAAAAAATATGATGGGAGAAATTTATAAAATGATGGGAAGACATCCTTTTGCATTCGGCAGTTCTATTTGGTGGGTTAGTACTTACCTGAAATAGTTGGGCCCACACCTTTCCTCACCTGGAGAGCTACTTTAACTTGGCCTTCACCTGAAACTGAATACAAAAAAGAATCACAATTGGATAAGATACAAAGATTTTCTTAATACAAAAGATATTCATGTGTGAGAAAGATGACTTTATGTTAAATTCTCCCCAATCTAATTACATTTTCAAAGCAAACAAACAAAAAATAATGCAGTCCTTGTTAGTTAGTCTAACAATTGATTTCCAACATTTGATTTTGATTGTTTGCTTTTGATTAAACTTAATCACAGTGAGGTTTCCAAGAGAATCGGCACATAAATAATTAGGGGAAAAAATCCTTTAACCATATGTTCTTTGGAGGCCAGTGTTGGTCAGCAGGACATCCCTCATATGTTATTTCCCTTCCATCAGTTTGAAGGCTCAGCTTTTGGAATTTGTGTGTTTTTCACCAATAGAATTCAGATCACCCATGAAATGTACTTGCTTTACCTTTATCCAGGCAAATTGTCCTTTTAATGAAGTCGTTTCTCCAACCCCCCTCCTCACTTTCTCCTCCTATCTTCCAGACCAACTGAGCACATTTGAAAGGCCTGGGGTTCATTAATTTTAAGTGTTCAATAAATTAGTGAAAATAATCAAAAGGCCTGATTCTTTCTGATAATGACAATTTGATGTCAGTATAAACCAGTAGATTAAGCTGGGAACATATGCTCCTTTGCCAAGAGAGGCTGCTATAATTAAATAGTGAATGCATCTACAAGGTGCTCTCACGCCTGATTAATTAGTAATCAGGTGCACGAACCCCACTTTTCAGTAACACCTTGTCTCTCATTGGTTAATTACCTTTCTGCCTTATCAGATGCCATGAAGGCCAAAACCTCCCACCGCTGAAGAGCCCAATGATGCCGAAGGTTGCAGCCCTGGGGCCTTGGTCCCACTCATGCCCCCCGTTTGCCTCTCCCTGGAGCACTAAACCCTTTCCTCTGTGGCAGGTTTGGAGTAGACCAAGGATCATTCTTTCTAATTACAAAGCATAAGCTTCAGAACATTACAAAGAAAATAAGTCCCCAAAACATCCATGATGAGACCTCTCTGATTTTATTCTTTCTTTTGTTGATTATTCTCATTTAAAATTTTTCTGTAATAACCTATAGCAGAATATCATCTTCAGAAATATAGAATCATGATGCTGTATACCTGAAACTAATATAATATTGAAAATCAGCTCTACTTCAGTGAAAAATATTTTCCCTATTATAAAATGTGTGTCTCTGTGGCTTTCTCCTTACACTGTACACATTTTGAGACCAGGAACAATGGCCAACTTGTTCTTCATGTGTTCTCCTTCATCATTCCTTCCAAAACTTTACTTATATTGTTTTTTTATACTATTGCCCATTTTACCCACTTTTCTAACTTAATAATAATAATTAATAATAAAGCCACCAGCTCAACATCTCATCTCTTTTTTCCCTATAATGTCTAATATCCATTTCTACTCACACCGATCTATGCATTTCCTAAAGTTGAAAAGTGCATCTAAAACCAAACTGTGATACTTATAGCAAGGTCGCTCTCAATGAGCAAATATTATTGTGCATCAACTGTGGTGAATTCAGGACTGCCTCGATCCTCATCTCTGTCTCTAAATCTCTGAGGGAGGGATTTTTCTCCTGTATCTTAAGATGCTAGACATGGTTGAGCATGTATATCTTAACTCTTATGAACCAATCTAGATAAACTGCTCTACTCTGGATGCCAGGATTTATTAATAACTCACCATTTCAACAAATTAAACAATTGGAGGCAAGAAATAACCCTTTTAAAGGAACTCAAAGACAAAGTAGTAAAAAAGTTCGATTCAATCAGAAAGAAAAGCCAAATTTATGGCAAAATGACACCTAAAAACACACATAAGTCTATAACAATAAAATACCCTTGCACAAGAGAAAGGAATAAAATATTGTAATAGAATCAAACTCTAGGAAAGGTAAATTTTAAAAAAATTCTGAGAATCATTTGGAAAGGGAAGTTAGATCATTTAAAGATGTTATTAAAATCATCCTTGTACTCACAGATATAGAAAACAAACATATGGTTGCCAAAGGTGAAGGAAGGACAAAGTAGGAGTTTGGGATTAGCAGATACACAATACTATACATAAATAAACACAAGGGCCAACTTTATAGTACAGGGAATATTCAATATCTTGTAATAAGCCATAGTGGAAAAGAATAAGAAAAAGAATATATATGTATGTGTGTGGGGAAGGGTGGGGTATAACTGAATTGCTTTACTGTGCAGCAGAAACTAACAGAACATTGTATATCAACTAGATTTCAATAAAAAAATATTTCAATTATCCTTGTTAATAATTTCCAGGCATTTGTAAATTTTAGTACATCTGTGCCTTCTTCCTTAAGACACAGCCCCTGAGGTAAAGAAAGTGAAAAAAAGTCACCTGTAAAGAGTCTTTTTCAAAGCTACTCTAGCAATTGTATAATGATTTATTCAACCCCAAATATATAATATTTATACTTAGGGGAGAATAGAAACATCATTTTTCCCACTACATAGAGGAGGGGCTTTGAAGTAAAGGGAAAGTAATCCATGCATCCAGAATTCCCTGGCTTCCCTGGTGGCTCAGACGTTAAAGCATCTGCCTGGAATGTGGGAGACCTGGGTTCGACCCCTGGGTCGGGAAGATCCCCTGGAGAAGGAAATGCAACCCACTCTAGTACTCTTGCCTGGAGAATCCCATGGAGGGAGGAGCCTGGTAGGCTACAGTCCATGGGGTCGCAAAGAGTTGGACACGACTGAGCGACTTCACACACACACAAAGGATCCCACCAGCAGTGCAGCGTCCAGCGCTGAAGTTAACACTGACTATACAGTCCTGATAGGCAGCAGTGATGATTGCCCAGAAGACTGAAAAGGTGAACCCTGGACATCTCTGACTCCCATGATAGGCTGTCTCACTTTCCTTTGTCCACTAAAGCCCTCACCCAGGCCCTGTTCCTAGTAACCAAGGCTCCCTGGAGCAGCGAGCTGTCACACCGGCACCTCTGTACCAGTGGCTTCCAAGCTGGGCAGATCCTGGCTTTGGTCAGCCTCTACAGGTATACAGATGGCTCCAACCTCCAGAGCAACCTCTTCCTCAAAGCAGACATTGAAACCATTAATAAAATAGGCATTGAAAAGCTATTACTCACTTTATTAAAGCAAGTGTGTAGATAATCATTCAATCTGAGAAGAGAAGCAGTTTCAGTAGCAGAGAAAATGGGGCACAAAAGTAGGAAAAACGAGAAAAGTCTGATTTCCTACACTGCATGCCCCCTGCGGGCTGCCTCTGAGCACGTGTGCTGATGCAGTAGGCTGCTTCTTCCCAAACACCCTTTCTAAGCTGAGAGAGACCACGGAGAGTAAACAGGAAGCTTGTGGGTGAAATTCAGCAGCCTGGATTTGAATCCTAGACCTTCCAGGTCCTCCATGTGGGTAACTGACAAGTTCTGAGCCTCACTCACTTCCTCTGAAAATAGGAATCATCCTATTACCTATGTCATAGCGTGATCAGGAAGAAAAGATGGGATAATCCAGGTAACACGCTTAGCACAGGACTTGGTTTCAATGAACAATACGTGTGAGTCATCAATACTGTTATTAAGACATGCTCATTTTTCTAGGAGCCAGTTAATAAAACCAAGGGAAAATATGCTTTTATTCTTCTGACAGCTGCACCTAATCATGATGAGCCCTAGTATTCCAAGTTGTAAGCAACTTAACCAGATCCACTAAAGTTTGCTAAAGTGCTTTGACTCTATAAAAGACAGTATAAATGCCGTGTCATTTCCAATGCGGGTACATACAAAGAAGGATAAAAATCATTTGAGACTTAAGGTATTGACTCAGGGAGAGTTTAAGAGCCTAACACAAGCTGTGATATTGTACATATGTTTTCTCAGTGCTTACGATTTCTGATTTTGTGTTTGTAAGATGAGAACGGTTAATCTCCTTTGTTTATCAATGGAAACTCACTGCCGTTGATCCTTCCCAGATTGTAAGAATATCTGGTTGGCCCTCAAAAAGAAAAGAAGTCTTTAAGTCAATTACGGCCAAATTATTCTGATGAGTGCTATATGATCTAAGCTTGCTGTAAACACAGACCTCTAGGAGGAAGGGAAAAACGTGTAAGAAAATGGCTCCCGGTGAGAGAGGAATTACTCAAGTAGATCTGATTCTTGTGCCTGCCAGAGTGATGTGTTGTGCTGGCAAATTCTGTCCTCCTGAGGGCCCTAGGGAAGAGAAAAATTAATTGATTCTCTCCCAGAGCAGGTCCCATTTTCTCTTGGAATTTTGGAGGGGAAGAGTACCTGTCTATCTAAAAAGAAAAAACACCTGGCATCTTAGCAATAGATCCCTTGCCTGTTTTCTTCTTCATTCTATCCCCTGCTCACTTGGCCTCTGAGGATTGTACAGTGAATCTCCCTACATACAAACCTTCAAGTTGCAAACTTTCAAAGATGTGAAAGTGTATCCTGTTCCAGTAAGGAACCCGAACCAGTGCCATCAGCATCGGGTGTCACTGAAACTGCACCTTGCCCTCCGTCTCCTTGCTGACGATCCTTCAGCTCTACCCTCTCCCACCTCCTCTCCCTCCTCCAGTCAGTAACTCTTCTTGCCTGCTCACTCGATGCCAGCCCCTGTGTGCCAGCTGTTGTACTGTACTTTTCAAGGTCCTATACTGTAAGTTTAAAAATGTTTTATTTGGGGGTCTGTTCAGTTTTTATGTATTGTGTGAAAAGTATTACAAACCTATTACAGTACACTACTATATAGCTGATTGTGTTAGCTGGGTACCTAGGTTAACTTTGCTGGACTTATGCACAAGTTACGCATAATTATGGAACTGAATTCCCTTGTATGTAGGCAACTTGTTATGCACACATTGGGACTTCTCGCTCAGCCCACATTTATCTAGGGTGAGTCACCCTCTAACTGCATGTGGACAGAACAGAAAAGAGCAAGTACTTCTGTGTCTGTGAGTTTCATCCAGTCTTATCAACTCATGCCTGCTTTCCATCTCTGTTAGCCCTGGACACACTTCCAGCACCATCTTCATGGGCCAGCTCTTGGGTTGATCCTCTCTTGGCATTTTCATCTTCACTTGCCCTGTTGGCCTCGACCACTTCTCACAACTCCTGTGCCTCCTGCCCTGCTTCTCCCTCCCTGTTCAATTCTTGCTGCCTAGAAATCAGCTCTTTAACCCAGCCACAGAGAAGGCTGTTTTGTCAACTGGTTCCTGGGCAGCTAAAGCTTGATTTGCAGGACCACACTCCTGTCTGGCTCCAGCCTCTCAGAGATAGCCACTGAGACACCTCAGCACTCATCACTCAGGATCTTTTCAAGACCTTCGAAGAAACCGGATACGAAGATCCTTCTAAGACTTGTGAGTCTTCTATTACTCCCAATAACATTCATTCATAAAAGGGTGTAATTTTTTAAGAGCAAAAGAATTTGATCGAGATGTCGACAGATACATCTACATTAAACAGTCCTGAGAGTTGGCTCAATTATACCTTCTTAATTAACTCAGAGAACAATCACAATTGTTATTCTGACTCAGAGCAATGTTTGCTGCACTTGCGCAGCAGGCGTGTGATTCCTGGGCCCTGTGCAGAACCAGCGCCTCTGGCGGTGGGGCAGGGACCTGGAAGCAAGCATTCCAGCTGAGTACCCAGGAGGCACACTTAGAAAGCACTTATGGAAGGAAGTTTACAACCTTTTTCGTACCCTACTCTCAAAATGCGATTTTTACTCAGAGGCAGGTGTTCTTAGCAAATGAGGAAAGGGACCCAGAATTTAAAAAAAAAAAAAAAAAGATCCTTACATTCACAATTCTTACTTTTCATCATTTATACCAAGAACTTGAAGGTCAAAGTCTACTCCCAAAATATAAAATAAATGTGATGATTCTAGTAGGATAAAAGTTTTAATAGTTATGGATGTTAATATATTTTAGAGAAAGCAAGTAGGTCACTAAACCCATGATTTTATGGATATTATTGCTTAAAAAGAGAAGGACTTTAAAAATAAAACAGTGTGGGAGTCGACTTAAGAAAATTATCAAGTAAGTAATAGTGTAGGAGGTAGGATGTGACGGTGTGAAGGTATTACTCAAATGCCTAAAGTTTAAGAAGTACTGTTAATAAGTATAGGTTTTTCCTACAAATAGAAGAAAGAAGATTTGGTTTATAAGGGTAGGAACATAAGATTGGATTAAAACAAAACAAAACACTAGTATACTAGAAACAGCACTGAAACAGTCAGGAAATCCAAGTCACGATACTGGTTATACCACCTGTGACCTGCATGAACCAAAGCCAGCCACCAGCATCACTGAGAATGAGCTCCTTAATCTTGAGTGATTCCTTGAAAGTGTATCTGATTCTGACTCCTGGGTTTTCCTTCCTTCCTTCTTTCTTTCCTTTTCTCTGTTTCTTCCTTCTCCTTATGGAGAAGTTGCTCGTAATTGGGAAGCAAAAATCACTTCTCACATCTGCAGCTCCCGTTCCATTTCTCCATTTTTGCCATAAAGGTTTGTCATGCATGTCCCTGAAGTCAACTCTCTATATTACCGGTACAAAATCCTTGGGGATCTATGGGGAATGAGTTTTCTATAAGAATGTAAATTAATTTATTAACTAGAATGCCATAGATTGCCTCAGAGGGCCTCAACATGGGAATGGGTACAGAGTTTCAAAGGATTATGATTCTGCCCTGCTCACAGAATCCTCCCCCAAGAGCTCTGGGGAACCAGCTGAGTCTTCCCTCCTTAGATTCTGGCAAGATTCCTCCTTGAGGAGTCGCATGGGGTTTCCTAGACCCGCTGAGAAACAGAAGGGTCCAGGTAGCAGGCAGCTCCATCCCAGGACCTTAGCACTTTGAGGAGAGAGAAACCTGGGCAGTTAGGAAAACACTCTTTATTTTCAGGATCTCTCAAATTAAAGCATCATTTCTGAGACTTCAGTGTGATGTGACCTAAGTTCTTTGGAGTAATAGGAACAGACAATAAAGTCCATTTGTCTTTCTATCCACAGCCCTCTTGCCCTCATGGACAAGAGCCCCGGATTCTTGCCAAAGAGCCTATCTTTATCCTGGTAAGTGGGACAGTTGGAAACAAGCACCAGCCAGCTTGGCTAGACGTGTCTGTTTTTTCAGTCTGATGAGAAGAAGGTGGTACATGGGAGCCTCTGAGCCTAGCAGGCGGACTTTCTCAGCTGCCACCTCGCACAATATCCCAGCTCGGCTGCATCTCCGCTGTGCAAGTGGGGGCTGTGTGAACTCAGGAGGGCGAGTGTGAATAGCTCGGCATCTGATATGAATTTATCACCGGCTGCTGGTTGGGCGGGGGATAGAGCAAAGGGAAGGGGCTGTGAGTGTTTAATGCACCCTGCCACAACCCAGCAGTTTGCCCTAAAGAGCCTCTTCCCTGTATAAAAAGGACGGGGTCAAAAGTAAGTTGACCTCAGACAGAATGCACGATTATTAGAAGAGGACGGTGCGGGAACAGCTGCTGGGACCCCACTGGTTCCGCATCAGGCTTCCAAGAGTCAGAATATGAATAATCAACTCAGGATTGTTTTCTCCACCCCTCTCCACCCCCACCACCTCCCCCCAACCTTGTCCTCCTGTTTGGGGCAAGTCCTATTCTATTTCTACAGGAAGAAGCATAGCCCTCCCTAGCAGCTGCAATAATTGTGTTCCTATTGTGATGAAGACCTCCTCCTGGCCACCCCCCTACAAGTGGCCATTGTCAGCATGGAGTCAGTGATTACACGCTCCGCCTGATGCTTTGGGGGGCCCAGCTGCCTAAGAGCTGACACACGAGCGTGTGCGGAAGGCCAGGGAGGGGGCCAGTGGAGGTGGAGGCAAGAAGTGGTGCGGGGGGAGGGAATCCCACGTCTGTGAGATGGGACTCTGACATACCAGACCTTTTGCATAAGTCAAGCCCAGAACAAATGAGGCTTTATCAGGCCCCAGTGACAAGGGGTCTCATCTGCCTTTGAAGTGGAGCAGAGCATGGGGCCTAGCAGCTTTTCCTCCTTTGGACCAAGCAAACATCCTTCTTTGATATGCTACATGCTCATTATCTCTGCCCCATTTAATGATTTTTGATTGAAGGGTGGCGGCTGGGATGCTGAGAAGATCGTTAGAGAGGCTCCAGTCCAGCCAAGCCCCGCAAGAAAGGCTTTCCTTGTGCCCAGGCCTAAATTCGGAATTTCTTAACAGTGTGCGCTTGTTCTTAGAGGCAGATAAGGGCTGAGCGTGAAATTCTTAATTAAGCAATAAATAGAGAGTGGGGTGTCAGCAGATGTACCCAGTAGCCATGGCAACGGGAATCACATGGGCGAGAGTGCTGAGACTAGATGTAGGCCTCAGGCCTGGGCCTGACTGACAGCTGAAGAATCCTACAAAGCTTGTACACCAGATTAATTAGCTGACTAATTATTTCATAGCGTTAATGTAACTAAAAAATAAAAATAGTTCACCATGAACTGAAACATTCCTGGGGGAAAAAAAAGAACTGCAGGGACAGAGGCAGTGGGATATTGACTGCATGCGTAAGGCAGAGATGGGAGTGCTGGTGGATCCAACAGCAGAAACTGAAAAAGGGGTTCTCTGGATTTGACTCCGACTTTGGAACTATAAAGGAACTCTTGTTTTACAGTCAGACCTGTCCATAAGCATGGCGTAGAAGTGACAGTTCATGACTGCCATTCATAACAGTTTATTCTAGCAAATATTGCCCCTCCGGGACCCTAACACAAACTATAGCACGCAAGGACTTCACTCGTGGTCTGTGTTTAAGTGGTTCCCCAGGCAGAAATCTCAAGGGCATCAGAAAGGCAACCTGAACCAATCTCCTTAAGAGAGATGTTTTTAAATGAGCGAGGTTATCTTAATCTGTGGGTAACAATTGCTTAAGTGGTATTAAGTTTCAATCAGGGGACCCATATATCATACATGTCATGTTATCATGAATCTGTTATCTTACAAAAGCTAGTCAAGGAAAATAGAATGAGACTCTTGCAGACAAGTTATGACAGGTACACCGAGTTCAAGGCACCTGAGATTGTTCCTCTTCAGGGTAGAGGCGGAGGTGGGAAAAGAAAGAACTGTTTTAGAGAAGTCATCTACTGAGAAAGTGTATAGCGAAATAACAATGCGTGCTAATCACACTTGAAGAGGCTGGGTGTTTTGTACCACAATTCCAATAGATAAGTAAGCTTAGCCTCATTGTATGGATGTAGCCACAGAGGAAGGGAACATTTATAATTCCATGCCCCAGGTAAAATAACCAGCCAGCCACTGATTAAAGCCCGAAGCCCCAAACTCTGGCCGTGAGCTGTCCAAAGAAGCTGCTTTCTGTAAAGACATTTGCCGAACAAAGGCAAAACTTGCCTTGGTAAAGAAGAGAAAAGCAAGGGTCAAAGAATATTATATGTGCGGGATTTTTTTCTTTGTCACTGGGGATCGGTGAGAAACGTTCTCCCGGAAACTTGCCGGGCACCCCCCAGCCTGGCTGGTCAGTGGCCCACGATTATTGAGTGGGCAGCACACTCTAGTGGACAGGCACAGCCAAGAGCCAGAATGCCTGGGTTCTACTCTCTGCCAATCTCGCTGGGTCGGAAAGGAGTCAGGCATCTTAAATCATACACCAAGGAGCCAAATGGAGGAAATGAAGATAATTGGGATTTTTTTAAAACTTCCTCTCCGAGGGGGATGTGGTAGGGTTATGAACAAACAATACAAAAGACAGGCCACTTAGAAGTGGTCAAGGAGTGAGTGAAGGCCAGCCAAACGTCAGTGGAGCAGGATTCCGAATTGAAGGCCAGCGGGTAAAAGAGCAATGTCTCCCCCACGCCCACCCCCCCAAAGTCTGACAGGAAACTCAATGGACCTGGAGGAGGTCAAGCAGCTCCTTTACAATAAAATGAATTTTCTATACACACAACGCTCTCTATGAGGTTTTCTCTTTCTTTTTTTTAATTCCAGAAACATGTCTACTTTAACTGTGAAGTCTTCTCTTCTCTTCTTAGATTAAGTGTACTTTATGTAAGTTACCCCAATCACAGACTTATAAAGTCACACAGCCCAAAAAACAATCAGGCGAAAGTAACAAGCTCATCAGGGCTTCCCTGGTGGTTCAGCTGGTAAAGAATCTACGGGAGACTCTCTCTGCGGGAGACTTGGGTTCGATCCCAGGGTTGGGAAGATCCCCTGGAGAAGGGAACAGCTATCCACTCCAGTATTCTGGCTTGGAGAATTCCATGGACTGTATAGTCCATAGGGTCGCAAAGAGTCGTACACGACTGAGTGACTTTCACAACAAGCTAATCAATAATTAACTGGAACTATTGCATAGAGCCTTTTTGAGGTGTCAGCTACAACTACGTCACTGCCATAGGGGGATTCATCTATGGAAAACATGGTCGCCTCCTCATCAACTTCACAGTGGTGGTGCAAACTTTACACAGAGAGTATAAAAAGTCACAACCCATCATACACAACCCAATATCGCTGCACGGGCCACCTCCATAGGGGACCTGTTTGTAAACCATGGTTCCTCCCAAACCCTCAAGGCCTCACTGTGCCAGCCCGGGAATGGGAACAGGATTGACTCTCATCACCTATGTACTCCACACACTCAAAGGCACAAATGACCAGGGAAGTCACGACCTAAAGTCCTGGAAATCCTCTCCAAGGAACAAGGGTCTCTAACTTTAGTAAACATTCCATCAACCCCCTGCGGCTTCCTGTTCCTTGACCAACTCACATTGTTCAAAAGTGGAGCTACTAAAGGATTCTGATACAAAGATTCTTTAATTAATAAAAGCCATCTGCCTAATAAAAATGGTTTATATTGAAATATTCACCTACATCCTGCATATGTACATATAGTATAAATATACATATAAATACAGACACACTTATACAGACGTGCATTTAGAACATATGTATAAATACAACACAATCGTATAATTTGCTATTAATTCAATAAATAATGCCATCAAAGAGGAAGAAAAATCTGTAACTGCATGACTTGATTTTTTTTTCCTCTATGCCACAAATGTTCCTTTATCATGCTTGCTTTTTGTGACTGTTCAAACTAGTGTGCAGTTCATGAACAAAAGCTGATCAATGAACAAGACAGGCTCCTCAGAAACATGTTAAATAATAAAACAAGAGCAATTTGAAATTAAAATTTTGTTTCAGTATATACATCAAATTAATAGCCACAATTAAAGTTAACAGCAACTACTTGCTCTTACTTAATGGTTGTATTTGACTTTAGTGGTAAAATGGTGTCAGGCATCTCTGTCCATCTTGAAGTTTTATAGTTTGAGGTTACATTTATAGATGGATCAAATCAGAAATAAAATCTGGATGGTATATTTCAGTGCAAATAAAATATACAGCAATCCATTTGGCAAACACTTTTAAAAACCCGGGAAACACCATCCTCTCCTCTCTGGTGCTATGAAAATGTAAGAGTACCAGGGCCCAAGTGTGATCCGACTCAGCTGACATATGGCTAGGCACAAGTGATAGAGACATGGAACTTGGGACACCTGCCAGCTCTCTAAGCCTTTAGGGCCAAGTTTGGCTCATGGCAGAGGTTGGGTCTTGCCATGCTTGACAGGGTCCTGAATTAGACCAAGATCTATGAAGATTAGTTTGTAACAAAATTGTCATTCTAGAGACTCATTTTTTCAGATTCTCCTTCCTACAGACCACTGAGCTAAGGTTAGCATAAGTAGACATCATGGCACTCAGAGTGATCAATGAAACAATATGGAAAGGCAAGAAGAGATGAGCTCCAGGAAGTCAAAAGAAATCCATGGCCCTGAGTCACACACGGGGCTCCCGTGAAACATGCACAATAAGAAAGTAAGGAAATCCTGCCAGGGCCTGTTACTGTGCAGTCACAGTAAGGCTTCTGGTTCCATAAAACAAGGCCCATGGATCCTTCACCCTGATTCTGCATCTGACACTGGATGAGACAGCCCATCCCCCAGTCCTCAGCACTCTGTGCATCTCACCTTCCTGTCCTCAGACTGCCTTCCAAAGCTTCTCACCTTCCACACTGACTACATTCTTCATCCTGCCTCTCTTTGCTGTTCCCTGTCCCTGGGATCGCAACCAGCCATCCTGTCTTTACGTGTGCAGTTGACCTTTCTACAAATATGATGCTTAATATGAAGGAAAAAGGTGAATAGCAATCAAAGGTTATTAAGCACTCACTCTGGATCAGACACTGTTTTAAAGAATTTTACATGTTATCCTTTACTTAATTTCCTGTTCTTCATGTACGCCCTTTTATTATTCCATTTTACAGAGGAGGAGACTGAGGCTTAGAAAGAATACCTGCTCAGGGTCCCATAGCTAGCAGGTGCTGAAGCTGGCAGGCAGTCTGATTTCGGAACACAATCACCTAGTCACAGCACACAGGTGTCCCTTTCAGTTCCTCATCACTTCATAGCACCAGTGTTTGAAATTCCAAAGGGAATAGTGGTTTCTGACTACACGCACTCAACATGCTCATTCAATCATACTTACCCAGATAGGTGAGTTGTCGCAACTGACTGTCGAAGAACCAGTCACAGCCTTGGTCCTGGCCAGGCGATGGAAGAGATGAGAGGGACCGCCCCACATGACTCCCACACCTTATGAGGATGTCAGGGTAAACCCACACGTCTGTGTGCACCAGCAACAGGTAATTTCCAGGAGCAAAGTTGTCAAATGTTGCTGAGTACTTGAAGTGAAAGAAAAGTACAAAAGTGCTTTTTTAGAAAGGAAAAGTCTTGCCAATAAAAGAGTTACAAAGAACAGGATGGAGTAGTTTAGAAACAGGACCATTCACACCGGCTACTTTTCTTGTAGGAAATGGGTTTACTTAAATTTACTGCACTATAAACTCATAACTAGAGCTACAAAAATCATACAATGTGAGGACTGAAAGCTGTAAGGTTCTCTGTGTGTGTGTGTGTGTGTTAATCATTCAATCTTTGTGACCAACTCTTTGTGACCCCATGGACTGTAACCCACCAGGCTCCTCTGTACAAGGAATTCTCCAGGCAAGAATACTGGAGTGGGTTGCCATTCCTTTCTCCAAGGGATCACCTAACCCAGGTATTGAACCTAGGTCTCCTGCAGTGCTGGCAGATTCTTTACCATCTTAAAAATTCCATGGACAGAGAAGCCTGGTGAGCTACAGCCCATGGGGTCGCAGACAGTCGGACATGACTGAGTGACTCACTTTCACTTTACCATCTAAGCCACCAGGGAAGCCCTCTTCTTGTTTGGCAATCTAGAGGAGAAAACCAAAGTTCAGATAAGCGAAGTAATTTGTCTCAGGTTAACCAGTGGGAAGAGACAGAGCCACGTCTAGAATTCCCACCCAGTTTTCCCCAAGATTCAAATAGCAGGCATTGGTAGGAGTGCCATTCATTTATAACAGTAACAGCTAACATGGCTGAGCATTCGCCACATGCTCAGGTATTATTCATATCAAGGTATTCAATCCTTGAAAGGCCCTGGGAACTGTTACCAGTGCTGACCCCATTTTATAGATGAGGACACTTGAGTCAGGTGGTGGTTCCATAAATTTTCCCACATCATGAAGTAGGAGAGTGCTGATCTGGGACAGAAACCCAGGTGTCCACCTTTAGAGTCACCATTCTACCACCTTCACCTCTCTAGAATGTTCTCATGGGAACCTCAAAGGAAGTGGAGAGAGGTGTGCACCCTTCCTGAGAGCCCTGGTGAAGGTATCATAAAGATTCTACTTTGAAATATTGAGGGCAGGAGGAGAAGGGGGCAACAGAGGATGAGATAGTTGGATGGCATTAGTGACTCAATGGACATGAGTTTGAGCAAACTCCAGAAGATATGAAGGACAGGGAAGCCTGGTGTGCTGCATTCCAAGGGGTCACGAAGAGCTGGACTTGACTGAGCAACCGGACAACAGCAAAGGGCACGCCTGCCTCCACCTCCCTAAGAACTACTCTCGTGACCGTTAGGGAGAATGTGTGTGTGATGAGACTGAAAGAAAGAAATGTGCTCAAAAGGAAGAAAAGGAGCTTGAGGGAATCCAATGGACTATTTCAGAAAATGCACCCATTTTCCACATGGTTATTCCTACCATCCCTCCCCTAACCATCTGATCCTCCAACCTAACAATGGAAAGGACAGACCTTCACGTGCAAGTTACTCTTTGACCACAAGGTGGCAGTGTGTAATGTAAAAATGCCTTGGGAAGATACTGTCTTTCGGCTATGAAACACTTCCCTGGGGTAGGTTGGTTCTTAGCCGGTAACATAAGACTGCAAATCTATAGGATGCTTAGAAGCTGTTTGTCAGTGTATTAATAAAGTTAAATTTTCAGGCAGAATCATGCTGTGTTCAAAGTGAGGTTTAAACAGATTCTACAAGTTTCAAGTTTAAAATTAAAAAAAACAATCATATCTCAAATTCAGGTTACATTCATCTGGCAAAAATTCTGCTGCAGTTTGCTTGATCAGCACCAGAAGATGGTAATACCTGCAGACTATTAAGTCACAGAAGGAAAGTTGGGCACCCCTGGGGAAAGGAATCTACCAGAGAGCGGATGTCAGGGTTACCTGCAGAGCGCTGCTAGCCCAAGGGCTCTCGAATCGCAGGGAGTAGGTCTCTTGATCCAAGAGCAGGGCCATCCAGCCATAAGGGTTAGACAGTGTGTCATGCACATAACTGACAGTGGTTGTCTTGTTTCTGCTGTCCGTTATGGTTAGATCATGAGAAACGTTCAGGGCATTGGCTCTAGGGAGATTTAAAAGACCAAAGTGGGTGGTAAGTTTTTGTCCATCCTGGATCTAAGGCTCTCCTCTCCCATCAGCTGTAAGCCATCTCCCATTTTCTCCGTTATGTCTCCCCAGTGTCTACGGAGGTTTTAGAAGTCACACCATGGGTCAAAATGCCCAGTGGGAGAGTGCTATTGGACCACGTGCGCACCGCTCAGATCTGCAGTGGTCTGTAACACTCAGATCTTAGGCCACTAATCAATGCCACCCTAATGAGTTCATACAGGCTAGGACTAGATATGATTATTTTAACAGAGAAATGTCCATGGTCAGAATATTGCCATGGCCCAGGTTTATCAGCAGAAGAACACACACTACATAGTTATTAGTTATCTCTCTGGGGAGTAGTGGCTGATGCCCGGAGCCTGATGTGCCTGGACTCACAGAGTCCACCTCCAACTGCCCAGCAGGGATGGCCTCAGTAGCTTCCCCAGAACAAAGAGGACCCTGCGTCCTCTCTTGTGGCCTTACATGATCCCCAGGGCTCACTCAGTGCCAGAGGGATTAGCAGTTTTGCTTCTTAACAAGGACCATGACATTCTGAAGTTAGAGACATTTCCTCTTTTCTGTATCCTGCCCCTTGGCATAGGACTCTGCATAAGATGGGTACTCAAACCATATTTGTTATACGAACAAAAGCTTCCTTGGTGGTTCAGTGGTAGACAATCTGCCTGCAATGTAGAAGACATAGGTTCGATCCCCTGGAGGAGGAAATGGTAACCCACTCCCATATTCTTGCCTGGGAAACCTCACGGACCGAGAAGTCTGGCGGGCTACAGTCCATGGGGTTGCAGAGTCAGACACAACTTAGTGACTAAACAATAAACAACAACAATATGAACAAAGACTGCATGGAGGAGCTCTCCCCGAAGCAGTTGGTGCCAACTTCCCAATGGACAGAAAAGTTTTCTAGAAGAATGGCATCTCACCATGAGGAAAATGGAGACAGAGTATGGCAAATGTACTATGTGAGCGTCACAGGCAGAAACAAAGTTTCAGATTTCTACAACTTATTCCCCATAGTTCATCCTAGAAAGTGATTTGTTGAGTCTTTACCAGATTGTAAATACATTTTTCCACCTGCTTAGACCCTAAAAGAAAGTCAAAGTGACAAAAAATTAAAGCAAAAGTTAAAAAAAAAAAAACATAATATGACTGTCCTTCCCCTTTGGTTTAGTTTTCCTGAGAATCTTCAACTGTGGCATGTTGCTACAGGCAGATAATTAAATTCTCATAGTAAAAGGAAATGAAATGAAGGCAGATGTTGGGTTTTCAAAGTGAGGGGTGGCGTGAGCAAATCAAAAGTCAGTTTACAATCGAGTGGAAATAGTATAAAGAGGAGACTGGTTTTAGTGTTAAATATTTGGGGCCATTGTTAACTGTGTGTAAATTGGAAGTCTATACGTGCAGGAACTAAGTGTATGAATTTTGGGGACTCACTTACCCTTTGTAAACTTTCTCTTTTTTCAAATGGAGACAACAGTATGTATCTCCTGTAGCAGCTGTGAAACAACGTGATAATCGATATATTCAATAACCATCTCAAGCCCAGTAAGCCTACCTATAGCTCATTGAAGAAAGAACCTCAGATGTACCTGGCTTGCCACTCCATCTAATTTTACTGTCTCAAGGTTTATCCGGATATTTGGTCATTTAAAAACACGCTCACAACCTCTCATGAGCTTTAGCCCTGGTGATATAGTATTTGATACATATTTCTTGTAAGACTTCCCTGGTGGTTCAGATGGTAAAGCGTCTGCCTACAATGCGGGAGACCCAGGTTTGACCCCTGAGTCAGGAAAACACCCTGGAGAAGGAAATGGCAACCCACTCCAGTACTCTTGCCTAGAAAATCCCATGGACGGAGGAGCCTGGTAAACTATAGTCCATGGGCTCACAGAGTCGGACACGATTGAACGACTTCACTTTCTTTTCTTTCTTTCTTTCTTATAAGACAATGTGTTTGTTTTATCTGTTAGTAGATAAAAAGGGATAGCGAATACTCAGGGCATTTGGAATAAAAGAACTACTGTTTCCCAGCTGTGCATTCACTGAACCTTTAGAAATCTCAGGGTGGGGACTTCCCCGGGGGTCCAGTGGTAAAGACTGTGCTTCCACCGCAGAGGATGCAAGCTTGATCTCTGATGGGGAAACTGAGATTCTGTATGTGGTGTGGTCAAAAGAAAAAAAAAAAATCTTGAGGTGGAGGGGCTTCTTCCTCTCTTTGGGTTTGGCATATGAAGGACCTTTTCTTCCCCCATGTATACCAAGTTTAAATTAGAACTAATGGAAATCTGGGCTCATATTCTTAGAGTGGATATGGGGATCGTTTGTTCTAACATCCAACCCATTATGGCAATTTCCTCCAGATTTTATCTTGTTATTTCTTTCAGTTATGGGGAGTTCACATCCTCAAATTCCTTCTCCATTTATGAAATTGATTCCTAAATTTTTATTTCAGACAAGTTCAAGAAGGCTTAATTTTCTTCCTTGTATTGTCTAGCCACCCCTCCTCAGTCATTACAAAGACATGAGTCCCAGCATCCCAGGATATTATCCAGCACAATTTGGCCCAACTGATATATTTAATAAATGAAGACAGGCTTCTGGGAAATAAATGTAAAACAAATGTGATAAGAAGAGACAAGTTGAAATCCCAAAGAGGCAAATGAGCTGGCCACCATGGGTACCAAGGTCAATATATCAGGTGGAATTTCCCCACAGTCCAGAAAATAATTCTGAGCATTTCAGGTTCTGAAAGTGCAGCCGTTCAGCTTTCACAGAGACACTGGCTCTGGAAAATGAATCACAAGACCAAATTCCAAGAAATACTCACTGATAAATCAGAATTTCCGTTTTAAAATTTGCAATGAGAAATAAAACTGTCTTTCACATGGTGGGTGCTCAACAAATGTTTCTTGAATGAATAAATGAGTGTTAAGTAGATTAGAACACTTTGGCTGTTGGCTGTTTAGTGATGTTTTGTCCCAGGGAAGTCTATCCAGAAAACAACAGTGTCAGAATACTTCTTGTAAATGTATTAATCAAAAGAGATAACCATTTGATGATAAGTTATCAGATTTTGATACAGTTAAGTTCAGTTCAGTCACTCAGTCGTGTCTGACTCTTTGTGACCCCATGAATCGCAGCACGCCAGGCCTCCATGTCCACCATCAACTCCCGGAGTTCACTCAGACTCACGTCCATCGAGTCCATGATGCCATCCAGCCATCTCATCCTCAGTCGTCCCCTTCTCCTCCTGCCCCCAATCCCTCCCAGCAGCAGAATCTTTTCCAATGAGTCAACTCTTCGCATGAGGTGGCCAAAGTACTGGAGCTTCAGCTTTAGCATCATTCCTTCCAAAGAAATCCCAGGGTTGATCTCCTTCAGAATGGACTGGTTGGATCTCCTTTCAGTCCAAGGGATCCTCAAGAGTCTTCTCCAACACCACAGTTCAAAAGCATCAGTTCTTCAGCTCTCAGCCTTCTTCACAGTCCAACTCTCACATCCAACCATAGCCTTGACTAGACGGAACTTAGTTGGCAAAGTAATGTCTCTGCTTTTGAATATACTATCTAAGTTGGTCATAACTTTTCTTCCAGGGAGTAAGCGTCTTTTAATTTTATGGCTGCAGTCACCATCTGCAGTGATTTTGGAGCCCCAAAAAATAAAGTCTGACACTGTTTCCCCGTCTATTTCCCATGAAGTGATGGGACCAGATGCCATGATCTTCGTTTTCTGAATGTTGAGCTTTACGCCAACTTTTTCGCTCTACTCTTTCACTTTCATCAAGAGGCTTTTTAGCTCCTCTCCACTTTCTGCCATGAGGGTGGTGTCATCTCTATATCTGAGGTTATTGATATTTCTCCCAGCAATCTTGATTCCAGCTTTTGCTTTATCCAGCCTGGCATTTCACATGATGTACTCTGCATGGAAGTTAAATAAGCAGCGTGACAATATACAACCTTGATGTACTCCTTTCCCAATTTGGAACCAGTCTGTTTTTCCGTGTCCAGTTCTGTTGCTTCTTGACCTGCATACAGATTTCTCAGGAGGCAAGTAAGGTGGTCTTGTAGTTCCATCTCCTTAAGAATTTTCCACAGTTTGTCATGGTCCACACAGTCAAAGGCTTTGGCGTAGTAAATAAAGCAGAAGTAGATGTTTTTCTTGAACTCTCTTTTTTTCTTGATGATCCAATGGATGTTGGCAATTTGATCTCTGGTTACCCTGCATTTTCTCAATCCAGCTTGAACACCTGGAATTTCACAGTTCACATACTGTTGAAGCCTTGCTTGGAGAATTTTGAGCATTACTTTGCTAGCATGTGAGATGAGTGCAATTGTGCAGTAGTTCAATCATTCTTTGGCATTGTCTTTCTTTGGGAGAGTTGGACTATAAAGAAAGCTGAGCACTGAAGAATTGATGCTTTTGAACTCTGGTGTTGGAGAAGACTCTTGAGAGTCCCTTGGACTGCTAGGAGATTCAACCAGTCAATCCTTAAGGAAATCAGCCCTGAATAGTCATTAGAAGGACTGATGCTGAAGCTGAAACTCCAATACTTTGGCCACCTGATGCGAGGAACTGACTCATTGGAAAAGACCCTGATGCTGGGAAAGACTGAAGGCAGGAGGAGAAGGGGACGACAGAGGATGAGATGGTTGGATGGCATCAACTGCCTTGATGGACATGAGTTTGAGCAAGCTGCATGAGTTATGATGGACAGGGAAGCCCAGCATGCTGCAGTCCACGGGGTAGCAAAGAGTCAGACATGACTGAGTGACTGAACTGAACTGAGTGGTTGGAAAACCTCCTCTGCACACATGTAAGCAACTGCACCAACAGTGGGCCTGGCTTAGGAAAATGCGAAGATTTCCTTATGAACTTAGATTTCTTCTATCCAAGTGGAGTGTTCTCAGTTAAACTATTTTTAGGTTAGAGTCCTGGTTTTATTTTTAACTATAGAACAAAAGAATTCTCTTTGTTCAAATGCATCCATCTGTTCACATTTAATTCCTCTGGTCTATATTTTGTCACTTTCTTTGCCTTACCAACCCATATTTTGTCACTCTTCTCTTAAGACATCATGTTTATTTCCAGAAATACTTCATTCCAGCAGTGTGGCCTCAAGAATCCCCCTGGTCACTTTGATGAGACTTAATTATTTCTTAATTTTCTATCAGTATCACATTTACAAATCAGTTTTAGGATCTAATTTATTCAGATTCCATTATTATAGATCATAATAGCAATTACTGAAGGAATCATTTTCAGGCCATACTCCCCAGTTTCGAAAGACCCCTATACACATGACCCTGTTTTCAAATGCTAACATCAGTTCAGTTCTACTTGTCTTTAGGACTTCTGTAGCTTCTTTTTGATCCCCTTCTTCCAATCAGAATGAGGCACCAGAGAAGCCCAAATCAGTATCCAACCTGATGCTAACTCCTTGATCAACTGGAGAACCAACCACAGCACACTGTGATCCTAAATCATTCTTCCCTCCTTCTTCTTCATGCACTGCTTGGATTCTCCCAAGCTGCCCCATCTATCCCAACAGAGGTTCATATGGGACACAATTTCACAGGCAGTTGTGGACAGCATGAGCTTTCTTTAGAGCAATACAAGTAGAGAAGGAGGTTATCAAATACTCCTTTATCACAGTTGGTAGTGGAAAGGGTCGCATGGTGCATTCTGAAAATCAAACCCGAATGGGAAAGACCAGTCTTCGAGGAGGCAAGATGCCTTGTCTTGACTGTCACCCTGAGAGCCAAAAATTCGTAGTCAAATCAGCGCCCATCCTTCTAGGCCAAATGCCAGCGGTGACAGTGGTGGGCTCTTCTGAAAAGCACCCAAAGAACATTCAGAATAGAAGAATACCGTGAAGAGAATTTACCAACCATAATTACGACAATTTTCTCTTGCCCTAAATAGCCACTAATTTCCCCGTGCCCTAAATAGCCACCAATCTCCCTCTCTTTACTGTTAATGAAGCAAAGGAGCACACTGAAGTATTTCTAATTTGGAGGAGCCAAGGGAGGCTGCATGGGCCATTAGCAGCAGAGAGCTTCATTACTAGGGGAGGAAGTCTCTCCCTGAACTTCGTGTGGCTTTATGTGCAAGAAATCAGGAGGCAACCAGTCCATTTGAAATGTTAACCCTTACCTTGGTGTCAACAACAGTTCCTGGATACAATCAAAAAGACAAGAAAACTACAAGCGTTTCCTTTTCTATGAGGGAGCATATTTTTATTTTTTTACTCACCAAGCCTGTTTTTAATTCAGGGACATCTTCCTTTAGAAATATAACAGTATCGCTTGAGAAAACTCCCCAACCCAAGTCCCAAGTTACAATAGTAGTTACATCAACAGTTCTGTAATTTAGTGCCCAGATACTATGTGGGACTATCGAGTGCATACTGCCCACAGAGGATTTGTTAGGCAATCAACAATACCAATGAGAACAAATACTAACTCCCCGGTTTGTGTTTATCATTAGCTTACTTTTCCTGAGGCTCCATATCTCTGTGTATTAAGACAAACACTTCACTGAGCTCTAAATGCCCTATGTTTGGAACAATTGTGCCCTTATAATTTTGCATCTCCGAAGCCAACACATCATAATAACTAGCCCCAAAGGTTGCCATCGGCATCGCCTGGATATTCATGCTTGCTGATGTTACTCTCATCTTTTACTGCATGAAGAAGACAAAATCAAAATGTTGAGCACAGCCAACAGATTTTAGTGGCATTATTTTTCTCCAGCATCTTTAAAACACACTGGACTCCTAAAAACTCCTTGTCAGAAGCTCTCCATGTCTTTGTTTTGAAGAGTCTTATTTTTGCATAAGTAGCCCATTCTACGCAGATTGCTAACTAACGTGCTATCTCCTTGCTTTTGTGGCTTGTAAATAAACTGCCTCTCCCCACTGGTAAATAACAATAACAAACACATTTTTAACAAAAAAAAAAAAAAAAAAAGACTTCGTCAGAGGATGACTATTCTATCTACTGATCTGCCATCACCCAGTAATATCTAATGTGTATCAATAAAAAGTCTTCTATGTATACTCTTATTGATTGAGAAACAAATATTTCTCCTTCTCAGTAAGAAACCTAAAAAGAGAAAAGAAATCATAACTCTCAGTCTTTGCCCCAAACTTGGAACAATCCTTATATTCACATAAAAAATAGAACAAGTACAGAGATGCAAGCCATGCGATTTAATAATCTTGCATTTCTAAGGACCTCTCGTACACTGTTAGGGCTTCCTGGGGGCTCAGATGGTAAAGAATTTGCCTGCAATGCAGGAGACCCCGGTTTGATCCCTTGGTTGGGAAGATCCCCTGGAGAAGAGAATGGCAACCCACTCCAGTATTCTTGTTAGAGAATTTCATGGACAGAGGAGCCTGGCGGGCTACATTCCATAGGGTCACAGACGCGACTGAACGACTAATGTTTTCACTTCACCCACACAGTTAGTGGGAATGTAAGCTGGTGCAGCCACTGTGTAAAAACAGCAAGGAGGTTCCTTAGAAAACTAAAAGTAGAATTATCATATGACCCAGCAATCCCACTGCTGGGCATATATCTGGACAAAATTATAATTCAAAAAAATACATGCACCCCTCTGTTTATAGCAGCACTATTCACAATAGCCAAGACACGGAAGCAACCTGAATGCCCATTGACAGATGAATGGATACAAATCATTTTTATGGCCAATGGAATATTATTGGGCCATAAAAAGGAATGAAATAATACCATTTGCATCAACATGGATACAGCTAGAGATTATCATATTAAGTAAACTAAGAAAGAGAAAGACAAATACCATATGCTATCACTTAAATGTGGAATCTAAAATATGGCTCAGATGAACTTTTCTATAAAACAGAAATAGATTCGTAGACATAGAGATCAGACTTGTGGTTGCCAAGAGAGTAGAAGGAAAAAGGATGGACTAAAAGTTTTAAGTTGATAGATGTAAGCTATTACATTTAGAATGGATAAACAACAAGGTCCTAATGTGCAGCACAGGGAAGTGTATCCACTATCCTGTGGTAAACCATAATGGAAAAGAATATTTACAAAAAACATATGTATGTATATAACTGAGTCACCTTGCTAGATAGCAGAGATTGGCCCAATATTGTAAATCAACTACACTTCAACAAAAAAATAATAGTCCTTGAATTTCTGGCAGGTATACCCTGACATCATGGGTCCTCCATGATGGAGGATCCAAAGTCATCCTCCACAACTTTGCTGATGTATATTTCTGTGTATCTCTTTTCAGAGTCAGCTAAAGCAATAATAATAATTGATTGTCAAGTCCCAAAATCAACCTAGCATCTCCTCAAACATAGTATTCACAGTTTTTGCAATGTACTTGACAAAAATTCTTGCCAGTTACACCTCGATCCTTGAAGAGAGGCGGTAGCTATCTACCCATACTTTAGATACCATTGCATCTCTAGCTTAGTCTGTGGGATGAAGCTGGTATGGCTATCTCAGAACATGAGAATATTATCCTTAGAGCTACACAACCACAAGGTAGACAACTACTTGTCAGGAATATTGAAAAACAATTCCATGCAGGCAGGTAGTTACAAAGCCCACCCTCCCTTTTATCCCTATGCACACCTGGTACTGGTAGGACTGACCGACACCTACCCACGAGTTCATCACCAGCCCTTCTTCACAACTCCACGTTCAGTGACATCATGATGTTAGCCTTATCCCAGTCATGTGACAGTATTTTCACCAAGGAATTAGGCAAATGCTACAAATCAGGCTTTTTATTCTAGTTGCAAAACAGGTACCAGCACACCCCTGGGCCCCTTTATTATTCACGAAATTTAATAACCGTGGAGTATTATTGATGCTATTCCTTGGTTTGGGCTCCATTTTCATGTTTAGCTCTTCTTCTATTTTACTTCTGTAACCTCTGCTGCCTAGAGAAGATAAAACTTCTTGGAATTTCCCTGTCTCACATGGGTGTTTTTGGGTTTGTTTTTTTTTTTTGAGAACTGAAAAAATACCATTAGTGATGCTATGCCTATTTATCCCTAGGAAGAGAGCTAGGCGATTGTTAGAGGAAAAGCTAGGCCACAATTTCCATTTGAACTCTTCTTTACTTTTGCATTCACAGAGGCAGGGGGTGCCTCATACTCGGAATACTGACACATTAAGAGCAGTTCCATAGGTAAACACTGAAAGTAAGCTCTACAGGAGAGGATATTAAGCAAGATCTAAGAATCAAGTGATCAACAACAACATTAACCTTTTCTTTCCTAGGAGAAATAGGAAGGAAGAAACAGAAAGCATTGGGGGCACGAGTGAATCAAAAACTGTGTCCAGAAAGACTCCAGATTCCACGACTTTCTGGGAGGTTTCTGGATCAGTGCGATGTCTCGTGACTATTGGAAAGTGTTCCCTATCTTTCAAGAATTGGATTACGTTTCATTTGAACAAACTTAATTCCCTTGCCAGGCATTTGTTTCTCAGAAACATAATCATCTATATTTTATTCTATTAGTAGTAAGTTTATATGTTGTTTTATCAATCATAAATGTAGAGACTTTCAAAAGACAACATTTACTGAGCACTTACTATGTGCCCAACAACGACCCCATGAATGAAGTACCATTTTGCTCTTTTTACTGTCTTGAGAACTGAAGCAGAAAGAGGTGAAGTAACTTGTCCAGGAAGATACCTAGGAAGTGGTAGAGGGAGGGTGGTTTATGATTTATACCCACAAATGATTCTTAATTACTTCTTTATTTTTCAGCCTTTGAAAAATAATTTCAAACATATGCATATAGCCAGACTTTCTTTTATGTACTTCCTATTAAAACTCAGAAGGACTGGTTGGCTAACCTACAACATCTTGTAAACTCTTTTAATTTCCCCCACATTCGGTTCAGTACATAATTGGAAGACAGATCAAGGCTTGATTTACTGATATTTGAATAAATCTGTGTCAACTGAAGGAGTTGTAGAGTGCTCTAAACCAAAAAAACAAATAATTCCCAGATGGTAATTGGGAAAGTTGGTTCTCATTCTCCCCATCACAATTCTGTGCATCTATACCACCAGGAAAAGAAAATGTTTGCAAATGTGTGCAAACTGCTATTTCAGTAGGGGTGGGGTAGGGGCGGAGTTGAGAAGAAATCAGCTGTTAAAATAAATTGTCTGATCAACTGACAGCCCCAGGCAAGCAAAAGCCCAGAAGACATTATGAAAGGATATTCTTAAGTATTTGATGTTTCTAGGAATTTTAGAAATAAAGACTTAGGATAGTATTTTAATCCTGGATCTTCTAAAGAAATGTTAAGTGCTGTGGACTCCTCATAAATAGGTCCTAAGAGAGAAATGGACAATAAGAACATGAGAGGAAGATCTGGGGGAGTCCACAATTTCTTAAATGATATTTATTTATTCAATACTAATTTTATTGAGTCACTTTATGTTCAACATGGTATTGGGTACCATAAGAAACAAACAAACAAAAAAATCCCACTATCCTTGTCCTACTTACCGTGAATGAGAAGGGAGGGGTGATTTATAAGCTACGTAGGAGCTGTGAGCATTGATTAGAGAAAGTACAGAGAGCCAGCACACAGCAGGGATACAAAGCTGTGCAGAAAGCTCGGGGAAGCTCACCAGAGTAAACTACCTTCATGCTGAGTTCATGGAAGCTGAACCCTATGGATTGAAAAACACAAAAAAGTTGAGTGTGGCTGAGGCTTAAATTTTAGGGGAAGGAGGGCAGAGCATTGAGAAATGATCCTAGAAGTATAACACAAACAGGAGTAGGTCATGAAGGGCCCTTGAGACATTAAAAATGGTAGGCTTTCACTGGGAGGCACTGGGAAGGCCCTGATGAAGTCTCAAGCAAGGGAATGCATGGGTAGCAGGACCAGATCTGATCTACAAAGACTCACAAGTTTAAGGATAGGATCCCAGCAAGGTGGCAAGCTAAATGGCTGCTGCAGTTAAACAGGTGGGATCTGAGTGTCAAGCTGGACTAGAGAAGTTGGGAAGGAGAGAAGTAATATAACTCAAAAGGGATGTCTTTTTAGGAGATGAAATGGACTGGACATGGTAGGTGATTTCGTGAGCAGATGAGTCAAGGATAACTCTCATTTCTGGTTTAGGTAATTGCATCGTTTGTCCGAACACCCAGAGATTCTTAACACCCAATAGGTTCATGGAATAAAGACCTTAAGTTTGGTTTTGACAGGTTGTGTTTGAGATGGCTGCTGAATACTCTAACAAAAATTGAAAGCACTACAGCTCAATGGAAATACAATGCAAGCCATAAATGCAAGCCACAGATAGAACCTTAAGTTTTATCATAGCCATATTAAAAAATGTAAAAGATTTTTCTCTCTTTGCTTCTTGATGAGTCTGGCTAATGGTTTGTCAATTTTATTTATCCTTTCAAAGAACCAGCTTTTGGCTTTGTTAATTTTTGCTATGGTCTCTTTTGTTTCTTTTGCATTTATTTCTGCCCTAATTTTTAAGATTTCTTTCCTTCTACTAACTCTGGGGTTCTCCAACTCTTCCTTTTCTAGTTGCTTTAGTTGCAGAGTTAGGTTATTCAGTTGACTTTTTTCTTGTTTCTTGAGGTATGCCTGTATTGCTATGAACTTTCCTCTTAGCACTGCTTTTATAGTGTCCCACAGGTTTTGGGTTGTTGTGTTTTCATTTTCATTAGTTTCTATGCATATTTTGATTTCTTTTTTGATTTCTTCTGTGATTTGTTGGTTATTCAGAAGTGTGTTGTTCAACCTCCATATGTTGGAATTTTTAATAGTTTTTCTCCTGTAATTGAGATCTAATCTTAATGCATTATGGTCAGAAAAGATGCTTGGAATGATTTCGATTTTTTTGAATTTATCAAGTTTAGATTTATGGCCCAGGATGTGATCTATCCTGGAGAAGGTTCCATGAGCACTTGAAAAAAAAGTGAAATTCATTGTTTTGGGGTGAAATGTCCTATAGATATCAATTAGGTCTAACTGATCTAATGTATCATTTAAAGTTTGCGTTTCTTTGTTAATTTTCTGTTTAGTTGATCTGTCCATAGGTGTGAGTGGGGTATTAAAGTCTCCCACTATTATTGTGTTATTGTTGATTTCCCCTTTCATACTTGTTGGCATTTGTCTTACATATTGCGGGGCTCCTATATTGGGGGCATATATATTTATAATTGTTATATCTTCTTCTTGGATTGTTCCTTTGATCATTATGTAGTGGCCTTCTTTGTCTCTTTTCACAGCCTTTGTTTTAAAGTCTATTTTATCGGATATGAGTATTGCCACTCCTGCTTTCTTTTGGTCTCTATTTGCGTGGTATATCTTTTTCCAGCCCTTCACTTTCAGTCTGTATGTGTCCCTTGTTTTGAGGTGGGTCTCTTGTAAGCAGCATATAGAGGGGTCTTGTTTTTGTATCCATTCGGCCAGTCTCTGTCTTTTGGTTGGGGCGTTCAACCCATTTACGTTTAAGGTAATTATTGATAAGTGTGATCCCGTTACCATTTACTTTATTGTTTTGGGGTCGAGTTTATACACCCTTTTCGTGTTTCCTGTCTAGAGAATATCCTTTAGAATTTGTTGGAGAGCTGGTTTGGTGGTGCTGAATTCTCTCAGCTTTTGCTTGTCTGTAAAGCTTTTGATTTCTCCTTCGTATTTGAATGAGATCCTTGCTGGGTACAGTATTCTGGGCTGTAGGTTATTGTCTTTCATCACTTTAAGTATGTCTTGCCATTCCCTCCTGGCCTGAAGAGTTTCTATTGAGAGATCAGCTGTTATCCTTATGGGAATCCCCTTGTGTGTTATTTCAATAAAATTAGAAATGAAAATGGAGAGATCACAACAGACAACACAGAAATACAAAGGATCATAAGAGACTACTATCAGCAGTTGTATGCCAATAAAATGGACAACGTGGAAGAAATGGACAAATTCTTAGAAAAGTACAATTTTCCAAAACTGAACCAGGAAGAAATAGAAAATCTTAACAGACCCATCACAAGCACAGAAATTGAAATGGTAATCAGAAATCTTCCAGCAAACAAAAGCCCAGGTCCAGACGGCTTCACAGCTGAATTCTACCAAAAATTTCGAGAAGAGCTAACACCTATCCTCCTCAAACTCTTCCAGAAAATTGCAGAGGAAGGTAAACTTCCAAACTCATTCTATGAGGCCACCATCACCCTAATACCAAAACCTGACAAAGATGTCACAAAAAAGGAAAACTACAGGCCAATATCACTGATGAACATAGATGCAAAAATCCTCAACAAAATTCTAGCAATCAGAATCCAACAACACATTAAAAAGATCATACACCATGACCAAGTGGGCTTTATCCCAGGGATGCAAGGATTCTTCAATATCTGCAAATCAATCAATGTAATTCACCACATTAACAAATTGAAAAATAAAAACCATATGATTATCTCAATAGATGCAGAGAAAGCCTTTGACAAAATTCAACATCCATTTATGATAAAAACTCTCCAGAAAGCAGGAATAGAAGGAACATACCTCAACATAATAAAAGCAATATATGACAAACCCACAGCAAACATTATCCTCAATGGTGAAAAATTGAAAGCATTCCCCCTAAAGTCAGGAACAAGACAAGGGTGTCCACTTTCACCGCTACTATTCAACATAGTTCTGGAAGTTTTGGCCACAGCAATCAGAGCAGAAAAAGAAATAAAAGGAATCCAAATTGGAAAAGAAGAAGTAAAACTCTCACTGTTTGCAGATGACATGATCCTCTACATGGAAAACCCTAAAGACTCCACCAGAAAATTACTAGACCTAATCAATGAATATAGTAAAGTTGCAGGATATAAAATCAACACACAGAAATCCCTTGCATTCCTATACACGAATAATGAGAAAGTAGAAAAAGAAATTAAGGAAACAATTCCATTCACCATTGCAACGAAAAGAATAAAATACTTAGGAATATATCTACCTAAAGAAACTAAAGACCTATATATAGAAAACTATAAAACACTGATGAAAGAAATCAAAGAGGACACTAATAGATGGAGAAATATACCATGTTCATGGATCGGAAGAATCAATATAGTGAAAATGAGTATACTACCCAAAGCAATTTACAAATTTAATGCAATCCCTGTCAAGCTACCAGCCACATTTTTCACAGAACTAGAACAAATAATTTCAAGATTTGTATGGAAACACAAAAAACCTCGAATAGCCAAAGCAATCTTGAGAAAGAAGAATGGAACTGGAGGAATCAACTTGCCTGACTTCAGGCTCTACTACAAAGCCACAGTCATCAAGACAGTATGGTACTGGCACAAAGACAGACATATAGATCAATGGAACAAAATAGAAAGCCCAGAGATAAATCCACACACATATGGACACCTTATCTTTGACAAAGGAGGCAAGAATATACAATGGAGTAAAGACAATCTCTTTAACAAGTGGTGCTGGGAAAACTGGTCAACCACTTGTAAAAGAATGAAACTAGATCACTTTCTAACACCGTACACAAAAATAAACTCAAAATGGATTAAAGATCTAAATGTAAGATCAGAAACTATAAAACTCCTAGAGGAGAACATAGGCAAAACACTCTCAGACATAAATCACAGCAGGATCCTCTATGATCCACCTCCCAGAATTCTGGAAATAAAAGCAAAAATAAACAAATGGGATCTAATTAAAATTAAAAGCTTCTGTACAACAAAGGAAAATATAAGCAAGGTGAAAAGACAGCCTTCTGAATGGGAGAAAATAATAGCAAATGAAACAACTGACAAACAACTAATCTCAAAAATATACAAGCAACTTCTGCAGCTCAATTCCAGAAAAATAAACGACCCAATCAAAAAATGGGCCAAAGAACTAAATAGACATTTCTCCAAAGAAGACATACGGATGGCTAACAAACACATGAAAAGATGCTCAACATCACTCATTATTAGAGAAATGCAAATCAAAACCACAATGAGGTACCACTTCACACCAGTCAGAATGGCTGCGATCCAAAAATCTGCAAGCAATAAATGCTGGAGAGGGTGTGGAGAAAAGGGAACCCTCCTACACTGTTGGTGGGAATGCAAACTAGTACAGCCACTATGGAGAACAGTGTGGAGATTCCTTAAAAAATTGCAAATAGAACTACCTTATGACCCAGCAATCCCACTTCTGGGCATACACACGGAGGAAACCAGAATTGAAAGAGACACATGTACCCCAATGTTCATCGCAGCACTGTTTATAATAGCCAGGACATGGAAACAACCTAGATGTCCATCAGCAGATGAATGGATAAGAAAGCTGTGGTACATATACACAATGGAGTATTACTCAGCCGTTAAAAAGAATTCATTTGAATCAGTTCTGATGAGATGGATGAAACTGGAGCCAATTATACAGAGTGAAGTAAGCCAGAAAGAAAAACACCAATACAGTATACTAACACATATATATGGAATTTAGGAAGATGGCAATGACGACCCTGTATGCAAGACAGGAAAAAAGACACAGATGTGTATAACGGACTTTTGGACTCAGAGGGAGAGGGAGAGGGTGGGACGATTTGGGAGAATGGGAATTCTAACATGTATACTGTCATGTAAGAATTGAATCGCCAGTCCATGTCTGACGTAGGGTGCAGCTTGCTCGGGGCTGGTGCATGGGGATGACCCAGAGAGATGTTGTGGGGAGGGAGGTGGGAGGGGGGTTCATGTTTGGGAACGCATGTAAGAATTTAAGATTTTAAAATTTTTTAAAAAAAATTAAAAAAAAAATGTAAAAGAAACAAGCAACATTAATTTAATAATATATTTAACCCAACATATTAAAAATCTTATCATTCAAGATAATCAATATAAACAAATCATTGAGCTATTTTGCATTCCTTTTTTCATACAAAGTCTTAGAAACAAGATGCATAACTTACATTTACAGCACATCTCCATTTGGATGAGCCACATTTCACATGTTCAGCGGCCACCTGTGGTGAGTGACTACAATATTGGACAGATCCTAAGGGCAGTCGGATAAATGGGTCTGGACTTCCATAAAGCAGCATCAGTGAATGTTAACTGAGGCTATGAAACAGTCCAGATCATTTGGGAAGTGCATAACTTGAAAGCTTCTTGAAGAATCTTAAGGAACACTAGCATTGAAGGGTCAGGAAGAAAAGCTTACAAAGGAGGCCTAGAAGGAGCACACAATACCCTACTGGTGATGTGATCCTTGTCCCAGGTAAGCATCTCTATGCAGAAGAAATTTAGGATCAATAAACCCAGGGACTGTGTGAGCCATTTTGCCATGATGAGGCCTCTGGAGCAAACGGTGCTGACATTTTTCTGAAATGAAGTCCTGACTTATACTGGTAGAGCTACCACTTCCTGGTCTTATCAGGAAGGATGGGGTTGACAGAAAGAGATTGGTAGAAATAGAATTCAGGAAAGAAATGCTATGCTGAACACCAGTGAACCCTTAAGAAAGCACGTTTTAGAACTTGTGAGTGAGAGAGAACTCACCCAGACTAAACATGTCATTATTTTTTTAACAAAACAGAACATAGACTCTGCCTTGTAAAGGGTAGGAAATTTTTCTTCACCAAAATATTAATTATTATTGCTAACTTTAAACATTTTTATGCCTTGGTCAACACAATTGTGAGGATGAAGTCAGAGGAAGCTACGAAACCAGAAGTGCCACAAATGTGGGCACCCATCACTCTTGGAAAATGTAGTGAGGGAAGGTTGTCAATGTCAAACACAGAACCTATAGTGAACATGGGCCAGGAGGAGCCTCCGAGGAAGAGATCACACCCCAAGTACTCTGTTGTTAGTTAGGGGGCAGGGGTGCCCCATTCAGGCAGCTGTGCAGACCTCACACCCTACTAAGCACCTGGGCTGAGGAGGCAGGAGGGGGCTAAATGTTGAAAGGAAAGAGGGCAGGGTCCATGTGCCACATCAGATCCCCATCAGCAAGCAACCCTAAATGATGGGGACTGTGAGAGCTTTGCAAATCAACTCTTAGGGTGCATGCTCCAGGGAAAACAGCACAGCAAATTAATCCTTTCTCCGTGAAATGCCACAAAGTTTGTATCTACGTGGAATTCAAATTGCTCATTAGCTCTGACATGTTCCTAATGAGGTTATAATGCCCTGGGACAGAGATCAAGTCACTGCACACAAATAACTGGGGATAGAATCTGGAAAGATCAAGTTAGAAAGACCTGAGGGCAGTGCTTCTAAAACTTGAGTATAAATTCCCCAGGGGTCCTGACTCAGGATGTCTAGGGTGAGTTTGAGATTCCCTGCATCTAGTCCCAGGTCACACTGATACACTCTGACTAGCAAGGCCTTAGAGATCATCTAACCTAACCATCTCACCCTAGAGATGAGGACACAGGGCTAAGAGACTCATAACTGGGAGTGTGCTGAGCCTCCCTTGGGCTTGGAGTCATTGAGCATTTGTCCACAAATGCTCTGGAATCAATGATCTGTGATTGTGAATTGATTGATTGTGAATTGATTGATTGTGATTAATTGTGAATCACAATCAATGATCTGTGAATCAACCTGAAAATGTTTAAATAGAAGCCTAGGGAGTAGAGTGACCAACCATCTTGGTTTTCTCGAGACTGAAGGGGTTTCTGGGACATGAGATTTTTTTTATTTTAAAACCAAGAAAATTCCAAACAAACCAAGGCAAGTGTTTTACCCTAGTAGGGATCTTCTGAATCTACTCAGAATATAGTATCAGGATTATTCTCTTTTACACCTTGTCAGTCCTTGAGTGCTGGGATCATGACTTGCTGCCAAAGCAAGCACCTAGGTGTCCTGTCCTGAAGACCTCCAAGAACAGATGCTCAGAAGGATTACAACTGCAGAGGCTTCTAATGCCACACCACTAAATGCCACCTTCAGAGACAGTCTTTCAGTAGGTTTTCAAGACATAGAAAAGGAGTATCAAGAACCCAGAGAAATCAGTGTTATACAAGGACATAATGTTCTTTTTAACTATACAAATCTATTTTTTCATTAAAAAATACACGCATATAAGAAATAAATGGCTCACTTTTGTAAACCTCAAAATGCTCATTAAAAACATCTTTGTTAAAATCACAAAAAATCATAAAAATCAGGATGCATCCCTAAGAATGAAAGGCATGATCTACATAATCAAAATGAGTAGAAATGAAAACATATTGCTCCATACTGTTATTACTCACTGGGATTGGGTCCATTAACATTAGATAGAATAATAAACAGCTTGAAAAGCAAAGGTGGAATGTTTTCAGACAATTCCATGCTAGCAGGGTATTACTAAGGTCTCTAAAACAGAATGTCAAGATACGGATGGCATATGCATTCAGAATACAGACTTAGTGCAAACCTGACCATACTGACTCCCTCCCTGTGGAGTTTCCTGTTTAAATAAGATGCTGGCATGATCTGGTTGAAGCACCTGACTTAATATTCATGAAGTTAGGACACTTAAAACAAAGGAGAGAAAGGAGTCTGGCTAATTATATACAATGCATTTGAAACAGGTTAAAGATAGAACCCTAGTCACTCAACAATCATTACCTGGAAATTAAAGGGGACAGAAGCAATCCTATTATGCATTATAAACAGCCTAGCTCCTGACTTAATGGTAGTCTGAGTAGCATAAACAAGAGTTCTTGCTCCAATATTAAGTAGGATATGTGTTGTACAAATCCAATAGTTCACAAAATTAACAAGGAAAATGAACTGGTGTGAAGCAACTTCACAAGTAATAGGGAGCATCAGCAATGCTTCCCTGGAGCATAGCAAACACTTAAAAGGAGCTCAGGGAGAGGAGGTGCATATAAATGAGAATGGACATTATTGGAATTTATTAATACTCCTCTTAATTTAAATACATTTCAATTTTGTGTTGGTTGCAAGTCTTTTTGAGAGGAAATTATGAACTCAAAATGCCAGTAAGTGGTCAAGGGTTATGAGATGTGGTCCACTGTTATTGAAAATAAGCTGTCATTTAAATCAGCCTAAAAGCACCATAAACTTATGATTGACAGCTGTCAAAATTATCCCATATGACTTCTGCAGAACTAAACACATCAAACAGAATCTGGAAAACAATTTCTCTTCTATAAATATCAACAACCTGAATGATATATACATGTCCATTGACAAGCCAAAATGTAGAGTTAATTCAACTTACAAACCAATAGACATCCGATGAAAGAGAACATTTTCCTCACAGACACTGCCATGGACAAGCTGGCTGAAGCTGGCTTTGACCACACAGGAAGCTGGAAGTGTTTCCATAGAAGCAAGAATGTGACTTCTATTTTTTCCAGACAGAGACCCATCCAAGTCTTCCAAAATGGCTGCATGAGGAGACGGAAATGCTACCAAGTTCGGAGAGTTCACAAACTTCAACTGGTTGGTCTTCACAGTAAACCCACCTGTAAGTTGGAAGAAAGACTGTGACCCAAAGGCACAAAAGAATGTGATCACAAATGGCAACTGAAGTCACTGAGTTATTTTCAGCATTTTTAAATAGCATATTTATACAGTTTAACAATTTGTTCACTTATTTGTCCAAGAAAAAATATATATCCTGAGTTGACAGTATATCAGGCTCTGTGCTATGTGCTGCAGACAGCGTGAAATAAGAATAGGAGGGGGACTGTCCTCACGTAGCCTGTATCCTCAGGCAGTGATTCCCAACCAGGGGTGGTTTGCCCTGCAGGGGACATTTGGTACCATCTGCAAGCATTTTTGGCTGTCACAACTGAGTGGACAGCAGTGCTACAGGCATCTGGTGGGAAGAGGCAAGGATGCTACCCAGCACTCTACAATGCATGGGGGAGCCCCCACAATAAACAGTTATCCAGTCCCAAATGCCAAGGGTGGGCAATGGCGGTCTACTGGGAGTGACACCGAACATTACTAATTCCTAAATGCGAAAGGTGCTGAGGGCTAGTCTTTCCATCCCTCTGCTCTAGTTCTTCCAAGGCAAATCTGACCCTATTCCTTATGAGATTTATGCTTAAAACATTTGCCCTCAAAATCCATATTCAATCAATCACATGGACAAATAATAACACATTTTATAGGTATTAGCTCTCGGGCTACTCTTCTAACTCTCAGCCCCCTGTCATTGAAGTTTAAAAACTCAGGACACATCTCTTAGTATATATGCTACCATATTGCTGTATCTTATAAAATACATAAAAAAGGAAAAACGTAAAATAAGATATAAAGAGAAAGAGGCCCTAATGCTTTCATTCTCATCCCAGTAGAGTCTGTGCAGTCAACTGTCATTCATTCACGATGCTACAATTCCACCTCAGAAACTTCTGTGTGTGTCTGTGCTAGTCACTCAGTCGTGTCCAACTCTTCGACCCCATGGACTATAGTCCGCCAGGCTCCTCTGTCCTCTGTCATCTCAAGGAAAGAATACTGGATTAGGTAGCCATTCCCTTCTCCAGAGGATCTTTCCAACCCCAGGATCAAACCCAGGTCTCTTCCATTGTAGGCAGATTCTTTACCATCTGAGCCACCAGGGAAGCAACTTGTTGTTTATCTAACACCACAAGCAGTTTTATAATTCAGCTATATTGTATTTCTTTGCAACTTCCCAATCATAACTTGCTCTTTGAATTTATTTTTGCATAGGCTATTCCTAACATGTAAAAACTTTTCTCTGCCTCTTCCTTCTTGCAAACTTCTCTTCACCTTTCTAAATCCTGCTCAAGGCAATCTATAATGAAGTCCTACCTGACCCCCTTCCTTGCTGTTCCCCTCATTGACCTTGCTCAGTCCTCAAGTATTGGATTCATCATACTATTACATTCATTAGCTCAGACATCTATTTTTGTGCCTAGATGGAAAGCTCCTGGAAGACAAGAACTATGTGCTTTTCATCTCTGTCCCACTCAGGTCCTTAAACAGAATCTGGACTAAATAGTTTTTAAACAAATGAAAGGAATGGCTTAGCCAAGGACATCCAGGGAGAAGAAATTAGAGCTCATAAGGAGTAGCTTGCTCCTTTTCAGTGTCTTATGAATGATAAGAGACAGTGAAGCTACTAACTGAGGAATTAATATTTGAAGTGATTGTCTTAAGGCATTTTTTATTCCTATTGTTATTTCTACAATCTTAAACTCAGATGCCACCCAAATAAAAACAATTTTTGGCTCTGTCTATAGAGGGGGGATAAAAAGCAAAGTGGAGACTTACTGATTATTCATTTAATTAAAAAAACAAACAATTATCTAATTTGGCAATTCAAACCACAAGAGCATATTTACTTGAACCACTTGGTTTGTCTGTTTACAACGAGCAAATCAACTAGATTGCTCTCTAGTTTCTTTCGCCTTAGCCCATGAGTTCTCCAAGGTATTTCTCATCACCTCTGAGATGTGGTTAACAAGCGAATAAGAATTCTTATGGTCTCTCTGTGCATACAAAAAGCCTTGGGCTGTTGAAAACATAAGCTTCCTGAACTCTAGCTCTTTCAGGAAAGCTTGCACGTATATTAGTTCATATCCATATGTATATCCATCCAACTCCATTCATTGATTTAATCAGTGAACCTACTGGGCACCAGGCTACTGGTTACTAATGATAAAACTCTGAGCAAAAGAGATGTGATCAGATATAGACAATAAACTAGTGGCTACCAGTGGGGAGAGGGACATGGGTAGGGCACAATAAGGGAGCGGCTCAAGACGTACAAACTACCATGTACAAAGAAAATTAGCTACAAGGAAATATTGTACAGCACAGGGAATATAGTCAATATTTTTAAGAACTTTAAGTGGAGTGTAATCCATAAAAATATTGAATCACTATGTTGTACAGAAACTAATACAATACTGTAAATCAACTATACTTCAATATGAGAGAGAGCTGTGGTCCCTGCATTTGTGAAGCTCAGAATCCAGCAGAGACATGGAATTATCATAACAGAGTATGACAGGCACCAGGTAAGGAAAGGCTGGGGAGCTGCAAGAGCCATATTGGGAGCACCTGGCCTCCTCTAGAATTTCTTTTAGGAGATTTGAGCAGCAGTTTCTACTGATGAAATCTTATGTTGTTGTTCAGTCACTAGGTCATGTGCAACTCTGAGACCCCCATGGACTGCAGCACCCCAGGCTTCCCTGTCATTTACTATCTCCCAGAGTTTGCTCAAATTCATGTCCATTGATTCAGTGACGCTATTTAACCATCTCGTCCTCTGCCGCCCCCTTCTCCTCTTGCCTTCAGTCTTTCCCAGCATCAGGGTCTTTTTCAATGAATCAGCTCTTCACATCAGGTGGCCAAAATATTGGAGCTTCAGCATTAGTCCTTCCAGTGAATATTTAGGGTTGATTTCCTTTAGGATTGACTAGTTTGATCTCCCTGCTGTCCAAAGGACTCTCAAGAGTCCTTTGAAAGCATCAATTCTTTGGTGCTCAGCTTTCTTTATGGTACAACTCTCATATCTGCACATGACTATTGGAAAAACCATAGCTTTAACTATACACACTTTTGTCAGCAAAGTGATGTTGATGTTTCTGCTTTTTAAAACGCTGTTTGGGTTTGCCATAGCTTTCCTTCCTTCTTTTAATTTCATGGCTGCAGTCACCATCCACAGTGATTTTGGAGTCCAAGAAAATAAAATCTGTCACTGCTTCCATTTTTTCCCCCTTCTTTTGCCATGAAGTAATGGGACCAGATGCCATGATTTTAGTTTTTTGAATGTTGAGTTTTAAACCAGTTTTTTCACTCTCCTCTTTCACCCTCATCAAGAAGATCTTTAGTTCCTCTTAAAGAAATCTTGTAAGTAAAAGAAATAATGAATCCCAATGGCTTTGCCACTATTTATCACATTTATGTGCATACTGGACTTATTTACTAGTTTTATTATTTGTCTTATCTACTCAAACAACTTACCCTGTCCTTGGGAGCAGCCTGAACAGGTCCTGATGGCCACACAGTGAGTGAGATCAAAATTCACAAAGGTTGTGTTAGAAACTCTCAGTTCCCACCTTCTGGGAGATTTGATCCCAGCTGACATACACAGGTTTCCCTGTGATTTTGAAGGGGGATAAGGAAAGAAAAATTAGAGAACTGGCCAAATGAAATACAATTTTAATACATGAATAACTGCAATTGAGTAAAAAGACAAGCTACAGACTAAGAGAAAATATTGGCAAAGCACATATATATCACAAAGGATCACAATGCAATATCCTACATACCTATTAGAGGGTTAAATAAAAATTAGTGACAATACCAAATGCTTACGAAGAAAAAAAAATAATTGAAATTTTCATACACTGCTGGTGGGAATGCAAAATGGTGCAAACACTGTGGAAAAATTGTTTGGTACTTTTTAACAAAGTTAACATAATCTTATTATTGACCTAGGGGCTTCCCAAGTGGTGCTAGTGGTAAAGATCCTGCCTACCAATGCGGGAGCTGTAAGAGACACAGGCTTCATCCCTGGGTCAGGAAGAGCTCCTGAAGGAAGGCATGACAACCCACTCCAGTACTCTTGCATGGAGAATTTCATGGACAAAAGAGCCTGGCAGGTTACAGTCCATGGGGTCTCAAAGAGTCAGACACGATTGAAGCGACTTCACACGCCTCCACACATCACTGACCTAACAATTCAATTCCTAAGCATTTACCTTAGAGAAATGAAAACTTAGGTTCATACAAAAGCCTTAAACAGATGGTTAAGACAATTTTATTTGTAGTCAATCACCAAATCTGGAAACAGTTCAAATGTCCTTCAACAAATGAATAAACTGTGGTACATCCATATAGTGGAATACTGTCCCCCACAATAACAAGGAATAAAATACTGTTTCTTGCAGCAAGTTAGATAAATACCAAAGGTATCTTCCAGTGAAAGAAGCCAGTCTCAAAAGGTTACATACTATGTTATCCCATTCATATGATTGTTGAAAAGAAAAAGCTACAGTGACAGGGAATAGATTAGTGACCTCCAAGGGGATATGAAAAGAAGATGTAGCTACAGAGATGGAGCCAAAGGGAGGGTTTTTTCAGGCTGATGCAACTGTTCCATATCTTAGTGTAGTTACATAAATCTACTCATATGTTAAAAATTTACAGAACTGTACATCAAAAAGTCCATTTTACTGTATGTCAATATAAAAAATAAATATTAAAAAGTCTAAAAAACAACAAAAACTGCTTCCAGGATTTTCTGTAAAACCTCTTCAACAAACTCCATCTAATCCAGCTGTTAGTGCTTCACTGTTCCATTGCCCAAAATAGATGTATGTTTGAGGATCACCAGAAACTGTCAAGAGTCTCCACCTGGAAGACAGTGATGAAAAGAAACAGAAGAAAAGAAACCCAGCGGAGACAATGCCAGTATAGAAATCAGAAAGGAAACTTAATAACATCAGCGAAATAAGAGTATCATGTTCGTGAAAGAAGAAGCCCAAAAAGGAATTTTTTAGAAAAAAAAAATTATAATAGGAGAGTAGAATTAATAAATTAAATAGAAAAAAATCTAAGAAAGTAGGATAAAAAGGCAATGGGAAATCAGAGAGAAATTAAGAAGATTAGAAAAGTAATTCAGGAAAGCTGATATCAAAACAGAAAATATAGGGGAGATAATTATCAAAGAAATATGTAAAGAAAATTTCCCAGAAGGAAAGGATATGACTTTCCAGACTGAAAAGTCCTGCCCATTGCCTAGCAGAGCGGTCAGAAGAAAAAGCCATAGCAAAGTTACATCATATTGGAATTACACATACCAAGGACAAGGACGAGATCCCAAAAATCCCCAAAGAGGAAGAGCTAATAGGTTACATATAAAAGACTTAGAATTACAGTATCTATAAACTGGGTTTTCTGTGTGTTTTTTTTGGCAAAGGCACTCAGCTATATACATTTGTGTTGTTTAGCCACTAAGTCATATCTGACCATTTTGCGATCCCATGGACTGTAGCCCACCAGGCTCCTCTGTCTATGGGATTTACCCAGCAAAAATATTGGAGTAGGTTTCTATTTCTTTCTCCGGGGGATCTTCCTGACCCAGGGGTCAAACCAAATCTCCTGCATTGCAGGCAGATTCTTTACCGTTGAGCCACTGGAGAAGTCCTCTAGTTACATACACATCCCTTTTAAAATTACTTTCCATTATGGTTTATCACAGGATACTGAATACAGTTCCCTGTGCTACACAGAAGGACCTTGTTGTTTATCCATCCTATATATGGCTTCCATGAATTATCTAAAAACTCTTTAACTTCAGGACTAGAAGATAGAAGACAATGAGCACTAACTCCAAAGCATCAAGGCAAAGTGAACTCCAACCTAGTGATCTATAGTAACAACCTTCCAAGAATGGGGTCTCCATTTTTAGGTCAAAATCTTTACCTTTCCTAGACCATCAGTTTAAACAGTTACCATAGGCTAAAACAGTGAGAGTTAAATCAGAAAAGAGGAAGATGGGGGAATTAGGAACAAGAACACTACAGAGACATGAAGAAATTCTACAGGATGTTGGTCAAGAGAAATTCCAAGACCTAGCTCTGAAACACGTTTTGCAAACTGGTGGTACAAGTTAAACACTTGGGATTGCGTGGGGTTTGGCATCATCCACTAAAGCTAAAGGGCCATCCTCTGAGCCAGCAGTTTTAAAATCTGGCACATACTCAACAGATATACATGCTTGTGAACACCAAGATACATACTGAAGATTGTTCATAACACCCTTCTCTGTAATAACCCTAAACTGGAAACAGGCAAATGTCCAGCAATAGCAACATGGCTTTAAAAACTATAATACAGTCCATAAAAGGGAAGAATTGATGCTTTCGAATTGAGGTGCTGGAGAAGACTCTTGAGAGTCCCTTGGACTTCAAGGAGATCAAACCAGTCAATCCTAAATGAAATCAATCCTGAATATTCATTGGAAGAACTGATGTTGAAGCTGAAGCTCCAATACTTTGGCCACCTGATGTGGCAAGACGACTTATTGGAAAAGACCCTGATTCTGGGAAAGATTGAAGACAGGAGGAGAAGGGGATGATAGATAACAAGATGGTTGGATGGCATCACTGACTCAATGGACATGAGTTTGAGCAAACTCTGGGAGATGGCAAGGACAGGGAAGCCAGGTGTGCTGCAGTCCATGGGGTTGCAAACAGCTGGACATGACTTATTGACTGAACAACAACAATGACACAACAACTGGAAGAATAAATTATTGAAACATATAAAAACATGAATGAATCTCACAGATATAATAATATGCCAAAGAAGCCAGGCACATTAGAGTTGCACGATGTATGATTCCATTTACATGAAGTTCAAAAACAGATTTGAAATTAACCTATACTTGAGAAGTCTGAATAATGGTTCTCCTTTGGCTGGGGGTAGGGGTTGGGATTAACTGGGAGCAGACATTAAGGGTTTTTAGAGGAACTGATGATGTTCTATTTCTAGATCTGGGTGGTATGCATGTGATTTTGCTTTACAAAAATTCATAGAGCTCTTCACTTGTGATTTGTGCACTTTTCCACATAAATGTCATATTTCCATGAAACATCTGTTTTAAAAAGAAGAACAAATACTAGAGAAAAGTAATGTATGAGATGAGAGGGTGAAGAAGTTAAAGAAGTTTAAGGTCCTTGCATGGCTCAGGTGAAGTTTAACAACGCCAATGTAATTAAAACTTTCTGAAGATGAGCAGGCATGTCACAAATTTAAGTCCAAGAACCTATAAGATTTTAACAGAATGAATAACTTTCAAATGAGTGAATATTTTAAAAGATATTATTCAATGCAAGACAAATCAAGTTTGAAAAGTAGGGAAAAAAACATAGATAATGAATTTCAAACTGAAAGCACAAGATAAAATGGTAGAAATAAATGCAAATATATGGGAGACATCAGCATGTGGATGGTAATTGAAACCACTAGAGAAAATGAGATTTCTCCCAAGGAGAGCAAGGATATGTAGAGAAGAAGGAGACCTAGGATGGAATTTAGAGAAACAAAATGATGAAAGTTCTAAATTGAGGAAGACAAATCCGCAAGTGAAAATGAAAAGTAACCCTGAGAGAAATAGAATGAAGCAACCTCAACAGCATTTTCCTGAAGAAGATTTTTTTTAAGTAGTATCATTTGCTTGAATGAATTACAATAACAACAAAAAGGCAACCATCCTACAGATACTTCCAAAAGTGGGGTGATCATAATTTACATCCAAATCAGGACATCTTGGAGACTGTGGAAGGGGGTGCTAATTAAAAGCAAGGCTATTATAGCAGAATAAACAAATGACAGTGACCAAACTTGGATGTATAAAGATGGTTTGCACATCTCTTTTTCTTGCATAATAAAGCCATTCTCACTGAAAATTATTCTACTCATCTCAATACCAAGGTAACGTTGGGTATGAGGGTTTCAACATAAACAAATATGTCTAATGGGAAAAAATCCTTTCTAATAAAAAATTCTTCCAGAAACTAGTGTTTGTTTTAGAACATGACTCACTGATCACTGTGTGTCACCAATTACATGCAGGTGGAAGGTCTAAGAATGATTAAGCCAAAGGGTCTGAAATTTTTAATTCCTAAAGAAATGGCAGATTTGAAAGATAGAGGCTAAAGTCAGATTTCTACAACCAAAGAGAGGTTGGCATCCAAAAAAAAACCAACAACAACAAATACAGTTTTATACAGCAATAAAGTGGTGCCCAGATAAATCTGAGCAATAGTGCGCTAAATAAAGATATATAGATTTTTCGTTTTCTTTTAACCCTAGAACTTTGCAAAGACTTTAATGGGTTAATACGCAATGTGAATTTCAGAGGACGGGAGGGATGGTAAACAGCATGTGTATGTGTGTGCGCTCAGTCACTCATTCTTTTCTGACTCTTTCAGACCTTGCAGACTGTAGCCTGCCAGGCTCCTCTGTCCATGGAATTCTCCAGGCAAGAATACTGGAGAGGGTTGCCATTTCCTACTCCAGGGGATCTTCCCAATCCTGGGATCGAACCTGCATCTCCTGTGTCTCCTACACTGGCAGACAGACTTTTTACCACTGTGCCTAGCATATCCTATATGTAATTAACCTAAGAATCTTCCTTTTCTCAGACCCTCTCTTGGATCTAGCCCTCCATGGAAAACACTTCAGAGAAGTGTTGGAGTAAGCACTAATAAATACTTTTTGCCAAGGCCATTTTCCCATATATAATTAAATGAGTATTGGACCAGGCGTGATATCCAGGTGGTCCAAGCTCCACAATACTGGGCATGATCTTCGATTCTCATATGGCTTCCCAAAGCCTCCATTTCTGTACCTGTAAATTCAAGAGTTCTAACTGGATCTACTCAGGTAATATTTACCTCTAATATTACATGCTTTATTTATGTTTTTTGGGATATAGTTGCTTTACAATATTGTGTTAGTTTCTGCATACAATGAATCGAATCACTTATATGTATACATATATTCCTCCCTCTTGGATCTCCTTTCTACCTCACCCCCATCCCACCCTTCTAGGTCACCACAGAACATTGAGCTGAGCTCCCTGTATATACAGCAGCCTCCCACTAGCGATCTACTTTACACGTGATAGGGTATATATGGCAACCCCAATCTCCCAATCCACCCCACTCCCCCTTTACCACCGTGCCCACATATTCTCTACATCTGCATCTCTTCTCCTGCCCCGCAAACAGGTTCATCTGTACCGCTCTTCTACAGTCCACATTTATGCATCAGTTTATAATGTTTTTCTCTTTCTGACTTATTTCACCCCTTATGACAACCCCTAGGTCCATCCGTGTCTCTACAAATGGCCCAGTTTCATTTTTAATAGCTGAGTAATATTCCATTGTGTGTATGTGATAATGTCAGACATACACACAATAAAATTGCACGGCTTTAAGGTTCAGATGCTTAAATAAGATCTAGATCATGCCTATAAGAAACTGTTTAACATTTTCCATCCAAGGACTTTGGTCCTGCACTTACTTGTTAGGAGACTGAGAAGTTCTCAGCTGTATTGCATCGCTGGTGAATTATACCCCAGGGGTGAGATTATATTTTGTTACGAAAAGCACCCTTTTGTAATAATCTGAATCTTAATTTATGTCACTCTTCCACTAATCATGATGTCTATTTAGCATCAATTAAGATGTTGTGACATTAATTTTCCAGGACACTTAGTTCTTCAGCTTGATGGGCGTTTTGTTTTTAGCATCTTCTCTAGGGTTGTCTCTGAGAAATTTATGGGCCTTAGGTCAACCCGTATCACAGAATCTAAATCTGGGTCTCATCCTCTCTCGAAAACTTAGGAACTTGAAAAGAAGAATCATCTCTCAAGGCGGTAATCTTTTCAGAGAAAAGGAAAAACTGGCAGGTATTTCCCTCCTAAAAACGAGGGTTCGGAAGAGAAAGAAGGAAGGAAGCTGGAGAATTAAACGTAGGAAAATGTAGCTTAATAAGAAAGTGATTTTTTTTTAACTCAAGATTGGTATCTGTGGTTATGAATCATCAAAGGAAGCACCAAAGTAAAAACTTATCATTTAAATGTCAGTTGATCAAAGCATTCAGGAATGAGCTAAAGAGAACACTCTTCCCTTGGTCCCCAGAAGTACTCTAGGTCTCTTCCATCTAAGATTATTCTGAACTGTGACACTAACATGCATGTTACTCCTTCAAGAAAAAGAACATAAGGACTCATTATAGGTTGGAAACCGATAGCAGCCACGGATTTCCCTTGAGAACTAGTACTTCTTATCCAAGAAGTCCTCAGCTCAGCTACATTCTTGTCCCCAGGCCATGCAGTGGTGGGGAAGTAATCCATAGTTTGAAGTTTATCATGTAGACACACACACTGAGGTAAGTATTAGGGAATCACTTAAGAAACCCTCGTAAACTATAGCAAACAACACAAATTTATATCACCATTTTTTAATGGGAGGGGGCCCTAAATAGATTAAGAACCCTATGAACAAAATGTTGATGTTGAAACTTGGCAAACCACAGTCCATAAAGATGAAATGGACTCACACTATTTCATAAACTTTGTGAGGTTAGAATAAATGAACATAAAATTATTAGACTTCTAAATTGGTGTGGATAAAAACCCTAAATCGCAACCAGATAAGAGTTCTGTGTGCCACTCAGGGCTTTTGTGATTTATACGAACATAACGCACGGAAATCTTATGTGTGCTTGACCACTGCTACAAATCAAAGAATCCTCTAACTTTGACCAACTAAACACAAGATTTGCTAAAGAATTCTATTAAAATTACATATCCTGAATCATCAAAGGACCCAGAACATATGATTCTGTTTTGATGAACAACTTAAAAGAATCACATGACAGCACTTACCCTGTGGGCAAAATGACCAAGTAGTAAGCTGTCAGTAATTGATGTATTTGCATCACTTTCCAAGACATCAATTCCAAAATCTCTGCATGCATAAACCTGGAAGTTTTTCAGGTGAAGATTGCTACTTCTAAAAATCTATAAAAACAACAATATATGTTATGTCAAAAGTCTGAGGCTCGGCTTTTCCTGCAGCTTTCCTGTAGCTTCTTTAATTATTGATTAAGTATAAATGAGTGTGCTATATCATATTTAAGCAGCTTTTGTCCATCAATATCTGTGTAGGCATCCTACAGTTGCTGTGAGGTCAGCATTAACTAGCCCCCTTTGGTAACATCCCCTCTGCACTTTTCATTTCTCTTCCTAACAACTGATGCATTATAAAGGTCAATGTGAATTCTTCATGTATTTACAATAAGCTTGCAACTGTCAAATCACACAAAATTAATGGAGAAAAACAAAACATCCAGGAACTCCAGTACTTAATATTCACCTCAGTATTATTAACTAAGATTGTCAAAAACTTGCAAATAAGAAGTAAGTAATTCAGCATGATTATAGACTCAAAATACATTCTATGTGTATACAGCTTAGGTTAGTGGCTCCAAACAAGGATCAAGGATTAACCAAACACACTTGTTAGAGTTGGAAGAATCACACTAGCTTGGGGAACAGAGGCCTAAGTTTTTACCTGGCATTGATATGAGCTAATTAAGTGATCTTCAGCAAGACTTTTACTTCTCCCAGCTCTCAGTTCAACCATTTTGAAAATCAGGGTGGAGGTCAGGACTGCCAGTTAAACTTATACAGTCACCCCTTTGTTTATTAAATAGGGCCATGTTTACATTCATATCTTCAAGTGGGAGTTTCCTGTTAATTAAGGCCACGGTAACCTTGATTTACCATAGTTTAGTGCTTTCGCTTGTCAATCAGTTTTTGTGCTTGAATTTTCAAGAACTGAATAGCTTGCATTTCCCACTCTACATGCACTCTACATCACCTTTTATAGAATGATAGATCTTTGAAGACACAGAGGTTTATGTAAACAATTTAGCTATGACCTGAACTAATTTGACAACAGGTTTTACTTCATTACAGGCATCATACCCTCTGGAAGGCACAAATTGTTTCTCTGCATAAGAGGGATTTGTCCCCACTATATTCATTGTGCTAATGAGAAACAAAGTACTTTATCAAATTTAATGAAAACAAAATATTTAATACAACTGGGATTCTTCCTGTTAGCTACCCCAATTTTTTATTTTGAAACTTCCCCCCATCTATGATCATTTTCCTTATGTTGAACCAGTGAATATGTGAAATAAATACCTAACTTTCTTACTGTGACTTAATTATACGTTTTATTCTATTTTCTGAATGTCCTGTAGATGTATGTCTTCATCTTTGTATCTTAGGCTCCATATTTCTCCATGGCAGAGACCAAATGTATGTAATTTTCTCTGTGTAACACCAAATAGAGACCCTGGATAATTTTTACATGGTATTGGTAATAGTGAGCATACAAAGCTTTCTTATAAGAAGTCACTGCAATAAAGAAAAGCAAATGAGTAACATGAACATTTTCCTTTCAAAGAATATAAAATTTTGCCCATTGGCAAAAGTGAGAATGCCACTTTGATCTGGAATTTTTGTGTTTCATTGATGAACAGCACTTCTTTTTCTTACAACTGAAAGAGGATGTTAGGTATCAAACACACAACTTTTGCAGTCTGGATTCTGCACCTGATTTTGCTACTAACAAACGGTGTGACCCTTGGCAAATCCCTTTACTTTCTGAGCCTTAACTTTTTTTCCCAAATAAGCACGTGAGGGGAAGAATAGATGACCTCCTTTGATTCTTCTTGGTTGCAAATCTCTACGATTCTGTTGTTCCCTATTAGAGCTTCTGAAAAGTCACCACAGAGGCAATGGACAAACCTTGGCTTACTGATTAGGAATCTGTTCATTCAACAACTATTTGACACACACACCTATGATGCTATTGGCTCCTTAAAGCTGTGATAATATAGCAATCCTCCCCCAGAAACAAATCATCACCGTTTAAGTAGAGATGCAGAATAAGTCACCACAAGAAAATAAATGACATTTCTAACTTTAAAAAATTAAAGAAACATACCTGGGCACCACCTGCACTTCCCCAAACTGTGAAATTCTGGAACAGGGTGGAGCCAGTGCTATTATCCCAAGGTGGCTGAAACTTTGGGTATACAAAGAGACCAGACCTGGGGAGAAAGATAAAGAGTGAAATTCGGCTGATTTCTGCATTCCATATGTCTCACTCATTGGAAAATATAAAACTGAAGATACTGAATAAGGGAATAAGTGAGACTGAAGAGGAGATCTTCTCTCTGATGGTCACTGCCCATCCCTCGGCCTTTCTTTCTGTCACCCTCTGTGACCTGCGCCTGGATCTCAGCAAGCTGCAGGTTGCCATGATGCTCTTCCATTCTATCAGCCCCTGTAAATTCTATCAGCTCTTTCCTAGGCACCTGGACACCCCTGACTAGCCCTACAGAGCCCCACTCTTCCATCAGCCTCTTCTAGATCCACCCCTTTGCTGAGGAAGCCATATACCAGAGCTTATAACCTGTGCAAGTTTTGTGCTTCTCCCTGAAATGGCCTAGCATTGTGGCATGTTTTTGATACCTTCTCCCTTCATATCCCAGGGTTGCTGAAAGCTGCTAGATTAAATAAAAAACCTTGTCATCTTAATAATAATTTCATGGCGCATGTACTGATCCTAGCTCAGCCAGCACTTCACATGGCTGAACAATGGTGCTTAATCCTCATTCCAGTCTCCTTATAAGTTCCCATCATTACAATATGATCTCACTATTATTAATGTAACTATTATCAGAATCATTTATATTGAGGAATTCTCTGGAAGTCCAGTGGGTAGTATTCTGCACTTTCACTGCTGAGGGTGAAGATTCAATCCCTGGTCAGGGAAACAAGATCACGCAAGCCACACAACACAGGTCAAACATAATAATATTAATAATAAATTGCTTAATAGAATTATTTCCATCAATTATTGAGTTCCTACCATATTCCAGATTGTTCTCTTAGTTATATAACATAAGTCATTTCTAATTTTCAAATCAAACATTCAATAGAGATGTGTCCCTATTTTACAAATAAAGGTCTGACTCTTTTGGAAAAAAGCAAGTTACTTAAAGTCCAGCTCTGAATCAAGCCCTGACTGACTCTGAAGCTCACATTTTCCTTACCTTTCTACCATGTTTCCCAGTCCTTGCTCTGAGCAGATGACTGTATCCTCTAAATAGCAAAGACCTTGAACTAGTCACCCTCATCTCACAGTGTGCAAGTCACAGGCAAAGAGCTTCTTCTGCAAACCTCATCTCCCCACTCAGCTCCTGAGCTCAGGCATTCTGGCCTCCCAGGTGCCCCCAGTCTCTTGGGAGTTTAATTCATCTCTCTATTAAGTTCTTCTCTGGCCACAAAAGGGACTCTGTGTCCTGTGCCCCCTCAAATGACCTCTCTCTCTGTTCCCCTCCCCTTCACCACCAAACTTATGACCGAAGATGCTCACTCAGATATATCATCAAATCTTACATGGAGGCCAAGCATTATTCAACCTTCTCTATGAGTCTTGTACAAAAAAAAAAAATGTTAAATGATAAACCTTACACCCAAAATATAGAAGAACTTCCCCAAAGTTACCTTGTACAAGAATGTGCACTATTCCGTGTAAATGAGAGAAGTGGAGCTTGGGATGTTTTGTTGGTCACAAGATGAAAAAAGTAGCCATAACCAGCAGCAAACACCCTGTTTCCCTGCAGAAATTATAGTTTAATCATAGTTAGTCCATTACAATAAGGCTGCTGGAAAGACTTTTAAATGTGCTCATTCTGCTTTCTCACTTAATTCCTACCAAGTCATATTGATATACCTTGATCATACATTCATTCTGAAAAACAAGCTGTGGTGCGTGTGTGTGTAGGTTTGTGTATGTATAATGGAATTTCACTCAGCCAGTAACAAGAATGAAATCATGTCATTTGCGGCAACATAGATGGACCTAGAGATTATCACACTAAGCCAAGTAAGTCAGAAAGAAAGACAAACTCCATACAGTGTCACTTATATGTGGAATCTCAAATACGGCACTAGTGAATATATCTTTGAAAGAGAAACAGACTTAAAGACATAGAGAACAGACTTCTGGTTGCCAAGGGGGTAGCAGGTGGGAGAGGCTAGATTGGAAGTTTGGAATTAGCAGATGCAAACTATTATATAATAGTTTTATTATATAGTTTATATTATATAACTGTACAAAAAAGATCTTCATGACCCAGATAATCATGATGATGTGATCACTAATCTAGAGCCACACATCTTGGAATGTGAAGTCAAGTGGGCCTTAGAAAGCATCACTATGAACAAAGCTAGTGGAGGTGATGGATTTCCAGTGGAGCTGTTCAAATCCTGAAAGATGATGCTGTGAAAGTGCTGCACTCAATATGCTAGCAAATTTGGAAAACTCAGCAGTGGCCACAGGACTGGAAAAGATCAGTTTTCATTCCAATCCCAAAGAAAGGCAATGCAAAAGAATGCTCAAACTACCGCACAATTGCACTCATCTCACATGCTAGTAAAGTAATGCTCAAAATTCTCCAAGCCAGGCTTCAGCAATACATGAACTGTGAAATCCCTGATGTTCAAGCTGGTTTTAGAAAAGGCAGAGGAACCAGAGATCAAATTGCCAACATCCACTGGATCATGGAAAAAGCAAGAGAGTTCCAGAAAAACATCTATTTCTGCTTTATTGACGATGCCAAAGCCTTCCACTGTGTGAATCACAATAAGCTGTGGAAAATTCTGAAAGAGATGGGAATACCAGACCACCTAACCTGCCTCTTGAGAAATCTGTATGCAGGTCAGGAAGCAACAGTTAGAACTGGACATGGAACAACAGACTGGTTCCAAATAGGAAAAGGAGTACATCAAGGCTGTAAATTGTCACCCTGCTTATTTAACTTCTATGCAGAGTACATCATGAGAAACCCTGGGCTGGAAGAAACACAAGCTGGAATCAAGATTGCCAAGAGAAATATCAATAACCTCAGATATGCAGATGACACCACCCTTATGGCAGAAAGTGAAGAGGAGCTAAAAAGCCTGTTGATGAAAGTGAAAGAGGAGAGTGAAAAAGTTGGCTTAAAGCTCAACATTCAGAAAACGAAGATCATGGCATCTTGTCCCATCACTTCATGGGAAATGGATGGGAAAACAGCGGAAACAGTGTCAGACTTTACTTTTTTGGGCTCCAAAATCACTGCAGATGGTGACTGCAGCCATGAAATTAAAAGACGCTTACTCCTTGGAAAAAAAGTTATGACCAACCTAGATAGTATATTCAAAAGCAGAGATATTGCTTTGCCGACCAAGGTCCATCTAATCAAGGCTATGGTTTTTCCAGTAGGCATGTATGGATGTGAGAGTTGAACTGTGAAGAAGGCTGAGCGCCAAAGAATTGATGCTTTTGAACTGTGGTGTTGGAGAAGACTCTTGAGAGTGCCTTGGACTGCAAGGAGATCCAACCAGTCCATTCTGAAGGAGATCAACCCTGGGATTTCTTTGGAAGGAATGATGCTAAAGCTGAAGCTCCAGTACTTTGGTCACCTTCATGTGAAGAGTTGACTCATTGGAAAAGACTCTGATGCTGGGAGGGATTGGGGCCAGGAGGAGAAGGGGACGACTGAGGATGAGATGGCTGGATGACATCACTGACCCGATGGACGTGAGTCTGAGTAAACTCCGGGAGATGGTGATGGACAGGGAGGCCTGGCGTGCTGCGATTCATGGGGTCACAAAGAGTCGGACACTAATGAGCGGCTAAACTGAACTGAACTATTATATATAAGATAAATAAACAACAAGGTGCTACTGTATAGCACAGGGGACTGTATTCAATATCCTGTGATAAACTGCAATGGAAACGAATATGAAAAATAATATAAAGATGTATAACTGAGTCACTTTGCTGTAGAGCAGAGATTAAACACAACACTGTAAATCAAAACAAATGTATCCTCATTCCTCTTCCTCCAGGCAGTTCAACTTGACTTTAATTTTCCCACCTCAATAGCTGAAATCTCATGTTAAAACATCCTCGTAAATTTTCACAGGGACAAGCTTACTTACATCACCTAATCCAAGCTCTCCTCTTTGTTATGTGAAAAACACTTGGGGGCAAAGGCCTCCCTAAAGCCAAGTCTCCACTAAGACTGATCCTCTCTCTGATCCTCTGAACAAACCATTGATAGCACTAGCCATGCCTTAGCTCTGAGACACAGCAGCTGAGTTCAAATACAACTCAAATCCCCTCAAGGTACTCTTGTTGCCATTCAATCATTTCAATCACCTATAATTCTTGATAAGATTTATCTTCTAAATAATTTAATGCCTTTTATATGCTCATATCAACATTCAGAAAACGAAGATCATGGCATCTGGTCCCATCACTTCATGGGAAATGGGGAAACAGTGGAAACAGTGTCAGACTTTATTTTGGGGGGCTCCAGAATCACTGCAGATGGTGACTGCAGCCATGAAATTAAAAGATGCTTACTCCTTGGAAGGAAAGTTATGACCAACCTAGACAGCATATTGAAAAGCAGAGACATTACTTTGCCAACAAAGGTCTGTCTAGTCAAGGCTATGGTTTTTCCAGTGGTCATGTATGGATGTAAGAGTTGGACTATGAAGAAAGCTGAGCGCCAAAGAATTGATGCTTTTGAACTGTGGTGTTGGAGTAGATTCTTGAGAGTCCTTTGGACTGCAAGGAGATCCAACCAGTCCATTCTGAAGGAGATAAGCCCTGGGATTTCTTTGGAAGGGATGATGCTAAAGCTGAAACTCCAGTACTTTGGCCACCTCATGCGAAGAGTTGACTCATTGGAAAAGACTCTGATGCTGGGAGGGATTGGGGGCAGGAGGAGAAGGGGACAACAGAGGATGAGATGGCTGGATGGCATCATGAACTCGATGGATGTGAATCTGAGTGAACTCCGGGAGTTGGTGATGGACAGGGAGGCCTGGCATGCTGCAATTCATGGGGTCACAAAGAGTCGGACACTACTGAGCGACTGAACTGAACTGAACTGATATGCTCATATAAAACCTGAATTCTCCAATTGATGATATGACTTTGAGGCTGTAATTCTGAGCAAATGACACAATGAGCTTATTTTTATATAAATTCAATTAAATACCTGCAAATATCCATCATTATATAGTATATTTTAAGACAGAGTAGAAAGCCAACTCCCTAAAGAGTGTAATACTAGACACAGAGGTACTTTGCTTGTTTATATCCAATGTTTACAAAAATGTGCATTTTATTGCACCATTTTAAAACCAGGAGACTTGAGATAAAAACTCAGACACTTTAAAAAAAAAGTTTTTGAGTGCAATTCCTGTGGGATAGCCATAGATCAGCTGGAGCTAAGAAGAGCCTGCTGTCTTGGACAATGGATGACTTTGCCATGCGTGGTGCTAAGTCACTCAGTCATGCCCTACTGTTTAAGACCCTATGGGCTGTAGTTGTCCAGGCTCCTCTGTCCATGGGATTCTCCAGGCAAGAACACTGAAGTGGGTTTCCATGCCCTCCTCCAAGGGATCTTCCCAACCCAGGGATTGAACCCATGTCTCTTATGTCTCCTGCATTGGAAGGTGGATTCTTTACTACAAGAACACCTGGGAAGTCCCCACCTGGAAAGTCCCCACCTTTCTTGCTTCAGTTCTTTATGATATCAGGCTGATCCCTGTAGCCACTGACTTTACAACCTCTTAAGCCCAGGCAATAGTCAATACTACGTGGGCTGTTCTGTTTTAGTGGGAGGAATGAACAGCCAACAGATCAGGATGCTAGATACATCCTATGTACTTGTGGGCATCTGTCCTCTCCCATGGGAACCCAGAGAAGGAAAGCCAGGGAACAAGTTGCCCAGTCTCAGCTCTACACCTTGTGTGCCAGGGGGAAAGGGAGCCCTGAAATAGGATGTTTTAAAACCAACAATACTCAACTCCTGGCGTATGCGAAAGGAGAAACCAGTGTCCCAGCCCCTGGAGGTTCCTGGCCTCTGCGGAACTGTGAGTGAAGGCCAGAACTGACCCTGAGATGGGAGCCCTGGCAGGGAGACAACACTGCTGAGCCTGGTAGGTGGGCCATGGCTTACTGACATAATCATGGGTGCTGTTTCCTGAATATCAGCCTCTCACTCACTGGGGGCGCTGAAGGCTCGCTCACTCCGGGGATCTGTAACCCACCAGCCAGGACTCTTTCACTCAGCCATAGAACGCCTTCTTTTTTTGTGCACCAGATGCCCATTCTCCACTGCACTTCATTCTTTTGGATTCTGAGCACTTCTTCCATTTCCTGAAGCCACTTAAAATTCCAACCACATATCTTTCCACACGCCAAAAGTGACTTTTGGATGTCATTGAATATGAAGCTGAATCACTATTAAAGATGCTAATGTGACTTCAGGGGACCTGGGCCATGTTTAAGACCCCAATTATCTTGGGGGGCTGGGTAGAGTCTGGAGCTGTGTTTGTCAGCTGGGATGATATTGTTCCCCAGGGAGCATGTGGAAATTTCTGGAGACAGTTTCTGTTGTCACAACTCAGAAAGAGAGGGGTTTTACTAGCATTAATTGCGCAGAAATCAGGAATGCTAGTTTATAGAAGACAGCCTCTCACAACCAAAGAATCTTATGGCCCCAAATACTCTCTTGCTCAAAGTCACTCAGTTGCATCTGATTCTTCACAACCCCATGGACTATAGCCTGCCACACTCCTCTGTCCATGGAATTCCCCCAGTAAAGAATACTAGAGTGGGTAACCATTCTCTTCTCTAGGGGATCTTCCTGACCCAGGGATCAAACCTGGGTCTCCTGCATTGCAGGCAAATTCTTTGCCATCTGAGTTACCAGGGAAGCCCATGCTAATATTAGCATGGTTAAAAAAAATTGTCCGTTTGTGTTCTTGAAATGACCCATACCCATTTTCCAGTATCCTATCTCCAAATTTTGATGGAAAGACCAATCTAAATATAAAAACATGGTAATTATAACAAGAATACTTTGACAGTTTTTACTGGGAGGGTATTTATATCTTTTTAAACCATCAAATCTTCCATTAGACACTCCCCCAAAGAACACTTATTAACAATTGAATCAGTTATCGCAATTCTTCCCTCAGCTAGAAAATAAGACATGCACTTATGATCCTCAGCTTTGGAAGAATCCCTGTTCCTAAGCTGACAGATCCAAGCGCCCAGTGGAAGCACTAAATAAAAGCGCCCTCAAAGAAACACAAGCAAGCAATGTGACTGTTGATTCCATTATGTTTACACAACAGGAAACTTCCTCAGAAAAGCACATACGAAGCTCCACCTTCCACACAGCCAGTGCAGAGTGGCTGTGTCTCTCTCTACCGCCCCGTGAGTCACTAGAAAGGTCACATGTATATGAGAACTGAGAGTTACATAACGGGAGCTTCTGAAACTCCTACCTTTTCTGCAAAAGTATACAAACAACAAGAAAGGTTCACAAGAGGTTAGACATGATCGTCTCAACTTGAATGTACACTTCTATTTCATTACCGATGAGATGCTAATTCATTACCACGACTCTACCAGGAAGAGAAAGATTCAAGTATTTCCAGAATATATTCCAAGGACTTCACCCTTATTCATTGTCTTGGCTAGACAGGCATGTATTTTGAGAGAATGAATAGATTTGTTAAATCATCTGCCCTGGTGTCATTAGTATTTTTGGAGCACCTGGGTGACCATAGAAAAATGCTTTCCAAGCACATTTATAGTTGGGCAGGATATTTGCAACTTTGGTCTTCTGTTAGCCAGTAAGGCTCACTTTTTTTAATAAAAGAAGCACTTAAACAGTCGGATGGCATTACTTTCCAGCCTTTTTTACTCTCCATTCCAATTGGGTATGCTACAAACGATTCATGAGAAGAAACCACATATGTATGCAGGTAGCCAGCGGCTTGTGGGGAAGGGTTTAAGGCAAGCAAGGAATTTTGTGTGGAAATCAATTCTTTGCGGAAGTCAATGTATTATGGACATTCAAGGAAGAGAAATTCCAGAGAGAAATTAACTGCCCAAGTATGCCAGCTCCTTGAGGTGTGCATCTGTAGTCACTAAAAAAAAAAAAAAAGTGAGTCAACCCTTCAGGCAGCTCTTAAATATACATTAGCTATTGAGTGGAGAGAGCTAGAGAGCTGAAATCAGCCTTTAAACACAGAATTCCTTACAAAATTGATTCACAAACCAGAACAAATTCCCTTCAAATCAAATGGATGCTTCCAAAGGACTGGTCTTTAGGGGTTTTCCATTGGCTATTCTAAATAGGGGTCTGGTCATGGGAAATGTCCAAAGCCCACATACAGATGGGATGTTCTGGAGCACTCAGAGTGCACAGTCTCTCGCTGATGGAGAGCAAAAACCTTCCAGCCTGAGGTCAAACTAGGTTAAGTCTACGAGAAAGGTGAAGCCTCTGGACAGGTAACAAGAAATGCCCATAAAGGAGTCGGAGACGCAAGACACTGGAGTGTGGAAGGGAGACAGACTGGAAATGAAGTGCTCCCAATGCTACAGGTTATGCATGGAAGAACCACCACCGATCTTTGCTGGAAAGCCTGGCAAGACCTATCTAAGGAGTATACAAAGGAACACCTCGAGTTCCTTGGCCACTCAAACAGGACTACCACACTGAGCCCTCACTAGCAAGAAGGGCACAAGGCTAAGATTTTGCTTCTCACAGAAACTGCCCCAAATTTAGCTCAGTGGCAGCCTGGGCAGTGAGGTAAGTGAACCACTTGCAGCTATGAAAACTAAAAAGGAATATCTCACTTGAAATATCCTTATACCGGGCAGAGTTGAAGGTGAGTGAACTGTAAAGATGGCTGCCTGGGAGCCAAGGCGAATTCCATGCACTGGGCAGAACATTTGGTCCTAGTCTCTGGATCTAGGAACAATTTACAACTAGAAATCACTGCAGAGACTTAATTAAGGATCAGCTCCATTTCTTCCTGCCTGCCAGGCTAGGCCAGAGATTTCAAGGTCAATGTCTATAATGTAGGCTTTATGGATTGGTTGTCCAGCCACTGGGATTAGGTCACCTTCAAATCTAAAGGCTTTTGTTTACATAATAATATAGCCCCGACACCGATTTCCTGGTTGTGCCATTGCCCTATGGCAGTCATGTATGGGTGTGAGAGTTGGACTGTAAAGAAAGCTGAGCGCCAAAGAATTGATGCTTTTGAACTGTGGTGTTGGAGAAGACTCTTGAGAGTCCCTTGGACTGCAAGGAGATCCAACCAGTCCATTCTGAAGGAGATAAGCCCTGGGATTTCTTTGGAAGGAATGATGCTAAAGCTGAAGCTCCAGTACTTTGGCCACCTCATGCGAAGAGTTGACTCATTGGAAAAGACTCTGATGCTGGGAGGGATTGGGGGCAGGAGGAGAAGGGGGCGACAGAGGATGAGATGGCTGGATGGCATCACTGACTCGATGGATGTGAATCTGAGTGAACTCCGGGAGTTGGTGATGGACAGGGAGGCCTGGCGTGCTGCAATTCATGGGGTTGCAAAGAGTTGGACACAACTGGGCGACTGAACTGAACTGAACTGAACTGAATGGTTATGTTATGTACCACTGGGGGAAGCTGGGGAAAAGGCACATAGGAACTCTTGGTTCTGTTTATGCAACTTTTAAGTCTAAAATTATTTAAAAATTAAAAGTTTTTTAAAAAAGAAAAATCCTATTGATTCACAGTAACGCATAGCTTAAAAAAAAATATTGTGCCAAACTGCAAACACACACACACACACACACACCCCTCACAAACTACACCTCACGCACCACCCCATCACTGTTGTAGCCTCCTGATTATCACTTTGGAATAAAAATATATTTCTAAGATACATTTTAATGCATATCATCCACTTAAAATACAATAAACACGAGCTTACTATTTGTCCAATGACTGAAATGACCTTCACAGGCACTAAGAGACATTCCTAATTTTTAGGTTCTGACACATATGCGCAGTTCCTTGGTTGTGGCACATTCCAGACAACAGAACACAAAAGAGACAGCACAGCAGAACCCCAGGGGCACAGCTGCAAAATTGGAGGGGACTGTGCAAAATTTAACAATCAGAAATGAGTTCCACGGGATCTAAATGCTGACACAGATGAAACACCTTATTTTTCAGTCATCAAAATGATTGAGGGATCTTGGGATCCATTCTTTAATTTCCTCTTTCTTCCCCCATTCTTTGATTATGGAATTATACCTACATCCATTCATTTCTTATATTCAATTAATTTTTATTGAGCAACTATAGGGACTAAAAGTTAACAAGCCAATTTAAGATCATTTTATAACAGAATTTTTTTTTTCATTAGTATCATTTTCTTTTTTTTTTTTTGTAGTTTTATTCTTTTTTTTTTTTTTTAATTTTAAAATCTTTAATTCTTACATGCGTTCCCAAACATGAACCCCCCTCCCACCTCCCTCCCCATAACATCTCTCTGGATCATTGAAGACGAAAATGTCAGGAATATACCTAATGAATGTACTTAATGAACTTATGTTACCACCTTAAACTAAAATCTCATTCTCCAAATGCAAGCACTGTATTGTTTTTTAACTTTGTAAAGAGGAAGAAAGTGAATGAATGGAAAGGGAAGGCATCTAACAAGAATCAGAAAACCTGTTTGGGGAACAATATATTCATTGCTGACTGTGCACTGTTACACAGGTCAGTCTGCAAAGTCTCAGGTGACCTAGGAGCTCGTATGTGGTCCTCTGGTTCTCTACACCTATAGCCAGCTCATTTCTTTTGCTTCATTTTGTTTTGCTTGTTTGTTTTGTGTTAGTTTAAGTATATAGAAAAGTGATTCAATTACAAATATATATATTCTTTTTCATACTTGTATCCACTACAGGTTATTACACGACATTGAATATAGTTCCCTGTGCTATATAGTAGGTCTTTGTTATTTACCTATGTTATAAATAGTAACATTTATCTGTTAATTCCAAACTCCTAATCTATTCCACCTCTCCCTTTCCCACTTGGTAACTATAAGCTTGTATTCTATATCTGTAGTCTATTTCTGTTTTGTAAATAAGGTCTTTTGTACCTTTTTTTTTTTAGATCCCACAGATAGTGATATCATGTGATATTTGTCTTTCTTTATCTTACTTCACTTAGTATGATAATCTCTAGGTTCATCCATGTTTTTACAGATAGCATTATTTCATTCTTTTATGGTTAAATAATTCATATATATATATATATATATACACACACCCCACATCTTCCTTATCAATTCAGTGGACACTTAAATTGGTTCCGTGCCTAGGCTATCATAAATAGTGCTACTATAAACATTGAGGTGAGTGTATCTTTTTGAATTAGAGTTTTCACTTTTTCCAAATAGTGCTGCTGTGAACATTGAGGTACATGTTTCTTTTCGAATTAGAGTTTTCATTTTTTCCAGAAACATGCTCAGGAGTGGGACCACCAGATCATATTGTAACTCTATTTTCAGTTTTTTAATGAACATCCATACTGATCCTCATAGTGGCTGCTAGTCAGCTCATTTCTTACTAGTCAACTAGTAGTCAGGACACTTGCCCCAGAGACAAGACTCTACCCAGTGAAGCAAAGCAGGCAGCACCCCTGACACTCAATGTGGATTTAGATACATTCTAGTCTCCTGCAGGAAGACGACCTCGGCGTCTCTGAGGGTGTCCTTTCTTCTAGGCATTTCAAAGTAGTCATGATTCTGTGATCCAAGAAACTATATAAAACAGAGCTCTTAAGTCCCCAAAGTTTACTGGGATGGCTATGCAACAAGCCCCGTGCTCGCCAACAAGTTAAATGTTGCTCTCATTGCTCTGTGTCTAGAGCTGGGTTTCCTTCAGTCCATGCAGTTCTGCCTCCTTTCCTCCCTGGCATATTAGCTGCCCCTATTAGGCACCTAAAATAGTGTGTAAGTGCTGTGCTTGGAATAAACATAATTAAGAGTCTGGCAGAGGGTTGAAGAGATAACCATGACTTTTATTAGGGGTTATTCAGCTGAAGGTAATTAAAAACAGATGATCAGAGAGAGAGAGAGAGAGATGTTCATTCTCTCCATTCCTCAGAAACTTGGCATAATTGTCACAGTAGATACTCAGAGCCATGTCCTGAAGAGTGAGGCCCATAACCCTTTGATAGATAGTCCATGGGGCAAAACCTTTGGAAAAGGGGAAACTAAATGGCCTTCACACTACTCTGATACCATTCCTCATTCACAGATTTGTGGTTAAACTACCAGAAAAAAATAATTCCTTAAACTGCTTAGATAGAAATTTACCAAGAAAAAGTAATGTCAAGTTGTACTAAATCATGGAATTTTTTAAAAAAACCAAGGCCAACAGAGTGTATAGCTGACTTTTGAACACTGCAGAGATTGCAGGTGTCGACCCTCTATGCAGTCAAAAATTGACGTAAAATTTATAATCGGCCCTGCATATACATGATTCCTCGGTGTCCATGGTTCCACACTAACTGTGGATAATATGAGAGTGTAGAATTTACTATGGAAAAAAATCTGAGTATAAGTGGACTCATGCAGTTCAAACCCGTGTTGTTCAAGAGTCAACTGTACTCTGTTCATCCTGGAATCTGACATGCTTTCACTTACCTCACGACTCTGCTGACTCTCAGTTTTAAACACTCTTAAAGGGCAATAGTATGAACTCATTAATACAGCAGCATAATGAAGATTTTAATAATTATTATCAGAATCAAGGCCAAATTCAGTGACCACCACATATAACTCAGGAAGATATTTTATGACCAGAAAGTAATCAATATTTACTTCATTGCACTTCATAAAGACATTGCTTCAAAGAATGTTAATGGGAATTCTGAGGAAATGATTACATTTATCCTAAAATTGTTTAATCAAAAATCATAAAGTAGTTTCCCATTACCAATGTGCAGCAAGTAAGTGATTTATCCCACAACACTGATGCTGCCACTCGGGATAATTTTCAGAGTGAACATTATGCCTCTCAGCTCCGATCTCCCTGGAGGATCTGAAGCTCTTACCTCTATAACATTGGTGGGATGGCGGATGTAGATACCAGACGGTGTCACCACTTCAGGACTGGAGAGTCCCTCAGCACCAGAAACACGAATGATCACATTGTTTCTTATTACGTTCCCCTGTTCTGACCAGTCTAATTTAAGAAAAGGGGATTCGCCAACATCATTAATACGTACTCAACCCAACATTCTTATTTCTACTAATATATGTTATAGTTCTCATCATGCGTATACATATATTATATAGACAGCTGTAAACATCTAGTGTGTTCAACAAATTTAAGACATCTAACATTCTGCCAGCAGCCCTGTCTATAAAATGTATGACAACTTAAACAGATGGTAATAAATTTAAAACCTATTTACATATTTACCCTTTTCTCCTCCAGAAATAACCTCCCAAGGGATATACCTTATCTCGGGGGATGTACCTGAGAACAAAAAGATGATGTTAATTCAGCACATTTTGTGCCACCCAGGAAAATGAGAGCTTCTTTAATACTATTTCTTGTTTTGGTGTGGCTTGCTTCAATTTGTGCGTGTGTTTTTATCTATGAATCAGACAGACACAGACTATGTGAACCTTTTAGTTCTAGAACTTCATGAATCAGTGTGAGTGAAAGTCACTCTGTCGTGTCCAACTCTTTACGATCCCATAAACGGTAGTCCATGGAATTCTCCAGGCCAGAATACTGGAGTGGGCAGCCTTTCCCTTCTCCAGGGGATCAACCCAACCCAGGAATCAAAGCAGGATATTCTGCACTGCCGGCGGATTCTTTACCAACTGAGCTATCAGAGAAATCAGAGGCTCATTTTAAATACAAAGAACAAAGAAATAGATCTATTGTTTTACTTCTTAAGAAGAATCTAAGTGACTGTCTCTGTAGTTAAATGGCACACGCTCCCCTGTTATGTCCAGCCCCACCCTGAGCTCTTTGAATTGGCCACCAACCATCTGCATGCTCCTCTCTTCCCCTGGAAGATCTGGAATGTCCTGGATAAACAGGCTAGACAGGATCTGAGACACTCACACTCAGATCGGAGGTTTGAAATAGAACAGAATAAAAGGGCATGGGCCACGCTACAGAAAGGCTTCCCAAGTGGCGCTAGTGGTAAAGAAACCGTTCGCCAATGCAAAAGACTAAGAGACGCAGGTTCAATCCCTGGGTCAGGAAGATCCCCTGGAGAAGGAAATGGCAACCAGCTCCAACATTCTTGCCTGAAGAATCCCATGGACAGAGGTGCTTGGCAGGCTACGGTCCATAGGGTCACAAACAGTCAGACACAACTGAAGCAACTTAGCACACACACATGGATTCTGCCGAGACTCGGTCAATCATGCAGCATCCATACAGAGCAGCCCCACAGATCCCCTTTCTTCTAGGTCTTCAGATATCTGGGTTTCCTATGTCATTTCATGCATCTGAGCCTGCAAACTTATTTTGCATGAGTTGAGTAACTTATCTAAAATTCACTGACAGATATTCTAATTCTATCACCTACAACACAGTAGAGATCAAAGAGCCTCCACTCACGATATCCAAGCAGTCAAGGCCAAATTCCTCCTGCAGGTTTCATTCCTTGCCTAGTTAATACCAATTCCACAAAATTGTTTCCCTCTAAAATAATATTGTTATGGTGCCTCCCTGAATTTCTGCACCAGGTTTCAACAAACTTTTCCCTTACAGAAATAAAAGTAAAAATAAGCAAAGCCAGCCTTCCATGTGTTAGTCTGACTGCCCTGTCCTTTTCCAATCAGACTGTCTTGCACCTGATAACTTCTATTGTCCTTAGCCCTTAGCCTTTTAGAGCTGGTGTTAGTTTGTGCTGTGCTTAGACACTCAGTCATGTCTGACTCTTTGGGATCCCATGGACTATAGCCCACCAGGTTCCTCTGTCCAGGGGGATTCTCCAAGCAGGAATACTGCAGTGGGTTGCCATGTCTTCCTCCCCATGATCTCCCCAACCCAGGAATCAAATCCAGGTCTCCCACATTGCAGGCAGATTCTTTACCGCCTAAGCCACCAGGGAAGCCCTTGAATTCTGGAGTGGGTAGCTTATCCTTTTCCAGAGGATCTTCCTGACCCAGGAATTGGACCCAGATCTCCCACACTGCAGGCAGATTCTTTACTGTCTGAGCCAGCAGAGAAGCCCATGAATACTGGAGTGGGTAGCCTACCCTTCTTCAGGGAATCTTCCTGACCCAGGAATTGAACTGGGGTCTCCTGCCTTGCAGGCATATTCTTTACCAGCTGAGCTACCAGGGAAGCCCGGGAGTTAGTTTACATGATCCGTATTTTCTCACTAAACTATTTCCCTCCCACAGTTAGAACCTTTCCAGCTTTTATCTTAACAGATCATTCCTAAATGAAACATGCACATTTTCCCACTGATGATATCACAGAATTAATTTAAATAGGAAACACTAGCTAACAAGTACAGTTACAGTTTTCCTTTCAGTGAAAACCTCTGATTTGACTATTCTGATAAAACCAGAGACCTTTTGTTCATTAACAGATTTATTTCTTTCAACAAATATATCTCCAAATGCACTATTTAAAAGTTCTGTTAAGTACTAAGGAGATGATGTTCGCATGAAATCTGGTATTAATAGAAAAACAGACATTGATCAGATGATCAGAAACATAATGTATAATTTTAAATCAATAAGTAATGATTGGTGATAAAAGAGTTTAAACAGACAGACTTGATTTGGAAGTGTTGGGGAGGGCTATCATAGAAGAAGAATGAATGGTATGAACAGAAGGCAAGAGCTGTGCAAAGGTCCTGAGGCAGGAGAAAGTGTGGCCTTTTGAAAGAATTAAAAGAGGTCAGTGTAGTGAGAGTACAGAGGGAGAGAAAAAGAGCAAGACAGGTATACCAAGGTTAGTAGAAACAGTGTCACTGAGGGAGTTTTTTAAGCCAGAGAAGAAATAAATTCTTAAAGGGCTTTAAGATGATGCAGCCTGGTATTTTTAAGGATAACTCTAAGCATCACAAAGGGAATGGACTTTAGGAAACAAATGTCAATACAGAGACCATTTAGAAAATTCTTAAAACATAGGCTTCTTCAACAAGCCACAGAAGGAGTGAAGAACAGGATTCAAAAATGTTTAATTCCTTGTTCAACATCCAGGTTTGACACTTCATGAGGCTGCACAAAGACATATTTATGTGACTTTGAATTATTGTTAAAATTGCTGACAGTAAATTTTGTATTTATTGTATATTGATTAACATGAACTGAAATGTCCATCTTTAAAAATCAGTTTCCTGAGAGACAGACTTACAGACATGGAGAACAGACTTGCGGTTGCCAGGGGGGTAGTGGGATGGGAGAAGGAAGGATTTGGAGTTGGGGATTAGCAGATGCAAACCATTATACAGAGGATGGATAAACAAGGTCTTTCTATAGAGCACAGAGAACTATACTCAATATCTTGTGATAAACCATAATAGAAAAGAAAATGAAAAAATAATATATATATATGTATATGTATATATGTGCATAACTGAACCATTTTGCTGTATAGCAGAAATTAACCCAGCATTATAAGCCAACTATACCTCCATAAAATTTTTAAAATAAATTTAAAGAAATAAAAAATAAAAATCCATTTCCTATGGGTAAAGCTTAGTAAGCCAATTAAAGATGACTGAATTTACAACTAGAATTTCAAACTACAGCCTATTTCTAAAGATCGGAGACTAAAGTTTTTACAAATTGGAAATTCAAATCTAGGAACAATAATTTTTTTTTAAAAATAATGCATCCTCCACCACAATGTCAAAGTTAAACCAGCTCATTTCACTTACCCACCAGCAGTGCATGGCCTGAAATATCATAGAACGCGTTACTGTCTACCTTCAGGCTTGAGGTCTGGGACACACTGAGGCCTCTGCTGAAGGACCGCCACACTGTGCAACCCTGAAAATAGGAACCTGAACAACAAAGAGGAAGGTAAACAGTAGGGAATCTCAAAGGTTCCTCACATTCTATTGATCATCCCCAAATACTGCTAGAATATAACTAAGAACACTCTTCCACACAATAATAAAATTCAAGATATAAGGAGCTGGCAGCAGCAATTTAAAAAACAGGCAGCTTAGACCAATGTATCTTAAAGACACCAAAGATAACCAAAGTGGAATCCAAGGGCCACATGTTAGAAAAGAAAACCATCTGAGAAAGAGATAGTATGGCCAACCATGAGGAATGTATGGCTCTGCAGATGTCCTGGTGGCCGCCATCTTTGGTATCTACTCTTTGGACTGCCCTGGTGGCTCAGCCAGTAAAGCATCTGCCTACCATGTGGGAGACCCGGGTTCAATCCCTGGGTCGGGAAGATCTCCTGGAGAAGGAAATGGCAACCCACTCCAGTGTTCTTGCCTGGAAAATCCCATGGACAGAGAAGCCTGGTGGGCTACAATCCATGGGGTCCCAAAGAGTCGGACATGACTGAGCAACTTCACTTCCACTTCTCATCACAATGTAGTGGATAACAGGTCAAGAAACAAACAGCTAAGGCTTACAGACCAATTGTGACCTCTGAAAACTGCATCCAGCATGAGGAGAGGTAGTCGTTATATCTTGAGCTATGAAGTTATCCTTTTAATTGAAGTATAGTTGATGTACAGTATTTCATGCATACAGCAAATTCAGTTATACATATATACGTGTATATATGTATATATATATGTGTATATGTGCATATATATGTATATATATGTGTATATATATGTATATATATGTGTGTATATGTGTATATATGTATATATATGTGTGTATATGTGCGTATATACATATCGGAGAAGGTGATGGCAACCCACTCCAGTACTCTTGCCTGGAAAATCCCATGGACGGAGGAGCCTGGTAGGCTGCAGTCCATGGGGTCGCTAAGAGTTGGGCATGACTGAGCGACTTCACTTTCAGTTTTCACTTTCATGCACTGGAGAAGGAAATGGCAACCCACTCCAGTGTTCTTGCCTGGAGAATCCCAGGGACGGGGGAGCCTGGTGGGCTGCCATTATGGGGTCACACAGAGTCGGACATGACTGAAGCAACTTAACAGTAGCAGCAGCATGTGTATATATACATATTCCCTTTCATAAACTTTTCCATTACAGATTATTACAAAATATTGAACACAGTTCCTTGTGCTATACAAAAGGTCCTTGTTGTTTATCTATTTCACATATGTGAATCTGTTAATCCCAAATTCCTGATTTATCCAAATTGTAAGCAAAGCTAGAGATCAGTCTGAGGACCAGAACTCTCACATTTGCATACGGTGGTTTGTGGAACTGGAGGGGAAATACCTTCTACTGTGCTAAGAGAAACTGACATTTACGAAAATCATTACACTGGCTCCATGAACATATTTTATGACCTCCCAAATCGATACATGTGGACTGAATCAATTAATGAACAACTATTTACTGAGTATCAACTATATATTTCAGGAATTATGTCTTGTGCCAGAGGTATAAAGATAAATAAAACTAAGTAAATTCTGCATTTGTGTATCTTGAGTCTGATGGAGAAAACTCACATTAAAATAATTAAAATATTTTATTTGTATAATAAAATTATAAATCCTGAAAAAGAAGCTTTGTATTATTTCCAGACAGTGAGGGAAATTATATCGATACCAAATGTTTGAAGTATTAGAAAAATGGCTTTGGTTTATGTAATAATTTGACCTTTAAATTGGGACTCTCTAGAAAAATCTCAACTACAATGTCTCCATAGACACAGGGTCTATAGATTCGCCTTGATCCCAGTACCAGATGCCTTCACATCACTCACTAATAAGTTAGCCCATCCACACCCACTCATGTAGGAAACACTGCCTGCTGCAGAGTTTTCCTGACCAGGTCTCCACCATAACATCACTGCTTGCCCCTCGGAATACAACGGTACATCTGAACAACCAGTAAGGACTAATGTGTTAACAGAGCTATAGTGGGTGAGTTCAGGGAACGGTAAACCTCTAAAGGAAACATCAAGCAAAGATTCTGACACCCTCTAACTCCTGTGACTGAGGACAGCTGGCCACACAGGTCATGAGAGCCTGTAGGGCATGAAACAATAAAGGATTCTTTGGCAAGCGTGCCAGAAGTTTCTAACCTCTGGGTTAATGGGTTTCCCCCTCCCAGGAAACACATTTGCATTTTAACAGAGACCTACAGGAGATAATGTATTAATTCAGTGGATTTCAAACTTTGGTTAAGCACTGAAAAGTAAAAGTGAAAGTGTTAGCTGCTCAATCCTGTCCAACTTGCAACCCCATGGACTGTAGCCTCCCAGGCTCCTCTGTCCACAGAATTTTCAAGGCAAGAATACTGGAGTGGATAGCCATTCCCTTCTGCAGGAGACCTTCCCAACCCAGGGATCGAACCAGGGTCTCTTGCATTACTGGCAGATTCTTCACCATCTGAGTCACCAGGGAAGTCCAAGCACTGAACCCTTTTTCAAATAAAACCTAATAAACATATAAATAAATAAAGGTGCAGGTACTCTAAAGCAGAGGTTGAGGAGGCAGACTGAGTAAATTTTTGATGGGGAGCTGTTGATTATGTTCAATTGATAACCACTATGTGACTGCTCCCCTCACGTCTACTGGAACTGACCCACATCAAATATTCCTCAGCATTATAAGCACCAGGAGACGGAAGAACCAGAAAGAAGGGTACAAAGATTCTGATCATCCTAATGTACTTGGGAAAGAACCATGTGAGGGACCCATGCCCCTAATGAGTGTAGAAATAAATAAGGTGGAAGAGATCTTAGAAAATTAGGAGAGGTATTCTTGGCAAGCAGATAATTTGAAATGAGAAAAAGTGCTGCTAGCCAGGATCCTGCCTTCAGTGACCTCATGGATTACCTTGTCAATGTCTGTTGTAATCCTAGCACTTTTCAAGCCCCACTGATCCTCCCGTATGCCCTGATGTGCTTTGTCAGGCATTGACTTCTGGAGCACCACCTTACCAAGAAAGGGAGAGCTTGACTGTGCGGGTGTTGAGGTGCTGAGGGCAGAGGAGCGTAACCATGCAACGGGGCTGCTGTCCTCAACACTCAGCATCTGTACCCATCTCTCAACTCCATATATCAGACTCTAGCATTGGAATTTCACCCTAGATGCTCCTACGCTCCTCCAACTTTGATCTCAGAGCCTTTACCAGTACATCTGGTCATGTTCTTCTTTTCTGATTCTGATCTTTTTATCTACTTGTCCCCACCTGCCTTGGATGTCTGCTGCTTCCCTCGTGTCTCTTCAGGTCTGGCCAAGGTGTGCACGCTCTGGCTGCTCTCTGTCCCCAGGAAGAGAGCCTGGTTCTCAGCCATTCTCCCCACTTTTCCCAGGCAGGGGATTCCTCTGCGTTAGGACATCTTCCCAAAGTGCTTTCCACTAGCCTTGACTGATAATTTATACTATTTAATGTCAATCTATCTGTAGCTACAAACCCAGTACGTTGTAGTAGCAGGATTCAAAACATGGATCTGTGTGGTTCCCTCCATATCTGCTGTAACTATAGTAACATTTCCCAAAGGGAAACTTGGATTACTTGTTCCAGAATCAGGTTTAAAATTCAGTTTTTCTAGGCTCACTTTGGATCACAATTTGTCTGAGACAGGGTCTCTACCTAAGAATTTGAATAAGCTCTCCAAGTGACTCTTTGAGCCATAGATCTACGGTATAGTTAGCCATCTCTGAACCCCCCATGTTCCCACATACCACCTACCAGGACCCCCTTGCATGGAGAGCCTTGAACATAGAAGAAGAAAGATGAGACAGCATGCCTGGACCTCCTCACCTCTCATAGCTCCTATCAGCACCAGTGAGCTCACGTGCTCACGGAAGGCTTGCCCCAAGTCCCGGAACTGCACTCCCTTCAACTGGACCCGGCTGGGCTCCTCCGGAAAGGACTGAACGATGACTCTGGCCCCCAAATCCCTGGATCCCAGCATCTTCTCACTCTTGGAATACAAACAGTTCTGCAGATCACCTAAGACACAGAATGAAGTCAAGGGGCACAGAAGAATGTACAACACGATTCTAATCAAATCTCCCAGCACGAAAGGCACTGTGGGCACAAAGGACAGACCATGACTGTTTATTTAATAACCTTACTTCCCTTTTACTTCAATTCTCCCCTTTGGATTATTAATTAAAACATCTGATAACTAGAACATGATGTTGCCTTCACTCTATTATTTCTAGAAGCCCCCGAATCAATCACCTTAATTATTATCACAAAAAAGGCTGACTAGAACCCATTAAACCCAACCTAAAATAGATGCTTATTACAATCCAAAAGATCCCCCTGAGGGAGTGTGCAATAAAATGACCCTCTGGTGGTGGATAATTGAAGGGAAGACATGTGAGTGCTAAATGTAATCACATCTCTTTGCTGTCCAGTGGGGTTTTCCCAATATTTTGCTGCTTTATGGTTTGGGGACATAGCAATGATGCCATCGAAGAAATGGAAAAGGGCTCCAGAGAAAGGACTGAGCTGCCCCCATACCAACGCCTCAGTCCCAGCAGAGCCCTAGTGAGGACACATGGCATTTGGTGGGGTGAACTAACTTCAGTATGGAGAAGAAATCATCTCCTGAATTAACTCTTTATTATCCAGGTTAATAAACCAATGAAGAAGTGCCACTAATACAAAATTATGGATCATTCTAACAGTCATCTCTTGTCAGTCTCAAAGAATGCATATCAGTTCAGTTCAGTCGCTCAGTCATGTTCAACTCTTTGCAACCCCATGGACTGCAGCTCATCAGGCTTCCTGTCCATCACCAACTCCTGGAGCTTACTCAAACTCATGTCCATCAAGTCGGTGATGCCATCCAGCCATCTCATCCTCGGTCATCCCCTTCTCCTCCTGCCTTTAATCTTTCTCAGCATCAGGGTCTTTTCCAATGAGTCAGTTCCTCACATCAGGTGGCCAAAGTATTGAAGCTTCAGCTTCAGTCCTTCCAGTGAATTTTCAGGACTGATTTTCTTTAGGATGGACTGGTTGGATCTCTTTGCAGTCCAAGGGACTGTCAAGAGTCTTCTCCAACATCACAGTTCAAAAGAATCAATTCTTTGGCACTCAGCTTTCTTTACAGTGCTACTCACATTCATATATGACTACTGGAAAAACCATAGCTTTGACTAGATGGACCTTTGTTGGCAAAGTAATGTCTCTGCTTTTTAATATGCTGTCTATGTTGGTCATAGCTTTTCTTCCAAGGAGCAAGGGTCTTTTAATTTAATTCCTGCAGTCACCATCTGCAGTGATTTTGGAGCCCCCCAAAATAAAGTCTCTCACTGTTTCCATTGTTTCCCAATCTATTTGCCATGAAGTGATGAGAATGAACATATTAGAGGTGAATAAAGAGGTGTTTGGTATTTGTACATTTTATCACCATTTTAACCATGTATGCCAGTGAGCCACAATATTTTCCAGCATCTAGGCCTCTTGGTATGGTTTTTGGCTACTTTGTTCCCATATTTGAGCTCCATAAAAAGAAGAGGTGAATGATAAGTTATTTTTTAAATGAATGTCTATGAATTTTGTTTTATTTTTGGAATTTTTTAGTCATATTTAAGAGTTGTGGTAGAACTAGGGATTATTTTTTTCATTAGGAGACAACAGATTTATAATGGCCCAAACCTAGAGGCATGATCTCTCTTGGAGCCTGATTAAATGCCATGTTTTGCACAATACGATCTGAGAATACCTGTATGAGAATTACCAAGAGAGTCTGTAATTGACTGCAGGTGCCAGCTTAGCAGAAATGTTGAATTTGGCAGTCACTGCATTCCAGCCCACTGGATGAAAACTTTTTTTTTTCTATCAGAATGACACAATTGTGAACTAGATGACTAGGGAGTGGGGGGCAGGGTCAAAGTCCCTCTTACCCATCCATATACCAAGATTATGCCCACAGGCCTCTATACATAGACATGGCTCAAATCTTTAACTCCGGACTTGACATTTCTTCCAGGCTCCAGACATCTCCAGTCACATCCTGGCCTGGCATCTCAACATGTACAAAATTAAACTCATGATCTCTACCTTCCCACCCCCCAAACCTGTTTCCCTTCCCATCTCAATAAATAGCCTCCTCATCCATCCAGAGCTCATGCCTGGGAGTCATCCTTGACATCCACACCATTCTGGACCAAAGTTGACAAATGATGTCTTCCCAACATGTGAAAGCCTCATAATCTACAGCCTGGGAAACCAAAACATAACCTACTAAACTAACCATCCCTGAAATAGATGTTTAATAGGTACATCAGTGTGATTCAGTGCCTGTTATTCTTCTCGAAGATAGATTGACTTTTTCAACCACTTACTTAAAGTATGTGGTAGTTTCACTCAGAAAACAAACTCCAAAAGTGGGAATGGTACGGGGAGGGAAGAGCCTTCCAAGTCTACCTCATTAGAACATGCTGCCTGTATTGCTGACTCTGGCATTAAGCACTTTTCCTGAGAATTGTAGAGAAGGATGGGAATCAGTTTCATTATAACCTCTGACCTGAAAATTTAATTCAACTCTCCAGATTTTATTATATAACAGGAATATTTTTTTCTCCCAAGAAATCATTAATTTCTCAAGCAGATACTGTTGCCTGTCTCTTTCACAAGGGGGTTGAGGGCAGGAGAGGAAATGATGATTTATCAAGAGCATTCTGAAATCTACAGAACACAGTAGGTCCCCTACATTCATACCTTCAAGTTTCAAACTTTCAAAGATTCAAACGTGCATTCTGTCAATGTCAGGCATGAGTGAAACCGCAGCTTGCGCTCCGTCTCCTGTTGCTAATGATCCTTCTCCTTTACCATCTTCCAAGTCCTCTCTCTCCTCCAATCAGTAGCTCTTGCCTGTTCACTAGATGCCAGCCCCTATATGCCAGCGCTTTTACTGTACTACTGTACTTTTCAAGGTACCTTACTGGAAGATTTAAAATGTTCTTTATTTTTGGGGGGGTTGCTTGCTTTTTTTATGTATTACTTATATGAAATGTATTATGAACCTATTATAGTACAGTACTATAAGCCGATTGTGTTACTTGAGTATGTAGGCCAGCTTTGTTGAACTTACAAACTGGACTTACAAACATGCTCTCAGAAGATAACTCGTTTGTTTGCAGGGGACTTACTGTATTAGGAACACACTAATTGAAAGAAGTCAGCCATACCACATATCATTGAACAGTAAGAACATTGTTTCTCACCCATTATAGACTTCCCAACAAATCGGTCTCTACCTTCTGAAGCACTGGCCCCCTGGCATGAAGCAAGGAACTGCACTCTCTCATCAGTGAGATTTCCCTGTATGGTAATACTCCTGCTGAGTAGAACCAGCATGACCTTTAAAACATGGTGTTCTCCAGCCACCCAATTCTCTGTGGAGTTGTGAGAATATCTGCAAAGAAAAAAAAAAAAAAAAAGAAATCTGAAAATAACACTCCAAGTCTTATAATGAATAGTAAGCCACTAAATTAGCCTAATCCTCCATCTGGGACTCTATTTCTTTAGAAACTCAGACACAGAAGAGTGAAAAATAGGCACACGTGTGCGAGAATTAGGAACTATGCTGACTATTGCAGTGACCATCTACAAAAAGACAAGAGTTCTAGTGTCTTATAAGAGAAACTTATTTAAGACGTCTAAATATTCCAAATATCTCACATTTTGTAATTTTCTTGCCAAAATGTCTACTGTGGTTTAATGTAAATGATATTATTGAAAGACAAACAAATGTCTTCTGACCAGCTGTGCTGGTCACCAACACAGTTAAGACCTCATCTTGCATCTAAATGGAACCAAGCTGACATGCAGTACCTCAAGGGTGACCTCAGCTGGAGGTCTGTGCTATGCGCAGTCTCCACGGTGACAATCTCTTCCTTAGGCTTGGCACCTTCAGCACCCATCCCGCTGATGACAAGGACTTCGTCCCCAGCGTGCCAATCGACAGCATCTTCCAGCGCCAACACTGTGTCATGGGCGTTGGCAGCTGCTCGAAGATGGGTGACCACTACTTCTGGGAGAGAACCTAAAGCAAGTCCAAGGGAAACTTGCCTTTAGACATTTTTAAAACTTAATATGAATGTGACGTTATTCAGCCAAAGACTTTAGTGAAAAAAGAATCTGGGAAATCAAGCTTCAGGTTCTGTAAGCATCACTGCTATCACCAAAGGTGATATCACTATATGACCTTTTTGGATATTAGTTTTCCTGTCTGTTGCATGGTGACAATAATTCAAGACAGAGAATGGTATGGGGTGAAAAACACAGGGTTGAAGTCATACTAGATTTATGCTGAATTACAGTCTTGCCATATTCTAACTATGTTCCTTTGGATAATATACTTAGAGGTGGGTTTCACTTTCTTCAGTTAGAAAGCAGAAGCAGCAAACTTTCCCTCCTAGGGGTTTAAGACAATTTGATGAGACAATACCTATAAAACATGTAATCTGGACTTTGCCACATAACAACCCCTCAATATATTTTAGTCTTCTCTCTTCCTTCCCTGCATCACACTGTTTTGAGGATAAAATTTATCACCTCGTTCTTCCAAATTAAAACCAATGACTATGAATTTTTAAACTTAATGACATTGAAGCATGTATAATATCATATATGAAACGAATCACCAGTCCAGGTTCGATGCATGATACTAGATGCTTAGGGCTGGTGCACTGGGATGACCCAGAGGGATGGTATGGGGAGGGAGGAGAAAGGAGGGTTCAGAATGGGGAACATGTGTATACCTGTGGCAGATTCATGTTGATGTATGGCAAAACCAATACAATACTGTAAAGTAATTAACCTCCAATTAAAATAAATAGATTTATATTTTTTAAAAAAGACTTCAACTCACTGTACAAATAGTGATCATAGAGTTAAAAATAAAAATTAGCATCAGAATGGTCAACCTAAATCTTGGTGTGTTAAGTAATCCCTTCTTACTCTAATATGGGGTATATCTAGGGACAGGATGGCTAAGCAGAGCAGAAAAAAAGTGGAATGTGTGACCCTAAATAACTTGGTTTGGTTTAGGCTCCAGTGCAACTATCTGACCCTCCCCAAACCATAAGCTGCTCCTTAACCAGCAAAGATTCAAGAAGTAAACTAGTAAACTAGTCAGACTTGTAGTTTACTCTGGCCTTTTTCAACAAGGGTCAAGGAAGAGATTTTTTTTTTTTTTTTCCAGCCTTTATCTGGAGGAGTAACTCAGAAAACACAAGGCTTCCTCCCAACTCCTCTCCTTGGTACAGTTCCTCCTCCTTCACAATAGATCATAATTTACCTTTAGCCCACAGCAACCTCCTGTCCTCCCTTGTTGAACTAAAGTAATAATATTTGAATCTCTAACTACAGAGGTGGCCAACAATAAATCATTTTCAAATTATTTTAAACTTCCCTCTTTATTTATTTGTCTGTGTTGGGGAGTGGTGGCACTTGTACCAGTAATGTTGTTCTAGGCTTAGAAAGGTCTCTGGGTTAATGATATAATTTCTGAAGTTTACTCGGGCAATAATTTTATCTTAAAAAGAAATTCCCAGAGTTCAAAATTTCTAATTATAGAGCAGGTGAAAATTAAGACATAAATCATGTCTAAAGAAAATAATTTTAATTTTGTTCCTGTTTGTATGTTTTAACCTTTGGGAACAATAAATGAAATAAAGTCTATTTCAGTGTATATGCATATTTATATATGTGTGAATTTCTATAATCTGTTCTTCCAACTCTACACAGAAACATCTCTATCATGCATCAAAAATGTCTGTCAATGACAAAATATGATGGCAAAATACAATTACACACTGTGATCAATAATAATTTATAATAATCAATAAGCAAAGAGCACCCTACTATGCACCTATCAACAAGCAGCTGCATGTGTCAGAACCAAAATTTGACACAACAAAGTTATTTTTCAACTAAGCAGTCTTCTAAATAACAGTCAAGTCAAAATAAATGGAAAAAATCACAGGGGATCTTTGAAGCGAATTTTTTAACTATTAATATAAACTTAAGGCCTTTCAAATGTTGACAGAGCCTCTAGAAAGCAGTAAAATTATCTCATAACTTATTCACTCTCATTGCAAAAATGGCACACCTCTATGTGTATAACTAAAAGATCAATCTGGGTGTTTTATGAGTGCCAGCCTCATATCTGTAGCTATATAGCAGATATGAATATTTGGATGAATTACCATCATCTCAAACTTGAAAGTGAAAGTCTCAGTCATGTCTGACTCTTTGTGACCACATGAACTATAAAGTCCATGGAATTCTCCAGGCCAGAATACTTGAGGGGGAAGCCTTTCCCTTCTCCAGGGGAATCTTCCCAACCCAGGGATCAAACCCAAGTCTTCAGCATTATGGGTGGATTCTTTACCAGCTGAGCCACAAGGGAAGCTCAAGAATACTGGAATGGATAACCTATCCCTTCTCCAGCGGATCTTCCTGACCCAGGAATCTAACCCGGTAGATTCTTCACCAACTGAGCTATCCCAGACAAATATTCTCAAACTTGAGAATGTCAAAATGAATGTAATAATCATCTAAGCTAGATCCTCTATGAACAACTTTTAATCCTCTGGCCATTGTGCATTGTTCTTTTTTAGTTACCTCCCTTGTTTGTTCATTAATCTGCAGTATCTGCCTAATGAGACACCTCAAGTGAAGAGGAGCTAAAGAGGATCTTGATGAGGATGAAAGAGGAGAGTGAAAAAGCTGGCTTAAAATTCAGCACTCAAAAAACTAAGATCATGGCATCCAATCCCATTGCTTCATGACAAATAGAAGGGAAAAATGTGGAAGCAGTGATAGATTTTATTTTCTTGGGCTCCAAAATCACTGCTGATGGTGACTGTAGCCATGAAATTAAGACACTCGTCCATTGGAAAGAAAGCTATGACAACCCTAGATGACACTTTAAAAAAGCAGAGACATTACTTTGCAACAAAGGCCTGTATACTCAAAGCTATGGTTTTCCCAGTAGTTATCTACAGATGTGAGAGCTGGGCCATAAAGAAGGCTGAGTCCTGAAGAATTGATGCTTTAAAACTGTGATGCTGGAGAAGACTCTTGAGAAACACTTGTAGAAAAAGATCAAACCAGTCAATCCTAAAGGAAATCAACCCTAAATATTCAATGGAAGGACTGATGCTGAAGCTGAAGCTGAAGCTCCAATACTTTGACCACCTGATGCAAAGAGCCAACTCACTGGAAAAGACCCTGATGCTGGGAAACATTGAAGGCAAAAGGAGAAGAGGGTGGCTAGATACAAGATGGGATGCGATGAGATGGCTGGATAGCATCACTGATTCAATGGGCATGAGTTTGAGCAAGTTCCAGGAGATGGCATCACTGACTCAATGGACATGAATTTAAGCCAACTCCAGGAGATAGTGAAGGACTGAGGGGCCTGGCATGCTGCAGTCCATGGGGTTGCAAAGTCAGACACAACTGAGTGACTGAGCAACAACAGTGATCTGCCTACAGCACTCAGCAACCAATTCCCGAACTCCCTTCTGGACCTTCAAGAGTCTCCATAACCAAACTCCACTTTATCATCTCTGACTCCTTAATAAATTCTCCATTCCAGGAAGTCCAGTCTCTTCTCATTTAACGAGATCATCCCTGACTCTACCCCTCTGTCTGTTCTGTCTCTTCCACCAGGTACCCAGTCTTCTTCAACCCACTTGTTCTCCTAAGAGTAGCTCAAGCCTCACCTCTCCCATTGGACTTCAGGAGCCGTTTTAGCCCATGCTGATGTCCACTGACTCCTATAGACCCACAGTGAGAAGGGGGTTCCTATTGAGTAAAAGGCTTGTGTACATCTGGGTCTAGGCATGCCCAAGCATGTCTGGCTGGTCTGTGGGCCATTTGATTGGGTTCTTTTGCATAAATGGAAGAGACGGGCAAGGATGACAAAGATGCATTGGTGTGTGCCTCAGACATGGGTTTTCTCTCGTGGACCCATGACTGAACCTGAAGAAAGACCCTGAGGGAACTCTCTAGATAGACTTTGTACCTGATGCTCCTCTGCTTGGGATTCTTTCATCAATTCACTGTCTCATTCTTCAGAATGATGTTCAACCTGGTCCTTCAGAGAAGTCTCTGAGACCTCCAGACTAGGTCAAACTCAGCATCTATCATATCACTGTCTCCCTCTCCTCTCTAGCCCTTAGCACATGTGGCTTGACCTCTATTATTGCTCTTTTCCATCTCCCCTATTAAACATGGCAGCAGAAGTTATCCTATATCTGCACAGTGTCATAGTAACACACATCATGTCTATCACAGTGTCTTGAGTGTAATAATTGTCCAAGAAGTAAAGACTGAAGGAGGAAAAAATCATGACCGAAACACGGAGAGGCAAGCACCCCAAAGTTTCGGCAATCAGATGGTCAGGAGGCACCCCAAGTGACAAAGCTAGTGGCTTTTGGTTCCAACATGGAACACAGCACATTTCCACACCTGGGGGTTGGCCCACTTGGGCAGCAATGAAAGCTGCACCCTTGGCACCCTGTGCTCAGCATTTCCATGGCAGGTACCCAATGCAATGGCAGCAGGGAAGCCCCAGGGCCTTTCTGAAGGGAGGACAATGATCAAGAAAACCAAAATAAAAGGAAAATGGACTAGTTGATGATATTTGTCATGAGAACACCTGTAACAAGCAGGCAGGGACAAAGGGCTGGAGGCTCTGTGAGAGTCAAGGCAGGCAGAAATATTCTTTTTTATCACTACTCAAATATCTACAGGCTGCAAGGGTTCAGGGAGCCTGGAGAAACTTGAGTGATGCAACCTACAGTCAGCACTACATATTTCATATCAAGTTTTTCTGTAATTGCTACGGTACATATACCTCTCTCCCCACCTTGAATGCAAGGCCACTCCATCATGTCTCTTTTACACAATGTGTAATACAATTGTGACAATGTCACAATTTCTAGCGCAGTCTGATTAGCACTCAACTCATAGAGATTTAAACTATTTTGATTATTGCCATCCAGACAATCACCTACAAACTTCCATCAGAAGTGTACCTCAGTAAATATATAACATGTATGTAAAAAGCTGAAAAATAACATGAACATTATTGAGAACTTAGAATAATTCCAACCTGTGCTAATCAGTGTTACTCTAAAGTAAGAACTGTTGCTTTTCTGGGTTTTGTTTTGTTTGTCCTTTTAACAGTCTGTACTGATTAGGAAGTTAAAATAATACTTTGAGGACAAAATCACATAGCAGGAGATGTCAGCACCAAGTTCTGAAACTGGCTCCTCTGAATCCAGAACCAAAGAACTGGACACATAATGGAATTCTAGCCGCTAGAAATAATTGTATATTAATGTACCCAATTAGCTTTGATATGCAAAATAGTATATCCTTTATCTTATAAATATTATTTAAAAGTTGTACAAGGCAGACTGACTGACTTCTCTGATGAAGGCAGCATCGTACACATTTCAAATGTGAGTCATTTCACCTTTCAGAACTCTTTGTGATAAATTTTTTTACTATTTTAATTTTTATTGGAGTATTGTTGATTTAAAATGTTAGTTTCTGCTGTACAGCAAAATGAATTAGTAATACATGGCTTCCCAGGTGGCACTAGTGGTAAAGAACCCACCTGCCAATGCAGAAAACACAGGAGATGCAGTTTCGATCCCTGGATCAAGAAGATCCCCTGGGGAAGGGCATGGCAGCCCACTCCAGTATTCTTGCCTGGAGAATCCCATGGACAGAGGAGCCTGGCAGGTTACAGTCCATAGGGTCACAAAGAGTCAGACACGACTGAAGCAATTTTGCACACATGCAAGCATACCCATACGCACTCTTTTTTTAGATTCTTTTCCCATATAGGTCATTACAGAATTTTGAGAAGAGTTCTTTCTTCAAAAACCCAGGTCAGGTGGCCCTCTTCCATTCTTAACAATCAAAAAATATATTAAAATACAGTTTAAAAAGCTCAATAATTTTATGCATATGCTTACAGAAAAAAAGATTGTTTCTCTTGACTTATAAGTTAATACAATGTTTAACCTATTTGGGCTTTCAACATTGACCTGTTAACCAACAAGTTATTCATTTATGCCCACTAATGACTTTTACTCAAAATTGTATTTCCTACAAATTATTGTTCAAGTGCTTCAGCACATTCATCCATAATTACACCAGCCCAGAGAAGCGTCCTGCCAAATGGGCATGGAAAGAAAGATCATCATTGTGGGTTAACACACTTTAAAATCACTAATTATCTTCCGTTTGTTTTGTAAGACTTCAATCTTTCAATTTATTCCAAGTGAGTAACTGCCAAGACCTTTCCAGATCAGTAAGGGAGTGGGTGAGGAGGGAAACAGAGAGAGAGAAAAAGAAAGGAAGGGAAAAGAGGAGGGAGGGAGGAAAGAATCATTTCATGAAAATCATGTTCACAACATAATCGAAACATAAAGAAACTCACAAAAGGACTAGAAATGTTTTTCTCAAATATATGCAAATTATTTTCCCTATTTCTGGATGCAGCTTCACCATTATCCACAGCAAAACAATGAATGCTATTTTTTCTTTGGTGTAGATGAACATCTGTGAAGCACTGGGAAGAAAGACATAAAGGGAACAAAGTCACTGTCTTCCAGGGTCCATAAACAGTACAGGAAATAGGCAAAACATCATAAATGTACTCTGTTAAGTGCTAAGACAAAAGGACACTCAGGGTCCACCAATGAAGAGATACGGAGCACCTCACTCACACAGAGGAGGGGGCTGTTTCCAGGAATGCTTCCCAGAAGATGTGATAACAGAGCTGGGTCTTGAAGGATAAGCCAGAGTTGAGCAGAGAACAAAATGGGCAGAGCCCTCCAGGCAAAGGCGGCAGTGTGTGCAGTGGTGAGGGCTAACAGGACACATTCAAATAACCGCCATAGAAGAGGCAAGGCCGGAACGCAGGTGCATGGCAGGGAAGGGGACCTGAGGAGGGGCAGTGGGGATGTGCCTGGAAAGGTGAGCAGGACCCACCCGAGAGGGGTCATTACAGCACTTTTTAAAATTGGAGGAAAGTTGATTTACAATATTGTGTTAGTTTCAGGTGTACAGCACAGGGACTCAGTTATGCATATATATACATCTGTATTCAGATTATTTTCTTTTAAAGTTTATTACAAAATAATGAGTGGAGTTCCCTGTGCTATACAGCAGGTCCTTGTTGATTACCTATTTTACGTACCTTTTCCAGTCCTGTGGCCACTGCTGAGTTTTCCAAATTTGCTGGCATATTGAGTGCAGCACTTTCACAGCATCATCTTTCAGGATTTGAAACAGCTCAACTGGAATTCCATCACCTCCACTAGCTTTGTTCATAGTTATGTTTTCTAAGGCCCATTTGACTTCACATTCTGGGATATCTGGCTCTAGGTGAGTGATCACACCATCGTGATTATCTTGGTCATGAAGATCTTTTTTGTACAGTTCTTCTGTGCATTCTTGCCACCTCTTCTTAATATCTTCTGCTTCTTTTAGGTCCATACCATTTCTGTCCTTTATCGAGCCCATCTTTGCATGAAATGTTCCCTTGGTATCTCTAATTTTCTTGAAGAGATCTCTAGTCTTTCCCATTCTGTTGTTTTCCTCTATTTCTTTGCATTGATTGCTGAGGAAGGCTTTCTTATCTCTTCTTGCTATTCTTTGGAACTCTGCATTCAGATGCTTATATCTCTCCTTTTCTCCTTTGCTTTTTGCTTCTCTTCTTTTCACAGCTATTTGTAAGGCCTCCTCAGACAGCCATTTTGCTTTTTTGCATTTCTTTTCCATGGGGATGGTCTTGATCCCTGTCTCCTGTATAATGTCACAAACCTCCATCCATAGATCATCAGGCACTCTATCTATCAGATCTAGTCCCTTAAATCTATTTCTCACTTCCACTGTATAATCATAAGGGATTTGATTTAGGTCATACCTGAATGGTCTAGTGGTTTTCCCTACTTTCTTCAATTTCAGTCTGAATTTGGCAATAAGGAGTTCATGATCTGAGCCACAGTCAGCTCCTGGTCTTGTTTTTGTTGACTGTATAGAGCTTCTCCATCTTTGGCTGAAAAGAATATAATCAGTCTGATTTCGGTGTTGACCATCTGGTGATGTCCATGTGTAGAGTGTTCTCTTGTGTTGTTGGAAGAGGGTGTTTGCTATGACCAATGCATTTTCTTGGTGCTGTGAAAGTGCTACACTCAGTATGCCAGCAATTTGGAAAATTCAGCAGTGGCCACAGGACTGGAAAAGGTCAGTTTTCATTCCAATCCCAAAGAAAGACAATGCCAAAGAATGCTCAAACTACCGAACAATTGCACTCCTCACACGCTAGTAAAGTAATGCTCAAAATTCTCCAAGCCAGGCTTCAGCAATATGTGAACCGTGAACTTCCTGATGTTCAAGCTGGTTTTAGAAAAGGCAGAGGAACCAGAGATCAAATTGCCAACATCTGCTGGATCATGGAAAAAGCAAGAGAGTTCCAGAAAAACATCTATTTCTGCTTTATTGACTATGCCAAAGCCTTCCACTGTGTGGATCACAATAAACTGTGGAAAATTCTAAAAGAGATGGGAATACCAGAGCACCTGACATACCTCTTGAGAAACCTATATGCAGGTCAGGAAGCAACAGTTAGAACTGGACATGGAACAACAGACTGGTTCCAAATAGGAAAAGGAGGACGTCAAGGCAATATACTGTCACCCTATTTATTTAACTTCTATGCAGAGTACATCATGAGAAACGCTGGGCTGGAAGAAGCATAAGCTGGAATCAAGATTGCCAGGAGAAATATCAATAACCTCAGATACGCAGATGACACCACCCTTATGGAAGAAAGTGAAGAGGAACTAAACAGCTTCTTGCTGAAAGTGAAAGAGGAGAGTGAAAAAGTTGGCTTAAAGCTCAACATTCAGAAAACGAAGATCATGGCTTCTGGTCCCATCACTTCATGGGAAATAGACGGGAAAACAGTGGTGGACTTTATTTTGGGGGGCTCCAAAATCACTGCAGATGGTGACTGCAGCCATGAAATTAAAAGACGCTTACTCCTTGGAAGAAAAGTTATGACCAACCTAGACAGCATATTCAAAAGCAGAGACATTACTTTGCCAACAAAGGTCCATATAGTCAAGGCTATGGTTTTTCCAGTGGTCATGTATGGATGTGAGAGTTGGTCTGTGAAGAAAGCTGAATGCCGAAGAATTGATGCTTTTGAACTGTGGTGTTGGAGAAGACTCTTGAGAGTCCCTTGGACTGCAAGGAGATCCAACCAGTCCATTCTGAAGGAGATCAACCCTGGGATTTCTTTGGAGGGAATGATGCTGAAGCTGAAACTCCAGTACTTTGGCCACCTCATGCGAAGAGTTGACTCATTGGAAAAGACTCTGATGCTGGGAGGGATTGGGGGCAGGAGGAGAAGGGGACGACAGAGGATGAGATGGCTGGATGGCATCACTGACTCAATGGATGTGAATCTGAGTGAACTCTGGGAGATGGTGATGGACAGGGAGGCCTGGCGTGCTGCGATTCATGGGGTCGCAAAGAGTCGGACACGACTGAGCAACTGAACTGAACTGTACTGAATGTGTATATGTTAATCTCAACCAACTTTGAACAAATGCATTCCAAATTGCAAACAACCAACTAGGATGATAATTCTTTGAAATCAAACTATCTGTGAGTTAGAGGAGATCCCTTTTGTTTAGAAGACTGTGATATTAGCATTAAAACAAGACAATCTGGCAAACTAAAGAGATGGCATGAGGCATTTTGCACCGAACATTTCTTCCTGCCCTTGAGAAACATTTGCTGTGATTTCTCCCTTGGATGAAGGCAAACCCTGGCAGGGGAATCCTGCGCAAGCTTGACTCTGTGTGTGCACTGCAAGCCTTCTGCAGCCTTGTTGTAATCTCCAGTGGTACTGGCTAAGCCATCCTATATAGATGCAGACCAACAGGCTCCAACCACAGCTGATCAGCAAACATTTCTGCACTGCAATGAACAAGACCTGGGACTACATCTGCTCCCATTGCTAAGAATTCTGCCATTCATTTGGTAGAAAGGTTTAGATCAAGGCTAACCAAGGTTATCTGGATGGTGCAACGAGCCCTACTCTGATTGAAGGCCTTTTCTAGAGGTATGAAAGAAAGGCTAACTTTTGTTTTTAACCAATCTGAGCTTTACTGTTGGTGCTACGATTTAAAAGTGACTGAGAAGAATCAAAGGATAAAGTTCAAAATGCTAAGGAAATCATATAATGTAAGATAAGTGGAAATATCTAGAGCACTGATCCCAGCTCCTGTGAGGATTTGAGGCCAGTTCAACAAATGAGCCTCCTAGGCCCTCCAGAATAGTGTGGAAAGTTCTTTAGCTAGAGGGGCATGATCCATTGGTCAGAGCTAAAGGCTTCTGCACTTATCTTTAACACCCACTTCTATTCATGGTCAAATATAATATATATATAAAAACCCAGATATATTTCTACACAATTGTTTTGATAATCATCGCTATGGATTATGCTATGGAATGGAGTAACAGTGAAGAAACAGCTAATTTTTAATGACATCATTTCTTTTAGAAAAGCAATAAATATATAATGTTTAACACAAAAATACAGAGAAGCAAAAGACAACAATAAAGGCATTCATCACCAGTTATTACAACAGATTAATATATATCTTTTCTATCCTTTCCCTATATTTGTATGTTGGCATTTCATATTATGTATAAACAAAAATTCTAGAATTCTGTACATATCATTTTGCTAAATTTTCTCACTTAATAGAATAGGAGCATCTTTCATTTGTATTATATACTGTGTAATATCATGATGATATCATAGTATACCACTTTTTAAATGTCTATTTTAAATACTAACCCATTATTTTTTCATATTCAGTTTTTTCTCAATATTTCCCTTTTATAAATAGTGCAGATGTGACCATTCTTGAGCATAATTTTTAGGCATACTCATGATCATTTCACTACTTTAAACTCCTAAAAGTGACATTGCCATATCAAGGCAAATGCCTAGTTTTAAGCTGTTTGATTTTATTACCAAATAGTCTCACAGGAAGACCGCACATGCTCTACACACACTAGCAGTACATATGAATGCCCATCCCTCAGACATTCTACTACTTCTTTTTAATATTGACCAAATTGATTGTTAAGGAAAAAAAAATCATTTTTACTTTTTTTTGCATTTTTGTGATTACTAATGAGGTGAAGGTAGGAGAAAACTCAAAAAAATAAAGCATAATCTCTCTCCCCTGTGAACACAGCACTGTGAACACACCCAAGCACGCCCCACATGAATTCATGCTGGTCATTTGCATTAACTGCACTGATATGTCTATTCACACCCAACACCAGAACTTAAATTTGTTGTTAAAAGCTCTTTATTTATAAAAGACAGTTATTTGTATCTGTATCAAATAAGAAATTATGATAAAGGAATGTATTAGTTTCCTAATGATTCAACAAATTAACCACAAAATTAATGTCTTAAAAAACAAAGCAGACGTATTGTTTCATGATTCTAGATGTTAGAATTCTGAAGCTGGATTCACTGAGTTAAAAATTCAAGCAGAGCTGGTTCCTTCTGGAGGCTCTGAGAGGAAAATCTGTTTCCTTGTCTTTTTTGGCTTCCAGTGGCCACCTCTATCCCTTGGCTTGTGGCCCCTCCTTCATCTTCAAACACTCACTCCTCTCTCTGCTTCCACCACTGCATCTCCTTCTCCTCTGCCTCCTCCTGTATCCCTTTGATAAGGACCAGTGTGATTAACTTGGGCCCACTTGAATTATCCAAGATAATCTCCCCATTTTAAAATCTTTTACTTAATCACACTTGCAAAGTTTCTGTTGCCAAACCTTCATGACTTCCAGGAATTGGGGTATGAACATATTTGGAGGCCTTTTTTCAGAATAGCATAATTGCATTGTTGAATCAATACTGTTGAGAAAATGGACTAGCCATTTGGAAAGAAATTAGATAATGAACTTATCCACTACATCAAAATAAATTCTAGATGAACTAAAGAAGGGGTTGGCAAACATTTTCTATTCAGAGCCAAACAACAGATTTTGGTCTGCAGGCCAAATTGTGTCTGTTGCAACTGCTCCGCTCTGCCACGGAACCAAGAAATAGCCATAAACACACCTAAACACATGGGCATGGCTGAGCTTCAATAAAATTTTGTTTGCAAAAATAGATAATGGGCCAGATTTAGCCCATAGGCCATTGTCTTCTGACTTTGGATTAAAGGCGCTAATGTGAAAAAAATAAAAATGTACCAGGAAACAAACAGATAAATGTTTATATAGCCTTTGGATAGGTGAGAATTTTCTAACCAGGAAATCAAAGGCAGAAACCACAAAAGAAGGTATCTGTAATTTTGCCATTATAGAAATCAGAAAATTCCATAAAAATAATAAAGGCAAATAACAAATTGGGGAAGAACCAGTTTCTTTGTCCCCCTATCAAAAATACTACAAAGGGAGTCAAAAGTAACAAAGCCCCACATAGATAACCAGAGAAAATTAAAACTGAAGAAGAACATTCCAGAAACCTGGAAGGAGTTTCTTGTGTTTGTCTTTCTGCCACAGGTAAACACCAGCTATATGTATGTAAAACAGCAGAAAGCCCAGGTGCATCATAAGCCCTTGAAGAGGATGGAGTGAATATCAGTTACCTCCTCTTCCAGGCCCCAGTTTCATCATCTCTGAGATGAAAGTAACAATCCCAGTGGTTCCTACTTCACAGAGTTGTTGTGAGAGTTAAATGAGAGGGAAGAATGGAAAGTAGCTTTGAAAATTTTTAATATAAAGTGCCAGAATCTCAGTAAAAATCCAATTTTTAACAAATACTGAATATAATGCCCAATTTAATGATACTCTTTCTTCAGGACCAGGCTGAAAGCAGTAATATTAATAATACTGCTTTGATGATACATGTGGAAGAATTCTCTTTGAAGGAAAAATCACATGCTCCTGCCTATGGAGCATTCCATTTACTTAACAAAGCTGGATTTCTTTTGCTACTCAAAACATAAAAAATGTAAAATCTAGAATACATTAACCATTTAATAAGCTAAAGGAAAGTTGTGCTTCAGTCACATCCAACTCTTTGGGACCCCACAGACTGTAGCCCACCAGGCCACTCTGTCCATGGCATATTTCCAGCAAGAATACTGGAGTGGGTTTGCCATTTCCTCCTCCAGGGGATCTTCCCAACCAAAGGACTGAACCCATGTCTCCTGTGTCTCCTGCACTGCAGGTGGATTCTTTAGCACTGAGCCAAGAGGGAATCCTGAAAGAAGGTTGCTGCTGCTGCTAGTCACTTCAGTCATGTTTGACTCTGTGCAACACTATGGACTGCAGCCTGCCAGACTCCTCTGTCTATGGGATTCTCCAGGCAAGAGTACTAGAGTGGCTGTCATGCCCTCCTCCAGAGGATCTACCCAACTCAGGGACAGAACTTGGGTCTCCTGCATTACAGGCAGATTCTTTACTGCTGAGCCACCAGGGAAGCCCCTGAAAGAAGGTTCAGATCAGTTCAGTCACACAGCCATGTCCGACTCTTTGCAACCCATGAACTGCAGCACACCAGGCTTCCCTGTCTAGCACCCAACTCCTGGATCTTGCTCAAACTCATGTCCACCAAGTTGGTGAAGCCATCCAAACATCTCAACCTCTATCATCCCCTTCTCCTCCCACCTTCAATCTTTCCCAGCATCAGGGTCTTTTCCAATGAGTCAGTTCTTCGCATCAGGTGGCCAAAATTTTGGAGTTTCAGCTTCAGCATCAGTCCTTCCAATGAATATTCAGGACTGATTTCCTTTAGGATGGTCTGGTTTGATCTCCTTGCAGTCCAAGGGACTCTCAAGAGTCTTCTCCAACACCACAGTTCAAAAGCATCAATTCTTTGGCACTCAGCTTTTACAGTCCAACTCACACATCCATACACAGCTACCGGAAAAACCATAACTTTGACTTAGACAGACCTTTGTTGGCAAAGTAACGTCTCTGCTTTTTAATATGCTCCCTAGATTTGTCATAGCTTTTCTTCCAAGAAGCAAGTTTCCGTTAATTTCATGGCTGCATTCACCACCTGCAGTGATTTTGGAGCCCAAGAAAATGAAGTCTGTCACTGTTTCCATTATTTTCCAGTCTATTTGCCATGAAGTGATGGGACCAGACAACAGAGACAGGGACGACAGAGGATGTGATGGTTCGATGGCATCACCGACTCAATGGACATGAGTTTGAGTAGACTCCAGGAGTTGGTGATGGATAGGGAGGCCTGGTGTGCTGCAGTCCATGGGATTGCAAAGAGCTGGACATGACTGAGCTACTGAAATGAACTGACTGATGGGACCAGATGCCATGATCTTAGTTTTCTGAATGTTGAGTTTTAAGCCAACTTTTTCACTCTCCTCTTTCACTTTCATCAAGAGGCTCTTTAGTTTCGCTTCACATTTTGCCATAAGAGTGGTGTCATCTGCCTGCCTGGGTTATTGATATTTCTCCCAACAATCTTGTGCTTATGCTTCATTCAGCCCAGCATTTCACATGATGCACTCTGCATATAAGTTAAAACTTACTCCTTTGCCAATCTGGAACCAGTCTATTGTTCCATGTCTGTTTCTAACTGTTACTTCTTGACCTGCATACAGATTCCTCAGGAGACAGGTAAGGTGGTCTGGTATTACTATCTCTTTCAGAATTTCCCAGTTTGTTGTGATCCACACAGTCAAAGGCTTTGGTGTAGTCAATAAAGCAGAAGTAGAAGCTTTTCTGGGACTCTCTTTCTTTTTTGGTGATCTAACGGATGTTGGCAATTTGATCTCTGGTTCCTCTGCCTTTTCTAAAACCAGCTTGAACATCTGGAAATTCTGTTGAAGCTTCACTTGGAGAATTTTGAGCATTACTTTGCTAGCATGTGAGATGAGTTGCAATTGTGCAGTAGTTCGAACATTGCCTTTATTAGGAATTGAAATGAAAACTGACCTTTTCCAGTCCTGTGGCCACTGCTGAGTTTTCCAAATTGCTGGCATATTGAGTGCAGCACTTTCACAGCATCATCTTTTAGGATTTGAAAAAGCTTAGCTGGAATTCTATCACCTCCACTAGCTTTGTTTATAGTGATGAAGGCCCACATGACTTCAGACTCCAGTATATCTGGCTCCAGGTGAGTAATCACATCACCATGGTTATTGAGTCATTAAGATCTTTTTTACTCTTAAGAAATAATTAAGAGAGAAGGTTACTAAGACAGAAAAGCAGTCAGGGAGGAGAGTGAGAGAGGGTTGGAAAACACAGCAGGAAATACAGGCAGGAACCTACATCAGAGAGGGTGCTATAAACAGGTTAGAAATTTTGGACTTTATCTTAGGGACAATGGAAAGCCACTGAAGAGTTTTGAGCAGTGGCATAATGTGAACAGATCTGCATTTTTAAAAGATCACTCTGGTTCCAGGATAAACAATGAATTGGAGAGGGGTGAAAATAGCAACCAAAAGATAAACTAGAAAGCTTAAACAACAGTCTAGGCCCAAGTTGATGGCATCATAAACTAAGGTAGTAGTCATGGAAGTGGCGAGAAGCAAACGGACTTGTGAGTCTTTCAGGAATTAAATTCAGAACCTGGTGATGGACATAATATGGAGAGGCTGGATAAGAGGGGTATCAAGAATGTTTCCAGCTGACGGATTACTGGAAAGCAACAAACACCATCCCATCCTTCTCAGAATAACAAAGCAGCTTCACCAAATCAAAACAGTAAGCACATGATAATAATAATAATAACAATATTTAATATTTACTGAGTAGATATGCAGGTATCACTCAATGCCTCTCCTGTGCTAAGTGTTATACATGTTTTGTTTCATTTAATCACCTAATAGCATCATGAGAAATGTTTTAGAATCATCTTCAACTTGTGATGGAAACTGAAACACTAAAGAGTCGCCCTTTTTAAAGGTCAGTCATCCATCCGCTTCACAACTTAGTCAAGAATTAGTCACACCATTGCTCACAAGAGGTTCCCTTGCTTGGTCCAAATCCTAATACTGCGTATTGATGCCTTAGGTGGCTATTACCCAGTATGTACATATTTATACAAAAGAGTGGCCAGTCTAGATCAAGATCCATGCAGTCCTGGATCTCCTAAGTAAAAACTATCTTAGACTCAACCTCATTCTTTCAATAACACTGTCTAGATAAAATGAAACACGGTTATCAGAGATTTTTTAATTGCAAATTTTTTATCACTAGTAAATTTGGTTTTACTTAGTGAATTAACTGACTGGAACTTTTTCCCAGCCAAACTAAACCGGTTTGAAATATCCAGTTAACATTTATTAGTTTTATTTTCAAATTAGCAAAAGTAGTAAAAATATCAGATTGTCAAATATTTTTTTTTCAGATTGTCAAATATTTTAAAAGTAGACTTTTAAAATGATAAAAGCTATTGCTTTTATCCACCCATTCTGCTATTCTGGTTAGATAACACACCTCTAATCTTAAGAAACCATCCTCTCTTGGTCACAGATTGTGTAGTCTTGGGGGGTCTGGAAAGTTGGTCCCACCTCCTATTCCATCCCAACCAAAAGACCACCACTTCTCTGGCCATAGCAGTAGCTTCAGTGATGGGCTTATGACTCAAACACAGTCAAAGCTAATCCTGAAGCTTCTGTTTAAGCTTTTCATTTCAGTTATTCACACAACATATACTTGTTGAGAGCCTACGATGAGTCCAGGCACTATTGGAGGGAATGAGGATATTGTCAATGAGAACAAAACAAAACAAAACATGAAAATCATTGCCCTCAGGATGTATACTTTCTACTAGGGAAAACACTAGAATAAGTACAATATATGACAAATAAACTGTATATGATATCCTGCTGCTAAGTCGCTTCAGTCATGTCCGACTCTGTGGGACCCCATAGATGGCAGCCCACCAGGCTCCACCGTCCCTGGGATCCTCCAGGCAAGAACACTGGAGTGGGTTGCCATTTCCTTCTCCAATGCATGAAAGTGAAAAGTGAAAGTGAGGTCGCTCAGCAGTGTCGGACTCTTTGCGACCCCATGGACTGCAGCTCACCAGGCTCCTCCATCCATGGGATTTTCCAGGCAAGAGTACTAGAGTGAGGTGCCATTGCCTTCTCCTATATGATATCCTAGAGAGTGTTAAAAGCTAAAGGGAAAACTCAGAGGGAGGGATGTGAAATTTTGATGAGGGGAACGTTGTAATTTACTCAGGGGTATAATAGTCATTGGAAAACAGCCATTTTTTCATCTAGAGCCACAGGAACCTATTTCTGCCTTCAGGAGGCAGATTGGAAAATGAAGGCAACTCAAGAGAAAGCAAAACCTAGAGCTGCAGAGAAACAAAGGCCTAATGACTTCTTTGAAGCACCTGGACTCAGCTGTGCCTCAAGTTTTTTCAGTTATATGAGGCAATAAATACCCTGATTTGGGGGATTCAAATTGGGTTTTCTGTCACTTACAACCAAAAAAGACCTGACAAATGCCAACACTTTCAGGTATATATAGAAACTTAAAGTAGCTTATAATGTGTTTCTAAGTGGGGTTCCTGCGGTACTTGGATTATCAAATAGCTAGAACTCATTTCTAATTAGCAGGATACATTCAAAGTAAACACCTAAAATCCTAAGACCTTAAAAACAGCATGTTCACTTTAACGTTTTTAAAGTTCCTTAAAGTGTGCTTTATACCCTTACTGGAAGGAACTCTTTCTTATCCATTGTTCCAAGGTCACTCTTGCCCAGATCAAGCAATTACAAATTCTAAGTTATCTCAGCTAAGAATAAATTGAGATTTTACCAAATATGCACATATAGAATAGTTGTATTTTGATTTTTTTGAAGGCTTACAAGGCAACAGAGAATATCTGTCTTACTTTTGTTGATGGTGTTAGTCATATTTTGAGAGACATACAGTTAAGGACCAATTCACATGTGCTCTGAATGGAGAAGCAGTCATCAGTCACTGGCCATCCTGCATGCTGAGGGTTCTAAGTCCAGGACCATGCTGACCAACATTAATTTGACTGAGTAGTTACCCATCTACCACAACATACAAGCTGATTAGAACCCCATGTTGGATTGAAGCGTGTATAAATTTAAGATTACAGAAAGCAGGGTTTTTATGTTTCTCATCCTTCTTCCTCTATTCTTCCTCTCACTTTGAGCTTACTTTCTCCACCCACACCAAATTAAACAAAACACACACACACATAACAGCTTCTCTCCCTTTTAACCCAACATCCCTTTGGAGTCCCCTTTCACGTATGTAGCAAACTGCAAGCAGAGACTTCTGCTCCCTCAACCCAACCAAGAGGACCCAAGCTAGGGACAAAAGATGATAAGCATCCATATTTGTACATGAGCCATGAACAGACAGGGAATTTCCTTGAGGCTTATTAAAAGAGGCTAATCTAATTCTACTATTGGAGCCATCACTGGATAGACCCCGCCTCAAGCTACATGAGACATCATCGGTCGACAAAGGTCCATCTAGTCAAAGCTATGGTTTTTCCAGTAGTCATGTACAAATGTGAGAGTTGGACCATAAAGAAGGCTGAGCACCAAAGAATTGATGCTTTTGAACTGTGGTGCTGTGGAAGACTCTGGAGAGTTCCCTTGGACAGCAAGGAGATTAAACCAGTCAATCCTAAAGGAAATCAGCCTTGAATATTCATCGGAAGGATTTATGCTGAAGCTGCAGCTCCAATTCTTTGGCCACCTAATGTGAAGAGCCAATTCACTTGAAAATCGTGATGCTGGGAAAGATTGAGGGCAGGAGGAGAAAGGGGCAACAGAGGATGAAATTGTTGAATGGCATCATCGACTGAATGGACATGAGTTTGAGCAAACTCCAGGAGATGGTGAAGGACAGGGAAGCCTGGCGTGCTTCAGTCTGTGGGGTCACAAAGAGTCAGAAACAGTTGAGCAACTGAACAACAACGTGAACAGACAGGGTGCAGATTTCCCTTGGGGCTTATTAAAGGAGGCTAATTTAATTCTGCCATTGGAGCCATTCCTGGATGGACCTCACCTCAAGCTACATGATCAACAAAGAGAGGAAATTCTAAGAAATTCTCAGTCATGGGGGTGAGTCATCAGCCCCGTGAGCAGCCTTTTCCTCGCCTTCCCACAGAGGGAGGTCTGAGGTTATTTCTCTCCACTTCATCAAAGAAAAGGGGCTTCAAAGATATCAGTCTTTGAGATGCCTGTGAGAAAAGGAGACGGCTTCTTTTTCCCCAGATTGGATGTCTACATATACTGCAGCGTATGTGTGGGCTCTCTGTGCTTATCTGAACAGGGGAGAGGAGACTTAGAGCAAAAGGTTGTGAGTGGGACATCTGTGGTATGGAAAGATTTGTAAGTTTCCTCTGGATCAAGTAGATTCTGGGAAAGGTAGCTTCATTTGCGCCAAATTTCTGGTGGAAGCTAAGGGTACTGCAAACTCAGGTGGAGCTTCCACACTGGGAAACAGCGGGAAGGTTCTGTAGGACCCCAGTGATCAGAGAGAGAGAGAATCAACAATCAACCAGTATTATCCAGAGAGGATACAACTGCACAGTTCAGTTAAAAGCCAGTTAGCCTCCTCGCTTCATCTTCCTCAGCACCTGCCTCACTTCTACCTGCCCCAGCACCAAGAGAATACAAAAGACAGATGGATCATATGGTAATTCTATTTTTTGTTTTCTGAGGCACTTTCATACTCTTTTCCATAGTTGTTGCACCAACTTACATTCCCACCAACAGTGTAGGAGGGAAGCTATTACATACAGAATGGCTAGACAACAAGCTCTTACTGTATAGAACTGCCTGCATGCATGCTGCTGCTTCAGTCATGTCCGACTATTTGTGACCCTATGGACTGTAGCCCACCAGGCTCCTCTGTCCATGAGATTTTCCCAGCAAGAATACAGGAGTGGATTGCCATTTCCCTCTCCAGGGGGTCTTCCTAACCCATGGATCAAACCCACTTCTCCCATGTCTCCTGCATTGCAGATGAATTCTTTACCGCTGAGCCGCAGGGGAAGCTTGCATAGCACACAGAAGTATATTCAATACCCTATGATAAACCATATTAGAAAAGAATATTAAAAAGAGTGTATATATATATATATATATAATTGAATCACTGTACAGCAGAAATTAACACAACATAGTAAATCAACAGTATTTCAATTAAAAAAAGAAAAAAGATGAGCTACCTGAGTCATTTTTATCACTATTTTCACAATAGAAATCTTTATTCCAAGTGAAGTACTATTTTAACATAAATTTAAGCTAGAAGTAAAAACAATGAGGTAGTTGCTTGAGCAATTTAAACTTTTATAGCTTGATCCCCAAACAATTCATTGTTTGCAGAACCTCTGCAGTTCCCTCAAGAAATGTTCAGATTTTGTGGAGACTAGTAGGAAAACCACTGCCCAGGACACATGTGTCAACTCCACGCACACAACTTCATGCTTCCAGACAGCCTGATACACTTTAGCAACACAGTAAGCATGCCCATAGACAGCACTCATAAAAAGCATGGCATTTACACACAGATGTTTGGTATTTTGAGATGGGAAGTAAACTGTATTTAAACCCTTTTTCCTATTTATTCCTATCACAGTCTCCTGTTCATAACATTACACTGTTTTCTTCAACCATATTCCCATAGTCCTACTTTCCCCACAAACTTCCATTTATATTTAATGCCTGATCTTGTAATTTCTTGAAAAGGACAAAGACAGAAGTCCATTCAAGGCCAGAAGACGGCTTTTTCTGCTGAGAAACTGTCAGCCAAATTTCTCAGGGAGGAACTGGAAATGAAGTGAGAGACATTGATAAATTTCCCTTTTGAACAATCAATAAAAGCCCCACCATCCTGTTCAGCCTCCCACTGTGGAAGCAAGGGCCGTAATTACATTGTCAAAAATTCAAGTTGCCCAGGCTGACAGCGACCCCCTTGAAAAGTGACATGTGATTGGCACTTGGTCTGGGGTGGTGAACCTGGATTGGCAGACAGAGGGAGGGAGCAAAAGGTGAGAGTGAAATTTCCTCATTGACAATAGCCCCCCAAAACCCCAGACTAACACTCTGTAAGAATCTGCAAGCCTTTAGCCATATTAACATAGCAAAGCATACAGCCGACACAATTTACTGTCATCTGATCAACAGAGATTCAGAACCCAGGCTGTCCCATCCACTCCTAAACCCAGAGAAAGAGAAAGACACACTGGGCTGTGTGTGTGTGTGTGTGTGTGTGTGTGTGTGTGTGTGTATGTATGTGTGTGTGTATGTATGTGTGTGTGTAAGGGGTAGGGGCGGGGCAACTGAGTATAGAAGTGTAAGAGAATTTTTCTACATTAAAAGCAAAACATGGAAAATATGCTTTCAGCTCCATCTTTCTTGGTGACAGCTGAACAACAAAGCCTGTTTGCTTAGCAACTTTAATCTATGATAAAAATCGACTAGAGCAGAAGGGTTACAAGGGGCAGCCATGAAGAGTGAGATGGAACAGAGAAGGCGGGAAAGCCTGCCACTGAGACGCAGACCCATTGGTGTGATCCTCCAGGAGTGAAATCTGTATCCATCAGTCAGGCCTCTTCCTATTGGATGTTGGGAATAAAACCCCTGAAAAAGCCTCATTGGCAGGGCAGTGCTCTGCTTTTGCTTAGACTGGAACCCATGCAAATGGTTTCCAAGAAGCCTTCATTATAATCATGCCCAGCAATGGCGTTTATCCACCGCTAGGAAGCAGCTGCACCACAAGAGATTAAAATCAAACTGTGTTCACTGAGTTTTGGAAACAGACCAAAGGTGCCTGGAAGTGCTTTTCCTTCATGACCTCCAAAGTGAAAACTTCTCTTGTTGTGATGAAAGGTAGACAAGAAAATGAATAAAGAGGGACTTCTGTGTTGGTCCAGTGGTTGAGTCTGCCTTGCAATTCAGGGGACGAGGGTTTGATCCCTGGTCAGGCAACTAAGATTCCACATGCCACGGAGCAACTAAGCCCGGGCACTGCAACCACTGGGCCGCAGCTAAAGAGTCCACATGCTACAACAACCTCACAGGATGCAACAAAGGCTCTGTGTGCCACAACAGAGGCCAGATGCAGCCAGATAAATAAGTAATATTTTTACAAAAAGAAAATATAATGAATAAGGGGGAAAATCTCCAAGCAGAGCTGGTTCCATGCCAAGTAGAAGTCCCCTCTTATCCTTGAAAGAAACTATGCGATCATTGGGGTTTCCTAGGTAGTGCAGTGGTAAAGAATTTGCCTGCCAGTGCAGAGACACAAGAGATGCAGTTCTATCCCTGGGTCAGGAAGATCCCTTGGAGTGGTTAATGGCAACCCACTTTAGTATTTTGCCTGAGTGAAATCCTATTGATAGAGGAGACTGGTAGGCCATAGTCCTTGGGATCCCAAAGACTCAGACACAACCGAGAGACTTAGCACGCATGCACATGCAAACACACACACACACACACACACACACACGCACGCACACACGCACATGAGATGATTGGCACAGGGGACTTGCTGCTTTGGGGGAAAATGTCATCTGAACAGCCATAACTAACAGTGCTCGAGTGTTACCATGTGCTAGACACTTTGGAGCAGTTCACACGCAGTAAGTCTACAAGGCAGGAACTGTGTTTTCCTGGTTTTATAGAGATTGATTTGCCCAAGGTCATATTTGATAAGCGGCAGAACTGGACTGATTTCTGATTCCCAAACTTAGATGAACCACTAAAAACAGCCTTTCTCCATGTGCAGTCCGTGCGCTCCCTGAATCCAATCACCCGATGGTCCCACTGAAAGGCACATTCCTGGGCCCGTGCCAAGCCCACAGACTCAGATTCTGGAAGAGAGGTCCAGAAACCTTGATTTTCAGAATCTTCCCGAGAAGCGTCTTCCATGCGCGAAGGTTGGTGGCTCCCCTCCCTACAGCATCCTGGAAAGCTGAGTGAAGTCAGGTCTTTAGGGACCTGCTGGGGGCAAGGCAGTGAATCAAGTTGCTCACTTTTCTGCATACTTGACAGCAAAAGATAATTAGTTTTCTCCTAAAGCCCCAGTGTCACCAGGTCCACCTCTGGCCCTGGGAAAAGGCCAGTGAAATTACGTAACGATTTTAACCATGATATGGCACCAGGCTGCCAGAGGGGAAGCCTGTGTGAGACCTCAGGTGGTGAGGGAGAGAATAGGGAGAGGACTGACAGGCCACAGGCTGTGACTGGGGATCCCTCCCACCCAGTGGCTCAGCTCTTTTCCACACACTGTTTCTTTCAAATGAATGAGACGCAGCAGCAGCAACTCAATCAGGAAAACAGCTTGATTTTGCCTGTGTTCATGTTCAAGCTTTGCTTCATGAGAGATCATATTCATGCCTGTATCAGTAGGACTGTGGGGAAAGGGGTAAGACAGCCGTTGATGACACCCTAACCCTGGGAATACAGGAAAGAAGAGGAGGAGGAAAAGGACGGAGGGGAAGAGGGTTGGGAAAGGAGAAGGAGGAAAATGAGCGGAGAAGATGGAAATGAGGGAAGCCGGGGAGAGGAGGTGTCTGCACTTTCAGCGTCGAGTAACATCACTAGGATAAGGTAGCAACACTTTTGAAATTTCAGGATTCTTAAAACACATTAGAGGCATCTACTTTGCTTTAATTGCCCCATATATTAATTATAAACAGTGGTCCTAGGGATTTTCTTAACTTGACATCTATTAAAACACAGAGGTTAGAAGCATAGAGTACATTTACAATATAAGCACACAAAGGTATATTTTTAAAGTCTTTCTCTGACCCTTCATAATAGAATGTGAGAAAGAAGGCATTGGAATGAAAGAATTCAAGTAAAATAATTGGGAGAGTTTCATCCCTCTTCAGGTGAATTTCCACTTCCGGCAAGAGTTATGCCATCTGCATCTCACAGGACAATGGCTCTCAAACCAACAGATACTTCTGAAGCTTTAGCATCCTTCAGGATCTGGCTGGTTGAAATACTGATCTGTGCCTTCTTCTCAAGGGTAAACAGCAGCACATTGGGTTGGTGGTCTAAGTGGCTGTTAGACTAGAACAACCATTGGAGATCATCACTGCTGTGTAAACAGACAGAAGCCCCTCATGGATCTGGGCTATAAGATCAATATAAGTGCTTGCTGATGAAAATGAGAAGAAAAAGGTACTGCTTAGGAGTAGATTACAGGAATCAATATTGTAGGTGTTTTGAATTTCTGTCTAGATATTTGTGGGCTTTTCAGCCTTACAAAATTCACTCCCAGTGTGTATCTCTCTAGCTGGTCCCTGGTCAGCATTTAATAAATGCTTGATGATAAGATCCCACTTCTACTCACAGTAAGTTGAAAAAAGGCAGAAGAGGGCTTTTAGTAGACAATGATTGAGGGCCACAATTTTTAATGGACAAACCGTTGATATCGCAAAAAGACTGACTCCTCAGCATAGCCGCATGCCATGTCTAGAACAATTACCCTATGAGAGGTAGCAGAGTCCTGTTTTGTTATGTCAGCACAGATATTCCAATGTATAAGATACCACATTTTCTCTCCAGAAACCCAAATCGGGCCACTATCTGGTGCCTGTATTTTTTATCTGCCTTTGGCTCATGTCATGTAATAAAATGTTTATCAGTACCCACTGAAAGACACTCCATGCACATCATGTTATACTTACGTTTTCTAGTTGATGCTAAGGGTTATCCTGGCACACAGAGTAATTTCCTGAATCTCAAGGAAAATAAAAATGTCTATTTTGCAAAGTGCAAGGAGGTCAGCAACAGGCAAACAAAATTGTAGCAGAAACACACTATAACCTGATATCTGTTTTTTCCCCAGGAATCTATAAACACCAACTCACCTGTAACAGGATTCCAGGGAGAACTCCAACTGAACCCCATTCCCAGGAGGGGAAAAGAGCAACAACAACAACAAGCTTGCCTGTTTGGTCTGGGATGCCACCAGTGTACACAGCCTCCCGCATAGGCTAAGTAACAGTAAGTAACACTACTGGTCAGTTTTCACTAGGTTAAGCCACGGTTACAAATACAAATCTCAGTCATTCATGACAACAAAAGTTTATTCCTCACTCAAACACACGGGAGCGGTAGGCTGCATGCAGCTGTGCCCAAGCTTAAGGGACTGCCCCATCCCTACAGGAGATGGTGTATTCTCAAGCAGAAAGAAAACAGAAAAATGTTCTAAGTATTACACGGGTTCTTAAAACTTCAGTTTGACCATGAACTACACCATTTCTGCTCACATCCCATTGACCAAAGCAAGTCCAAGGTGAAGCCCACTCTCCCTGGGACAAGGAAATATGGTCTACCCACAGGGAGGAACTGAAAGTTACCTGACACAGAGAAGAGGTGTATAATCCTCTTGCAGAATGGGAAGCGAATAACTGAGAACCATAGTACATTCTGCAGTGAGTAGCATCACAATTAATATTCCTTATTTATTGGTATAGACGGACTTATTTGCAAAGCAGAAATAGAGGCACAGATGTAGAGAACAAACGTGAATATCAAGGGGATGGCTGGAGTGGGAGATTGGGACTGACATTCACTCCTGATACTATGTATAAAGTAGATAACTAATGAGAACCAGCTGTATAGCGCAGGGAACTCTACTCCGTGCCCTGTAGTGACCTAAATAGGAAGGAAATCGAAAAAAGAGGGCATATATGCATACATATAGCTGATTTACTTTCTATACAGCAGACACTAACACAACATTGCAAAGCAAATACTACAGTAAAAAATAATAATACTAAATATTCCTTATTTAAGGAAACAGTGCCCGTGCTTTAATTCACTTTGTTGCTTCAGCAACTAACAGCCAAAGAGATGTAAGTAGTTTTACCATTTTCCCCATTGTCTGTACCTTGGCTAGACAAAGCTCTGCCTCAATTCCTCTGTTCCTCTGGCCAGTTGCCTCACTCACCATGAAGGGAAAGAGTTCCATTCCTCACAGCCAGGAACTTGACTCCATATGGGAAGAAGCGGGCAGAGTAGGAGCTGCCATAGAGTTTGATCCGAGCTTTGCCTTGGAAGGGCTTGTCCTCAGATCCAATCCGGAGTTCTCCACCATCAGAAACAAGGATGGAGTGTGTCCTGAGTTCGAGGGGTCCCAGGTCCAGGAAGATCAACTTCCCTCCTAAGAGCCAAGAGAAGACACTCAGTCTCTGGGAAGATGAGGCTCACCTTCTTTTGACAGTTATAATGTCTGATGAAATTGTCTTCACTTATATGATTCTGCTAAAATTTGGATTTATCTCACCTTCTTTCCTAGAAGCACAGTTGAGTCATCTGACATTAAGGAGCAGGAGCACAGTATTACTAAGTCAGCTTAGGTTAGCTATCACAAGTCACAGCAGCTTTATTTACAGTGTTTTTAGTCACAATAACCTAAATGCCTAGAAATTTAGGAGCAGCTAAATAAGAAATGAGAAGATCACCATTTCACCACGTAATAGCAGCTTAGAAAATTAAGTTTAAAAAAACAGGGAAACAGTAAACAGGAAATAGGAACAGAAGAAAATTATGCCACAATTATAAGACATGGTAAAAGGAAGCATAATTAGGCAGCATTATGAAATGTTTTGCACTTTAGCTGGCCAACATCCATTATCCTTTTCTTTGGATATGCTCGGTCTCTCAGTCGTTATCTGGCTCTTTCCAGCCCCATGGAGTGTAGTCCACCAGACAACTCCGCCCATGGAATTTTCCAGGCAAGAATACTGGGGTAGAGTGTCATTTCTTACTCTATTTCTTTGGATAATAGACCCTAATTTCCACAAGGAATTATTTTGCTCCATTGAACAGAGCTGAGTGGAAGTGTCAATCATGGTGCCTTATTCTACCATCAACTCTGTCATGATTTCCTTGCTTCCCAAGGAAATCTGGAGCCAGAGGAAAGGGGAGACTGGAAATATTTGATTCTTGGTAATTCCAGTAGTTGTCTCTTAACAAGCCTGAGAAGAGTCCCTGTTTCTGAAACCCTCACCTGCCAAGCCCCTCCAAAAGGCCACCTCTTTCCAACACCTCAGCCTCTGTTGTCCTGATGTACCTTTTTCAAAAATGGCAAATTGATCACACTCTAAGGTGACCGACCCAAGGAGCAACTCTCCTTTGGTGACCTACAGGTTCGGTGCTTAAAAAGCACCACAATCCTTACCAGTCTTCCAAAGGGCCTGCTGGCAATGCTGATTTTAAAGTCTGACTTTAATTTTCCCTTCCATTGTCATTACAATGACAAGAAAAATCATTAGAAATGCAGTAATGAGTCCCATGTCAAGGAATTGATGCTTTCGAACTGCGGTGAAGACTCTTGAGAGTCCCTCGGAGAGCAAGGAGATCAAACCAGTCAATCGTAAAGGAAATCAACTCTGAATATTCATTGGAAGGACTGATGCTGAAGCTGAAGCTCCAATTCTTTGGCCACCTGATGCAAAGATCGGACTCATTGGAAAAGACCTTGAGGCTGGGAAAGATTGAAGGCAGGAGGAGAAGAGGATGACAGGATGAGATGGTTGGATGGCATCACTGACTCAATGGACATGAGTTTGAGCAAACTCCAATAGATAGTGAAGGACAGGGAAGCCTGGCATACTGAAGTCCATAGGGTCGCAAAGAGTCGGACACAACTGAATGACTGAACAATAAGTGAATCCTGCTGTGAACAAGAGGGAAGAAATGCGACCTGTGGTGCATTTTCACTCACAGCCATGTGGCATTAATGTCCCAGATCTTCAATTAGTGGAACATGAGTTGAACAATGGGTCCAACAATGGGTCGCACCATTATCAATAGTCAGGAAATCTGAACTGAGATGAACCATGATGGAGACAGAGTATTGAATCAGATACCTGTCCCCACTCTGGTATTGGCCTCTGAATGACCCTCAGTAAGTCTCACAAAATTGCTGGGCCTTGGACTTCTCAGTTTCCAAATCTGTCCCACTCAGTGCCAAGGGATAGTCTGTTTGCTTCTCAGTGGCATGTGGAACAGAGTTATGCATCCACTGAGGCTCTTCTGTCTCTAGAACACTTGACATCTACATCCACAAAGAACGCAATCAAGTGTGCATTTGACACTGATGGAGACATGGACCTCTTGTTCTCCAGACACCACCTACACTGCAGGGAACTTTGACTGTCTCTTGAGAAAGAGATTACCTGCACAGTGAGGAATTCAAATGAAATGATGGGGAAAACAAGGGAACTGACATGTATTAAGCACATGTCCTATGCCAATATCTTTAGCGATGTTGTCTGAAACAACCTTTCCAAACAAGCCTAGGAGGTCAACATCATGCTCTGTATTTCAGAGCAGATAGTGGGCTGGGGGCAGCAGAGCGAGCACTAGAACCCAGGACCACCTAACAGAGACACTCACGTTCTATCCACTTTGCAAACCCTACCAGGTAGCTTGTTCATTAATTAGGAAATACTTTCCATTAATTATTTTATTAATTTCATTATTTATCATAGTTACTTTTAAGAAAAAAAATGTTACTTATTTAGGCAAGTTTGCCTATGGCTTGTTTATAGGAGGCTTATTTTAATTTTATTAATGTAGATATACCTCACTTCATTCTGAAAAGGATTTGAGGCAGATTACAAGGATTAGTGGGTAAGTTTATAAATCGGGGATGTGCCCCTTGTACTATCAAGTAAAATATTAAATTGGTAGAAATTTGAAAAAGTCATTTACTGATGAGACCTAATAATAACACTAATAGAGGGAGAAAAGCTCAGCCCCCCAAAAATCATTTGCATTGGCAAGAGTACTATAAGTAGGAGTAATTAGTTAATGTGATTCCCTGCAGAAAAGCCTTCCTTCTTTACTTTATCAGTGGCAAGTATGTATAAGGAAATCTAGGTAAATACGGAAGAAAGTTTGTTATGAAATTTGGGACTTCCCAAGTAGTGTTAGTGGTAAAGAATCTGTCTGCCAACGCAGGAGACGCAAGAGACTGGGTTTGCTCCCCGGGTCAGGTAGATCCCCTGGAGTAGGAAATGACACTCCATGCCAGTATTCTTGCCTGGAAAATTCCATGGGCAGAGGAGCGTGGAAGACTAAGAGTCAGACATGACTGAACACACATTTGTTGTGGAATTCAGCTAATTTTGGTTGAAATAATTGTATGTGATAACCAAGGTAAAAGCTTCTTGGTGTGAAAGAACAGGAGGTTTATATTCAATCTACCTGTGTGCCAAGGCCCCAAGTGTTTCATTGCACACTTTATTAGCTTAAGACCAATATATACCGAGCTGCTTTAAAGAAGAGTTACTTGAATATGGGAGGGAAGTGGGAGGACTTTATTTCTCCGCTTTATAGAGCTTGACCCCTTTCTGAAAGCTGAAATAAAGAGCAGGGCTGAAATCAGCCTTTGGCTCTGACCCTGACACTGCTTGTTATGATTGTTCATGAAAGCTGAGTACGTCCCACGAGTGACCTTGGGTAATTTTATAAAAATCAATCAACCATCATTATTGTTACTTCCCCTCCAAAATAAACAAATGAACACAACTTTTTACATGTAATCATTTGTTTCCATTAAACGTCTCTTTTATTTCTTTTAAAGGGAAGTAAAAGAGACTTTTAGCAGCTAGGGAATGTTTGCAAAGTACATCAAAACCTACTTTGGGCTAACCCCACAATTAGTCATCCTCTGTAATAACCACAAAATGATTTGGTGTGCATGAGTGTGTTTTAAAGAAAAACAAATACACAGTTGTAGCTATTTTCCCCATTACAGAAAACACTTAGAGTATAAATATTATACCATACAAGAATATACTCATCAAGGGACTTCCTTGGCAGTCCAGTGGTTAAGACTTGAGATTTCACTGGATGGAGATGCCTGTTCAATTCCTGGTTGGGGGACTAGGGGGCTTCCCTGGTGGCTCAAATGGTAAAGAATCTGCCTGCAGTGCAGAAGACTTGGATTCAATCCCTTGGTCAGGAAGATCCCCTGGAGAAGGGAAAGTATTCTTGCCTAGAGAATGCCATGGACAGAGGAGCCTGGTGGGCTACAGTCAATGGCGTCACAAAGAGTCAGATACGACTGAGTGACTAACATGTAGGGAACTAGGATCCCACATGGCACCGAAAAAGAACTGGCTTCTATCCCAATTCTTTTCCTGCAGTCTCCTTGGAACCCTCCCCAGTAGGGCTTTGCTTGGCCATTCCACCAAACCTGATCCTATCGAGGTCACAAGTGGCAATCACACAGCTGAATCCAAGGCTGAGTGCTCAGCACTCACCTTTGCTGAGCACCCATGGCATCTGACATGCTTGCTCAGTCCTTCCTTGCTGCTCCATCCCCCAGCCGCCCAGTTCTGTGCTCTCCTGGATCCCTCCCCAATCCCAGCCTCTCCTCCTGGCCTCCTCTGCCTGATTCCTCCTGACTGTCCCAACCACTGACCCTTGAAATGTCACAAGACTCAGTCCCTTGATCACTTTTCCAATCATTCTATGAACATGGCCTTGCTTTTCTCACCTTGTCTTAAAGTTTCAAACGCCATCGTACACTCATCGCCGATGACTCCCAGATGACTCCCAAGGCCCACTTCTGCCCTCAGTTCAAGATTCGTAGACCCATCTGTTTCTTGGTATCTCTATATGGATGTCTCAAAGTTTTCTTGACTTAGAACATGCAAAAAGTGAGCTCCTTGTCTTGCCCCATTTCCATAAATGGCAACTCCATCCCTGCAATTGCTCAGTTTGAAAGTCCTGGAGGCAACATTTACTCTCTCACACACCATAACAAAGGCTCCAAGAAATCTTGTGCATTCTTCCTTCCTTAATATCCCTGTGATCCGGCACGTCCATTACTGGGATCTAAGTGACATCTCATCTCCAAGTAACCATAAAGCCTTGTAACTCAGCTCTTTGCTCTGCCCCTGCCCCAACCCTAGGGTCTACTCTCGAAACAACAATGTGATTTTTAATGGAAACTTCATCACATCACCTCTCTGCTGGGAATTCTCCAACAGCTCCCACCACACACAGAGTCAAAGCCCACCAAACCCAGCAGGGCTGGCCCTCTCCGGTCCCCTCTCCCCCATCTCCTCCCCCCAGCTCACAGTCTTCTGCCACTCCCACCCTTGCTCCCCTGAAGCACAGCCTCTGCCCTCACTGTGTGCAAATCCCCCAACCATCACAAACCACCGCCCAGCCCCTGATCCTCCTCCCCTGCTGCATCGTTCTCCATGCAGCTCAGAAAATCTAACGCAAAATACAATACGACTGTTTTCCTTATGGATATAAACTCCAAGAGAACGAGAATTTGGGTGTATTTAATTCGCAGCTGCAGCCCCTGTACCTAGAACAGTGCCTGTCATACGGGAAGCTTGGAAAGCAGTCACTAAATACTTATGAGATAAATAGGAGTTGAAGTTACAGAAGAGAATGAGGTCTCCCTAGGCAGACATGTAGAGTGAGAGCAGAAGAGAGACAAGACTACAAACTAGCATTTACAGACCAGTCTAAAGAGAGGAAGTAGAATGATCTTTCGGGTGAGTCAGTGAAACAAGTGAACTGGAGAGGAATCAACAGGTTGGGATGGGTTCCTGGAAGAGCTTTAAGAACTAGGAAGGTGGCAGATGGTAATGGCAAACTTAGTGTCATTTTGAGGAGGATCTGAGGGCAAAGGGTGCAGAGAAAGAGTACACTTGGTTAGGACACATGTGCCAGGTAATGAATGAACTTGGGGAGAATGACTCCCATTTTAAGCAGAAAGAAACCCAGAGATGTATGGAGGCAAGATGCAGGGAGAAATCTGACAATCCCCAATTCACTAGAGCAATCTGTGTCACCAAACTAGATTATTCATGTACTCAAAGCTTGAACTACCTAAATTTTCAGATGTAAATTATCCAGTTTGCTTATCCACATAGATGAGCCTCCATTCAGTTTTTTGCATCAACTCTGAATAATTCCTTAAAAATGTTAGCATCCTGTATTGTTACCTTTCCAGTTATTCCACAGGGGGAGCCTATAGAATTCTCTTCCCCTGGAGAGTTAGAGATGATCGTACATTCAGGATGGATGGGTCATGCTCTCCCTGGATAAGGAGGGTGGGCTGAGTGACGTGATGGGGCAGAGCTGGGGTACTCGGCTGCACCCTACTGTGCCCTTCAGAACTCTGTTGCTATGCAGGTAGGTGTCAGGAGAAGGTGAGGAAGAAGAGAAGGCCAGCATTCAGGGAAGGCATCCACAGCCCAGAGCTTGCATTCTGATGGGGATGCACACAGCTTCCTTTGTTGGTGAGATCCGGATTAGGCTTGTGCCTGATCCACTGTAGCAGAGCCTGGAAGCCTTCGAGGTGGGCTTGTCCCCGGCCAGAGAGGCGGAAAATCAATTTGGCTGGCAAACGAGAGCCCCCAAGAGCTCAGTGCACGCTCCATAATCCTATCCACTAGCAGCTCAGGAAATAGATGCCGGGGCTCTCACATATTCATGGGGGAGGTGAGGCATAAATCAGGCTTTAAGGATTGGGGGCAAAGGCAATGGACTCTCTGGCTGGCTACTAATTAATCAAGCACAGAACACCTCAACCTGGCAACCTGGGAGTCACACACAACACACACACACACATACACACACACACACAGGCTGCTGCTGCTTTTCCAGAGTCTTTTTCATTTCAATTAAAATAGATATCGGAGGAAATTCTCCCCTTTAGCTGAGGCTGCTTATGCATCACCCTGTTCTTCCTTTAATTAAAAAACATGCTTATTGCAATACTTGCCAGAATCACTTTAACGGTATTTTAATTGTAATGTCTCTGCCTGATTAAAAAAAGAAAATATGAACCAGAAAGTGTTTGCAAAAATGTTCTCAGGATGCAGAAAGAGAATCACACACCTCCTCGAATGGGTGCCACATACTAATTCCTTAATTAGCCTGGCACTGCTAGTCAAATGGGCAATATGGAGGAGAAAACATATCGGAAATAAAATCACTGACACAGAGCCACGAAACAATAGCAGTTGGGAGAATCATTTTCATCAGCTCAGATTTCCCTGGTAGGAGAGACAAGTGCATCTAACTAAAATTCCACGTTCAAGACAGGCACATCCAATGCAGCCAGCAAGATTTCCATTGCCCTTTGCAAAGGGTTGCATAGCCTTTGGGAAAAGAGTAGCTGGACCAGGTTAATTGGTTTCCAGTCCTGACAATCCTATACAGCTTCCTCTGTTGTTTTAGGCTTTATTTTATGCTCACACTCAGTTGTGTCCGACTCTTTGCAACCTCATGGACTGTAGCCTGACAGGCTCCTCTGTCCATGGGATTCTTTCTTTCCAAAAAAGAACATTGGAATGGGTTGCCAGTTCCTACTCCAGAGATCTTTCTGACCTAGAGATCAAAGTCGAGTCTCTTGCATCTCCTGCATCAGCAGGCATCAAGTTGTTTCAGGCTAGTAGTTCTCAACTTAAAGTGAAGTGAAGTGAAAGTTGCTCAGTCGTATCCAACTCTTTGCGACCCCTTGGACTATACAGTCCATGGAACTCTCTAGGCCAGAATACTGGAGTGGGTAATCTTTCCCTTCTGCAGGGGATATTCCCAACCCAGGGACTGAACCCAGGTCTTCCTTCTTACAGGCAGATTCTTTAGCAGCTGAGCCACAAGGGAAGCCCAAGAATACTGGAGTGGGTGGCTTATCCTTTCTCCAGTGGATCTTCCCGACCCAGGAATCTAACTGGGGTCTCCTGCATTGCAGGTGGATTCTTTACCAACTGAGCTATCAGGGAGTGTACAGAATCACCCAGAGGTCTTAAAATACAGATTGGTGGTGTTACCCCACCCCCAGAGTACATTTGCTATGGGGTCCCCAAATATGCATCTCTAGCGAGTTCCCAGATGATGTTCTTGCTGCTGACCAGGGAACACACTTGGAGAATCACTGTTCTAGGTTAATTAAGCTTGTTCTATGTGTCTGTTGTCTAAAACAGGTTGAGAAATACAAGACTGGAATTGCAGATTAATTCACTTTGTCATTCAACCAACCAATAATCATTTGCTATTATTTCCCAGTCCTTCTAGATGCCATGATAAAATTGTAAAAAATATAGTCAGTACTTCCAGAAGATCACAATGAAGTTTCATTGCTCCGAGTTAATACCCTGGTTTTAGTGAACTGGTCAACTTCACAGATAACCTAAAAAGATGATGACTCAACATCTTACTGTTTCTATAAAACTTAAAAATCATGAAGTTATCTTCTTTATTAATTAATTCTATACTAGTTACAAAGGGTAAACATATTATGGAAGAGAAATATCTAAAGTTCAAAATATTCAGATGTAAATAAGTACCTTTGTTTATAGCTACTGTAATCAATTGCTGCTTAACTAAACCTTGATTTCCATTCTTCCTCCAGAAAATCAAAATTTTCTTTTACCAACAAAGTTTCTGATATTTGAATTCTGAAGGCCCTTAGCTGGGTTTCTAAAAGGTCACTTAAGACCTCAGAAAGAAAGGAGGAAACAGGGGAAGAAAAATTGTCTTTTCCAGGCAGGCAAAAATCTCCGTAGCTACCAAGTTACTCATTCATTGAAATAATCTCCTTCCTTCTCTGTATCAAAATTTAGTTAGCACTGACCCAATCACCTTTTTTTTAACCAGTCATGAAACCTGATATATTTCTCTCAGCAATCTGTTTATTTAAAAGGTTGGGGGCTGGGGAGCGAGGTTTCAGAAGGAGGGGACACATATAGTTATTTATGACTGATTTTTTTTTTTTGTATGGCAGAAACCAACATAGCATTGTAAAACAATAATTGTTTGATTTTTAAAAATCATTATTTTTTAAATAAAAGGTTCCAAATATAATTATTCTCTGAATATTATAAACAATGATTCACCTACAACATGATAATTTTATAAGTGAATGATAACAGTCATTTCCTCATAGTATTTATTTAGAAAATGAGAGTACATCCTGCCTTTCCTTGACCCCCAGGAATATTACAGTACACGGGAAATGATAGTAATGAAAAGCTGCCTTCGGTATAATTTAACCTGCACAAAAATTCTAGATATATAAGCATTCCTGATTTTCAACTTCACTCCCAGTATGGACAAACAGGATGCAAGAATCATTAATCAACAAATGAGGCAGAGAAGGTAAGGAGAGACCAAGTCCCGAAGGACTCTGCAAACCATATCAAGGAGTTCAAACCTAACGTAAAAGGCTATTAGAAAGTCCGTGAAGGGTCTTAAGGAAGGACGATTGAAATATTCATCTTTTGTTACTGAAAATATTGTAGCTTCTGTGCTGGGAAGGGACTGGTCCCTTTCAATAGCATTTTTCATGTTACAATATCCAAGTTGTCAAGACACAAACTGTAAATTGTTTAATATCTATCCATCTGTCTGTCTGCCCATCTACTGAAAGCATGTCCTTTCTCACAGCAACGGCTTATCTTTCATTTAAGGCTAATCAAGTATGTCTGGGACTGTTCTCTGGAGGTAAATAAAGTAAGTCATGTCTGATTGGGAGAAATAAGGGGTTTCAGAGCCAAGTGTCCCCCACATGAAAAAGCCTTTGTCTCTGATCTCCTGATACACAAGTAGTAAATGAAATTGGTCACTGTCTGGACTAACCCACTAACATCTGAGGATACCAGGAAGGGCTCTCATTACAGAAAAATTCATAGCCAACATGAATCTGACTCTTCAGGTCAGAAATTCAGTCATTCAACAATTATTTGAGTACCTACTATGTACTAAGAGTCAGACACTACTGAGTGACTTCTCTTTTACCTTTCACTTTCATGCATTGGAGAAGGAAATGGCAACCCACTCCAGTTTTCTTGCCTGGAGAATCCCAGGGATAGGGGAGCCTGGTGGGCTCCTGTCTATGGGGCTGCACAGAGTCTGACATGACTGAAGCAACTTAGCAGCAGCAGCAGCATGTACCTACTACATACTTGCTCCTTGGAAGAAAAGCTATGATAAACCTAGACAGCATATTAAAAAGCAGAGACATTACTTTGCCAACAAAGGTCCACATAGTAAAAGCTATCATTTTTTCCAGTAGTCATGTACAGATGTGAGAGTTGGACCATAAAGAAGGCTGAGTGCTAAAGAATTGATATTTTCAAACTGTGGTGTTGGATAAAACTTTTGAGAGTCCCTTGGGCATGCAAGGAGATCAAAATAAGTCAATCCTCAAGGAAATCAACCCTGAATAGTCATTGGAACGACTGATACTGAAGCTGAAGCTCCAATACTTTGGCCACCTGATGCAAAGAACTGACTCGTTAGAAAAAATCCTGATGCTGGGAAACATTGAAGGCAGGAGGAGAAGGGGACAACAGAGGATGAAATGGTTAGACAGCATCACCAACTCAGTGGACATGAGTTTGAGCAAGCTCTGGAGATGGTGATGGAGAGAGAAGCCTTGCGTGCTACAGTTCATGGGGTCGCAAAGAGTCAGACACGACTGAGTGACTGAACGACAACTACATACATGAAGATATAACAGTCCAGGCAATACTGAGCAAAAACGGACCTGGATCCTTTTTTTCTTAAGTGTACCTGCCTAGATTGCACCTTCTCAAAAGGTAAAGGGCAGTAACAACAGACCCTAATATTAAGCTTTTAAAGAATTTATATAAAACTAATTCATAAAAAGTTACATGATATATATATATGAACGATATTAAGTTCTCAGCCTATTAAAAATTCTATCCCTAGCCCACTTATCTTTGGATACAAGCAAGGTCCCCTCATAAAATAAGTAATACCAGCTTGATGCCAGGAAAAGACTGACACATGGAAATGCACAAAATTAGGGGAGTTAAGGATGGATTTCCCAGAATTTAGGTGAGTATTTTCCATTGCTGACTTCACCTGACTTCCCCTTTTAAGGTCACTGTGTAGCCCAGGCCCTTCTGAGAAGCATGCTTGAAACTATGGGGAAAATGTTTTCTAACCACACTTCCCACTGGGGGCTATGAATGAGCAACATTAACAGCCAACACAGATTTATACAAGCCACTCTCCTCCTGCAACGGGAGGGAATCACCATCATTTTCATTTTATACACAGATCTGAGGCCCAGAACTTTACCCAAAGCCCCAGGAGAGTCAGGGGACTGCCTCACATTTGAACTCAGGCCCCTAGTTTGCTGACCGAACCCCAGACAACCATGTTGTACCATCTGTACATAGTCATCCCGTTTCCTGCCTTGAAGGGTAGCTACCTTTCAGCTGCAAGAAAGTCAGTTCTCTCAGTTCTCCTTTTGCAGCCAATTGGTACATGTTATTTCAAATGTATCCCTTTGAAACAAATTGTATCAGCCCACAAAGCCCTCCCATGTTGACCACGACATTATAGTTAGGAAAGAAAGAAAAAACATTAATGTAGCATATTTTATTTGTATCAAATGCCTTCATATGGATTTCCTTTGAATCCAAGCTGCTGTAATGAAGTCTTAAAACTGCAGGTATGGGGTAAGGTGCCCAATGACTCCCACGGTCCTGATGCACAGAGACACCACACAGATGTCCCAGGAAGCCCTGTTTCATAACATTTCCAGATTGCTCCATTGTAAAGCATTTTGTGAAGCATGCATCTACTGAAACTGAGCCTAGTTTGGTTCTAACAAAAAGAAACCAAGTTTAAAACCCTGGGATAAAAAGGCTGTGCTGGCTACAGCTCTCAATACCTCGGTCTGAAATCTTCAAATCTTGATGAGGATGAAAAAACAATAGGAGACACAGAGAGTCAACAGGTACACGAAAAGATACTCAATATCGGCATAAAACTGGAAATGCAAATGAAAACCACAAGGAAATACCATATCACACCTGCCAGAGTGGCTATTCTCAAAAAGACAACAAATAACAAGGCTTGGCAAGGATTTGGAGAAAAGAAAACACTTGTTCCCTGCTGGTGGGTATATAAGTTGATGCAGCCACTGTGGAAAACAATATGGAAGTTCCTTAAAAAATTGAAAATAGAACTACTATATAATCCAGCAATTCCACTTCTGGGTATTTAGCTGAAGAAAACAAAAACACCACTTCAAAAAGATATATACACCTCTATGTTCATTGCAGCATTATTTACAATAGCCAAGGCGTGGCAACAACCTAAATGCCTATTAATATATGAATGGATAATTAAAATGTGATATTGCATGTATATATACATAGAGAGAGAGACAATGAAATATTGTTTAGTGATAAAATGTAATAAAATGAAATATTTCCATTTGCAACCACATGAATGAAACTTGAGAGCATAAAGCTAAGTGAAATAAGTCAAAGAAAGATAAATACCATATGATCTCACTTACAGAGGAATCTAAAAAACAAACAAACAAAAGCAGACAAATCTGAGCTCACAGATATCAAGACCAGATTGATGTTAGCCTGAGGTGGGCAGTTGAGGGGTAGGTGAAATCAATGAAAGGGGTCAAAAGGTATACACTTCAGTTATAAAATGAATAAGGCATGGGGATGTGATGTACAGCATGGTGACTACAGTTAATAATCAGTCAGTCAGTTCAGCTGCTCAGTCATGTCCAACTCTTTGCAACCCCATGGACGGCAGCACGCCAGGCCTCCCTGTCCATCCATCACCAACTTCCAGGGCTTGCTCAAACTCATGATCATTGAGTCGGCGATGCCATCCAACCATCTCATCCTCTATCACCCGCTTCTCCTCCTGCCTTCAATTTTTCCCAGCATCAGGATCATCAATGTTGGCCATGAAAACTTCAGGTGGAAAGAATGAACTACTATGCACATACTGACATAGTTTATAAACTGTTCACATGAAGAAAGTTCTCTAGGCATGTGTTATGCAATCAAATAGCTAATGCATGCAGTCAGGGCAAAAAGGAACTTGAGACAGTAAAAGTCGAGGCAATGTTTTGGATATAATTAATTAAAACACTTTCTTCATTTCATTATCAATTCAAAAAAAATTTTTTTAATTTTTTTGGCTTTCATTAGTCACAAGTGTCTTTAACCAAAATTGAAGCACATCAGTTCAGTTCAGTTCAGTCAGTCGTGTCTGACTCTTTGCAACCCCATGGACTGCAGCGCACCTGGCCACCCTGTCCATCACCAACTCCTGGAGTTTACTCAAACTCATGTCCATCAAGTTGGTGATACCATCCAACCATCTCATTGTCTACCATCCCCTTCTCCTCCTGCCTTCATCTTTCTCAGCATCAGGATTTTTTCCAGTGAGTCAGTTCTTCTCATCAGGTGGCCAAAGTATTGGAGTTTCAGCTTAAGCATCACTCCTTCCAATGAACATTCAGGGTTGATTTCCTTTAGGATTGACTGGTTTGATATCCTTGCAGACCAAGGAACTCTCAAGAGTCTTCTCCAATACCACAGTTCAAAAGCATCAGTTCTTTGGTGCTCAGTTTTCTTTGTGACCCAACTCTCACATCTGTACATAACTACTGGAAAAACCATGGTTTTGATTATACAAATCTTTATCAGCAAAGTAATGTCTCTGCTTTGTTATATGCTAGTAATATTGTACTGCATATTTGAAAGTATAATAGCTAGGAGAATGGATCTTAAAAGTTTCCATCACACAAGAAAAATATTTATACCTATCTGTGGTGACTATTGTAGTGGTCATTTTGCAATAATACAAATATCAAATCATTATTCTGTACACCTGAAATTTACATTATGTCATCTGTATCTCAATAAAATTGTTTTTTATTTTTTTAAAAAAGAAACTCTACAGTGAACCTGGTAATGGGCCAAGAGAAGATGCTTCATCTCAATAAACCAAGAATATGCATTGCTACACTGTAGAAATCCCCAGTATAACAGACTAAAATCATCTGCATGTCCTCAAAACTGTGAACGTGAAGAGAAAATGAAAATCTTTTTTTTTTTTTTTACTTTATTTTACTTTACAATACTGCATTGGTTTTGCCATACATTGACATGAATCCACCACTGGTGTACATGCTCAGCCATGTCAGACCCTTTGTGACCCCATGTACTGTAGCCTGCCAGACTACTCTGTCCACAGAATTCTCCAGGCAAGAATACTGAAGTGGGTTGCCATTTCCTTCTCCAGGGGATCTTCCCGACCCAGGGATCGAACACAAGTCACCTGTACTGCCAGCAGAATCTTTACCATCTGAGCCCCCGAGACCACGTTCCCAACTGCACCAGAAAAATATTCTTCCACAAAGTCAAAATACCAAGGAGAACAGAGGCAACCTAGTGAATAACTGCTACTTCCACCTCTGTATTCTTCCCTCTCCTTGCTGTTAGAAAGAAAAAACACTTTCATATGCTTTTTGAAGATAACAGAGGCAAAAGTCATCTGAGGTCTTCATTGCCCAGCTAATTCTTTCAGTAATTCAGTTTGCTTTGTATATAGAAGCAACCGCTAGCTGTAAATAAAATTGCAACCTCGGCCTGACATCCAGCCATCTCTTTGGTTATCCCCTGCAATCCAAAAGAAACAACTAACATGAATCAAATACTTACGCTGGCCCAAACCCTGTGCTTAGGGTTTTAGAAACATTCCCTCATTTAGTACCCAAAACTTCTACAGGAGTTGGGTGATCCAGTGTAGTTTGGCAACACAACAGCAAGCAATAAATGTCAGCAATTTGCGATCACTACTGCTGTTATTAAAACAGGTCTTACTCTAAGAGGAGAAACTTCAGTCTCACAGAGTCTGTGCAACTTGCCCAAGGTCACAGAAGCCAGTAAGAAGCACAGCCCAGATTCAGATTCAGTTCTTTCTGGCTCAAAATCCTGCCAGGCATTTAACTGCTTTGTATACACCACTAGACCAAGAAATAGAAAATCACATGAAAGGATGCCAGTGCACTATTAAACAGCACAAGTTTCTGCTCCAGCCTTGTAAAGTGACGGCACTGTGCGTAATAAGAAACTACAGAACATCTTCCTCTTGATAGCCCAACACCAAGGGACAAGAGGTTTCTAAAGTTCATCTTCCCCTAATTGACCCTTTATTAATCATTAGCTCTAGGCCACTTGACATCAAGCAGCTTGACCACCAGGACAGAGTCATCGCTTCATTCAGAAAATAAAGATGCTTTTCCAGCGACAGACCACAAGCCCCAAATCCTTGCCCAGAATGCATAATAGCGCAGATGAGAGGGTAACGTTCCGTCTTTGTTATTATGGCTCATCATAATTACTTGGAATAAAATAATAAATTTTAATTCAGCGATGCCTATGGCCGTTGGGCATCTTAACATAAAAGAACGAAAAATATAATTAACTAAATCAAGGCAATATGCCTATTTCCATCCTAGCTCATTAGTATTAATTGATTGGGTTAATTCTCTTTTGTGTTTAACAGTACCCCCTAAAAAATAGTTTTTAAAAAAGGAAAGAAGGAAGGAGGAATGGAGGGAAGAAATTGAAATGGTAAATAGACAAAAGTTCTAGGTCTTTCACTAATTAACATGAAATATTAAGAGAGAGAGCTAAAGCTTTTATCATGGTCACGAAATAATATGTCGTTTGCCCAAAAAGTTTAGGAGTCAGTATATACAGTGCAAAAATAATGCTGAAAACTTAGTCTTTGGGGGCCATTTTCCAACTGCCTCAAAGAAATTTATATAATCCTCCTTTCTACCATAAGCTATGCTTAAAAGGAAAAAAAAGTTCTATTTTATACATGGAACTATACAGAAGGCACAGCTAAGTTCAGAATTCTCAAGGGCAATATGTATAAGTGTTAGTTTTCCTGACGGAGAAGCCTGGTCCCTGTGTATACTAGGATTCTGGTTTCCGTGAGCAGAAAAATAATATGGAGGATGAAGTATCTTCATTAAGTGGTTCCAAATGTAGTTCTCAGGTGAGCTGGTTTCACTTCTGTTTGGCACTAATCTCTTCAAAGTGTATACATACTTCATGTAGAATATTTTCTTTATAATACTGGGGAAATGGTTTACAAAGTACTTTCACTATAATCTCTTCTTTGCTAAAAACTTTTGAAGTCATTATTTTTTGGCTTGAAATCTTTCATGCTTTGTCTCATTCCATGGATGGTGTCAAAGACCAAAGAAAATGTCACAGAGCTATTTTTCTGGTCATGAACGGGTATGAAAGAGATGGTAACAGATACTCAGAGAGCAAACCGCTGTTGGATTTTTCTTCTCTTTCAAGTCCTTTCAGTCCTGTTACAGACCAAGAGAAGATGTTAGGGGTTTAGAACTCTGCCATATCAACCAGAGTTGAGAGCTGGAGCTCTTCCCCAGGGAAAGCATTCTTCATATGCCTTTTAGAAACAGAAAAATAATTTAGCAGTGGATTTTAACTCATGAAGATATACTTTTTTATATATATGTGTATATGTATATATATGTGTATGTATGTGACTATATGTAAATTTATGTACCTATCTCTGGTGACTATTTATATATATATACTAAATTTATGTATATATATATATGTACATATGTATATAGATAGATTTCACTTGCACAACTAAGGACAGTAAAAGTAAATCAGTTGAGAAAAGTGATACTCAAGAAAGCAAGGATTTAAAATTTATCTGAGACTTCTTAAATTTCATCCAGGACCTGCATTTTGCACCATTTCATTTGTCCATCCACTCAACAATCAGTACATGTGTTTTGAGCCCTCATCATGGGTCAGGCATGGTCCTAAACACTGAAGAGACAGCAGTAAATAATTGATGGAAATTCTTTGCCTTTTTGAGCTTGAGGAAATGGACTGTATATAAACAAGTAAACTTATAGTATGTCATGTGGTGATGGTTAGTGCTATGAAGAAAAGTGAAGCAAAAGAAAAGGATAGAGTAATGGGATTATTATAATTTCAGAAAAGATTGCCAGTAAGTCCTCTGTAATAAGGTGACACTTTCTCAAACAGAGAATGAAATGAGTGAGCTAGTCCCATGAACATCTGGAGGAAGAATATTCCAGGCAAAGGGCATTATGTGCAAAGGCCTTGAGGCACGTGTGTTCCTGGTATATTCACAGAAGAGCTGGATCAGAGTGAATGAGGAAGACAAGGTCAATGAAGGGATTTGAAGTTTAATGACGGTGTGAAGCTTATTCCTAATGAGATGAGAAGGCACTGGGGTAGAGGTAGGTTGAAAAAAGAAGTAGTAAGATCTGAGATATTTTAAAGGATGTGGATAATAAGTTATTGGGGGTTATTTTACTGTACAGCATAAAAGTCAAATACCAATTACTTAAACACGTGAAGGCATATTTTTCTATCATAAAAAGTGACTTCAGAGGTGGGCAGCCCCAGGTGCCATGCTAGTATGCCACTCAGAACTCATCATGGTCCTGGATGTCTCCATTCTTTTATTTCCCCATTCTTAAGGTGTCAATTCATGGTCCAAGATGGCAGATAAAAATGTAGCAATCATATTTACATTCCAGGAAGCAGAGAAGAGGAAGAAGGAGGGACAAGTTGGACACACCTCCTGCTAGGTCAGCCCTACTTTAGGACATGTCCTAGGTGTCCTGCACCATGCTTCCCCTTACATCTCACTGGCCAGCTTTTAGCCACAGGCCATCTACTCACAAAGGAGATGAGGAAATATAGCATTTTAGCTGGGTATACTGCTGCCCCAAATAAAAACTTAGGTCCTGCTACTAAAGAAGGCCAAAAAATTAGAAACATAGAAAGCAACAAAGAAGTTGTTTGAGATGGTCCCATCCAAAAAGTTATGTTGATTAGGACTGCTGCTGCTGCTGCTAAGTCGCTTCAGTCATGTCCGACTCTATGCGACCCCATAGACGGCAGCCCACCAGGTGCCCCTGTCCCTGGGATTCTCCAGGCAAGAACACTGGAGTGGGTTGCCATTTCCTTCTCCAATGCATGAAAGTGAAAAGTGAAAGGGAAGTCGCTCAGTCGTGTCCGACCCTCAGCAACCCCATGGACTGCAGCCTTCCAGGCTCCTCCATCCATGGGATTTTCCAGGCAAGAGTACTAGGTTGGTACAATGGGACACATGTTGGAGATTCAGCCAACAGGAGTCACTGATGGATTGGTCACGGGATATGAGATAAAGAAAGATGTCTAGGACGCTGCCAACACTGGCTTCCCACGTGGCTCAGTGGTAAACAATCCACCTGCCAGTGAGGAGCCAAAGGAGACATGGGTGCAATCCCTGGGTTGGGAAGATCCACTGGAGGAGGAAATGGCAACCCACCCCAGGATTTCTTGCCTGGAGAATCCCATGGACGGAGAAGCCTGGTGGGCTACAGTCCATGGGGTCACAAAGAGTCAGACATGACTGAGTGACTGAACATGCATTCACTGGCTAGCAAGCGAGATGGGGAAGTCCCTCTCACTTTGAGTCTGTGCATATATTGATATCTACACAAGCAAAACTAGTCTCAGGGACAAAGACATGCTTTTCACCACCTCTCCACTAACTCTAATCTTACCTCCTGGACACTCGGATTATTCCCATCCACATCCTGCTTCTACAACACGTTTTATCTTATTTTCTTTTAAGATTTTTTTAATGTGGACCACTTCTAACATCTTTATTGAATTTGTTACAATATTGTTTCTGTTCTATGTTTTGGTTTTTTGACCATGAGGCATATGAAATCTTCCCTAGCCAGGGATCGAACCCATACCCCTGCTTTGGAAGGTGATGTCTTAACCACTGGACCATCAGGGAAATCCTTACAACACATTTTAGAACTGGACATTTTACTCTTCTATACTTGCTGCCTAGCCACTTTTCCTTTAGTAGTAATGCACATTACTTGTATTAAGTGTTATACTTCACTTCTTCTTATGTGTCATACAGATTTCCTAGGCCACTTAGTAAGTATTCACAAGTCATCTGTTGCACCAAATTTCATCTGTATCCTTTCCCAGGTTTCATACTTTCCAGAAGCTACGACCCATAAATCTGTAATGAAAATCTCAATTTCTAGGCAACCCTGTTCCATGCCAACAACTCCTGTTTGTACAGAAACTGGTGTCCATTGCTTACCTTCACAATCCTACCAATGGTCCTACTTTCTAAGAGAGAGGGGAGACCCTTCACATAACAGTCTTTCCCTCTTCACAGGATGAGGGTTTGTCCTTCTAAACCTAGTCACTTATACTAAATAATGAGAGTGAAGTATTGAACCGGGAATACTTAGGAAAACCACTACTGAAAGACGACAGGTTGCAGCAAGTATCTGGGATACTTGGATCCTGAAATCTCCAAGAGTAGAAGTCAGGCTGTGCATCCACCAGCCTCTGCCTTCCTCTTCCTCTCTGCTTTCCCTCTGATGCCTCTTCTCCATCTTTAGTCTCTGGCCCTAGGGACAAATACCATTCCTTGTTGGAACATTTACCTGGGACTACCAGGAAATCCAGATACTCAGATGGGCTGAGTTTGACGACTTTTAGCTTGGAAACTTCTCCCAGATGGTATCAAGGTTAGGAAAAGACCCTAGAGTGCCTGACGGGCATCCCATCCTCCAACAAAATTTGACTCCTGTGGTGAGAGTCCTGGTTAAAGGCTTGAAAAGAGCATCTTTTCCCTGAGCTGAGACTTGAAGTCTATAATTTTCCTTTGTCACTGCCAGTCCTTAGGTAGCTGCTAGCTGTCAATAAGTCAGCACTCCCCATAGCCACTGGCTACACACATGCACACACCACAAAGACAAGTCAGGAACCCAAGCTCACAGACCCTTTTCCTAAAGGGTACTAATTAAGTGATTTGCCTGAAAACTTCTCCTTGCTGCCAGAGGGGGAAAAAAAACAGCTTCCAGAGTAAAGAATGTAAAATTCTTAATGAGTCCACCTTTAAGAGATGGGTAGTCACACTCCATCAGCTTATTCCCTGGAAAATATTTTATTCTCCCTCATATAGCCACCCTCTTACTTTAACAAGAACAAATGCTCCTATAAATGTTAAATATATTTATAGTAAAGAATGGTGCTTTAGTGCCGTTTTATAGATCTCCATAACTAATCACATTTCCCAAGTAATTTTCATTTGCCAATGAACAAGAGTCCCTTTGATAACCATTCCTTATTATCTACTACTGAAGTAGGCAATGATTTTTATTCTCATTTAACAGATAAGGAAACAAATGCATGAGGAGGTGGAAAAAACTGACATAGTCACTTGGTGGTGGGGTGGAGGAGTTAAAATTTGAATTCTCAATCTCTCCCAAATTCCCAGACCCTAGAGCTATGTGGCCGGTTTTGCAATAAGGAAGCCTATTTATATGACTTTCCACGGGACCAGGAAGTCAAAACCACAACAGGGTATAAGCATGAAGGCACTGCCTTCTTGGCAGGGAATTTCAAAGGCAGCAGCATTAACTGATTTCAGAGCCTTTTGCTATATTGTGGGTGCTGCCGGGGACAAGCATGAATACAAAGGGCTTGAATAAAGAAGCATATTCTTGGAGAACACTGTTTACCCTTTTGTACTTGAAAAAGTAAAATAATCAAGCTCTGTGTTTTTAAGAGTCAAAAGAAAAGGCTTTCGTTTTGAACCCTCTGACCACTTCTTCCTTTCATAGTGAAATCTCAATTTGTTCTGAGAATAAATTGTCAACCAGGTGCTGGAACTTATCCAAAATGTCCCCCTGACCCCTGCCTCTAAAATGACAGGATCGTATGTAATAATGCCACCCCCATCTCCAAACTCCACGAACCTTTCACGTGGAGGAAGTTGAGGATGCTGGTGTTGGTGTCCAACAGAAGCAGCTGGCCCTTCTCCACCGTGACGTTGTCGCCCTCTTGTGGCGGTCTCTTGGGAAACCAGCTGTGAGCCCTGGACCACCTCCCGCAGAATTGAAAGATGAAGTTGCCCTGGAAAAGAGATTTTGGTATTTTATTTTGCCTTATTTAAAAGCAGGATAGTCTGGGTGACCCATCAAAACAGAAACTCCTTAAACTCAAAATAATTTAAATTTAATTTTAAACCTCTCAATAAAATGAATCACCTTCCTACAACTAACTCCAAAAGGGGAAAATACAGAAGGGGCAAAGTTGTAATTGAAGGGACTCTGTGTTCAGCCTCTGGAGTTCTCCAATGACATGCTGCTAATGTTTTCTTACCTATTCCCCCAGCACAGCCCCGTTATACCTAACAGATGGGACTGGTTCCATTTTTTATTTGCACAGACATATTTCGAGTCTTGGACAAAAAGTCATAAATAGGAACAGAGAGAATTAATTGGGTGGCATTTCACTTTATGTAACTGGTGCCATTTTTCACAGGCCATACTGCAAGTGTTTCTGTTTTGTAGGAAAACTCCTCTCTCCATGTGTTCAGATCCATCCTCCTACTTTGCCTCTTTCGATATTATTGTTGCCTTTCCGTCTGTGCTAAGGGCATCCCAGGCAGTAAAGCTCATGCATGGGAAAAACATCAGCTGACTTCAGATGACAACCCAGAACCTTTGAGGGAGGAGCCAGGCGCACGACTGTCAGAAGCCCAGAGAAGGAAACACTCTTCACCCCACTCAGTCTCCCTCTCAGAGCTTTGGGTTCCCTGTTAATTTATGGTCACACTGAAGTCATGCGGTTTTCCAATGAAGGATGTGAAAAATCGCAGAAAGCAGTATCTGGCTCATGAAAGAGGCAGTGAACAGGTCTAAATGTCCTGTGCAGCCAGGGAACTGTAACTCTATGAATATAGTGGAATCCTCTTGGAGAAGGTGATTAGCTCAAGGTCATACAGATGACAAGTGCAGGCCTCTCTCCCCACACTTCTTCCCACCCAGATTCCAACCTAATGAGAAGCCCCGGTTCCTATAAAATAGATGCCTAGAAGGTCCTCTGGTAAGGTGTTAGAGGCAGATGAGAGAAGATGAGAGAAGGGGAAGCATGTTTATAATACCAATAACTGCACCTCCACAGAGAACAGTGCCCTGGAGTGTTTCAGACAGAGAAAATAGAGACATGTGCTCCTAGAAGAGTCAGCAGATTTTCCAAAGGGTGTACGGACCCCCAGCTCACTAGTCCCAGATTGTACTGAACCTCACCACCAACAAAGCTTGGGGATACGGAAAAGTAGGATCTTTTCATTTTCTGCATCTACGAAGGAGATATAAGTCAGTGAGTCATCCCAATTTAAAAGATGGCAAGGCATTAGGCACAGTGATAAGCAGTCTCAGCACTATGGGGGGAAAATAAGGTGTGGTACCTGAGCATCATCGTGAGCTGTATGAAACATGCCCACAGGATAAGCATCCACAGACTCAAAAAGTAGAAGAGAAATTTAGCACTCTACTGATCTCACACTGAAGCTAGGCACAGGGAGGTAAAAATACAGAAACATCTCCTTATAAGGCTAGACATTCTACATTCACATAATACTTTAATTCACTCCTGTACAATCCACAAAGAGAAAGGGGGGAGGGGTGATGGGAGGAAATTGGAGTGGAATAAAGTGGTGAGAAGATGGAAAAGATTGAAAGATGGTAAAGACAACTCCAGAGACAGTGAACCAGATTATCCGTAAATCAGCCCCGAGTCACTATGACAAAATATATGAAAAGTAAAAGACTTGGATTTCTAGAAGGTCAATGATGGAAAGGACTCTAGAGAAATCCTATCCCTTTATTTAAAAAAAAGATACTTCGGACTGAGTTTCTCAGCCTAGAGCTGTTTAAGGTGGAGCTTCCTTCAGTGCCACCAGAACGGAGCCAAAAGCTCAAGAGGGGTAAATTAAGAGCTAGGAATTAAGATATACACTATTATATCTAAAGCAGATAAACAATAAGCACCTGCTGTATAGCGCAGGGAACTATATTCAATATCTTGTAATAATCTAGACTGGTTCCAATCAGGAAACGAATACGTCAAGGCTGTATATTGTCACCCTGCTTATTTAACTTTTATGAGAGTACATCATGAGAAACACTAGGCTGGATGAAGCACAAGCTGGAATCAAGATTGTCCGGAGAAATATCAATAACTTCAGATATGCAGATGACACCACCCTTATGGCAGAAAGTGAAGAAGAACTAAAGAGCCTCTTGATGAAAGTGAAAGAGGAGAGTGAAAAACTTGGCTTAAAACTCAACATTCAGAAAACTAAGATCATAGCATCCGGTCCCATCATTTCATAGCAAAGAGGTGGGGAAACAATGGAAACTGTGACATACTTTATTTTGGGGGGCTCCAAAATCACTGCAGATGGTGACTGCAGCCATGAAATGAAAAGACACTTGCTCCTTGGAAGAAAAGTTATGACCAGCCTAGACATCATATTAAAAAGCAAAGACATTACTTTGCCAGCAAAGGTCTGTTTAGTCAAGGCTATGGTTTTTCCAGTAGTCATGTACGGATGTGAGAGTTGTACTATAAAGAAAGCTGAGCACCAAAGAATTGATGGTTTTGAACTGTGGTGTTGGAGAAGACTCTTGAGAGTCCCTTGGACTGCAAGGAGATCCAACCAGTCCATCCCAGAGGAAATCAGTCCTGAATATTCATTGGAAGGACTGATGCTTAAGCTGAAACTCCAATACTTTGGCCACCTGATGCAAAGAGCTGACTCATTAGAAATGACACTGATGCTGGGAAAGATTGGGGAGGAGGAGAGGACAACAGAGGATGAGATGGTTGGATGGCATCACCGACTCAATGGACATGAGTTTGAGTAAACTCCAGGAATTGGTGATGGACAGGGAGGCCTGGCATGCTGCAGTCCATGGGGTTGCAAAGAGTCGGACACGACTGAGCGACTGAACAGAATAATCTAGAATGGAAAAGTATCTGTAAAAGAATATATGTGTGTGACTGTGTTTGTATATACAGTGAGTATGAGTGAAGTCACTCAGTTGTGTCTGACTCTTTGCAACCCCATGGACTGTAGCCTACCAGGCTCCTCCCTCCATGGGATTCTCCAGGAAGGAGTATTACAGTGGGTTGCCATTTCCTTCTCCAGGGGATCTTCCCAACCCAGGGATCGAACCCAGGTCTCCCACATTCCAGGCAGACGCTTTAACCTCTGAGCCACCAGGGAAGCCCTATATATACAAGTGTGTGTATATATATATATTTATATACACATATATATTTATAAAATGTGCTATGTGTGCTAAGTCGCTTCAATTGTGTCCAACTCTTTTCAACTCTATGGACTGTAGCCTACCAGGCATCTCTGTCCATGGGATTCTCCAGACAAGAATACTGGAGTGGGTTGCCATGCCCTCCTCCAGGGGATCTTCCCAACCCAGGGACCAAATCCATGTCTCTTACGTTTCCTGCATTGGCAGGCAAGTTCTTTACCACTAGCGCCACCTGGGAAGCCCTTCATTCAATGTGGTACCTTTTAAACAGTTCTCAATGCTAAGCATTAACTTTTAAAAGACCTAAGCTTCTCTCTGCCCAAAATTTTACCTTACTATAATAAAGGTATCTTGAAATTATATAAAATGTTATCTATAATTCATGCCTATTACAAACAATGACTAAATACTAAAGGCCTAAAACAGTAATGGACCCTCACATGTCTGACAGCACCTTGGGAAGCAAAAGAGTCAACTATCTCCACGATTTCAAATTGTCAGAGAATCCATGGTAATATGTATGCTGCTATAAGAATTTTAGCTCTCTATTTTCATTGCAGACACAATGGTAGTATAATTCCATTCCACGGGCTTCCTAGGCAATAATTGCATGAGACAGAGGAGGTGGCCCACTTCCCAACATCTTTATCCTTCCATTCCTATCATTTTGATCCAATCAAGCAAAAAAGAATGCCAACAGTATCATTAAAAAGACTTCTTGTCCGTACATTTGAAAGACTCTCAGCTGATACCAATGTAATGTTTTAGGTGCAAGCCAGGCTCTGTGCCACCAACTCAACTCCCAGGTCAATGCAAGTTTCACCAAATCACACCTCTTTCTACCATAGTCCCCAAGGTGTTCAGCCTTTATTTCTGGTTTTCATCTTTGAGATAAACAAATCACTTATTCCCATTCTGCAAATGAAGAAAATCTGCCTATGGGCGTATGGGGGCAAATGAGGGGAGATAAAAATAAAGATTTGGAAACTATCCAGAACACAACCTCATTTTTACCTCAGAACCTACAGCCCCAAATAAGCCAAAACAAAAACCCCCAAACAAATAAAACACAAGCAAAAACTTTCCTGGCTCAGCGAGAAGAGAATGCAATTTGTTTTTTCCTTTACAGCCTGTCAGCACTTCTCTGAACTTCAGGGAATGTGCAGTGTCTGCAAATCTTATGTGTCACCTTATATGTATTTGCAACACCACCAGAGTTATCTTGAAAGAAATCATTGATCAGCAAGTTGGAACACCAGGCAGAGCTAAGACCTATTTGCGAGCATCTGTGTTAAGCAGGGATGGTGGAGCAGGCAGGGTGTGGGGATCTTTCTAGAAACAGTGTCTCCTGGATGACAAAGACAAGGAGGAACTAGGTGACACCTACCCAGAATGCCTGCTTCAGCAAACTAATCCTGGAAATAGGAAAAGACAGGGCCCTATCACTGACACTCTCTCCACCCTTTACACAGCTCTGCTTTCTCCAAAGAACTTACTTACCATCACTGAAACATTGTGTATTGTTCATAGTTACTTAAGCCCCAGTTGCATGCAAGCTTCAGGAGAACATCTTGGTTTTCTGCTGTATTCCAGTTACTGTTGTTGTTTAGTCCCTAAGTCATGACCAACTCTTTTCAACCCCATGGACTGTAGCCCGCCAAGTTCCTCTGTCCATGGGATTTCCCAAGCAAAAAAACTCAAGTGGGTTACATTTCCTTCTTCAGGGATCTTCCTAACCCAGGGATTAAACCCGGCTCTCTTGCATTGCCAGGCGTGTTTCTTTTTACCACTTAGCCACTAAGGAAGCCCTTGTATTGCAGTACCTACAACAATACCTGGCACATAGTAGTTACCGCCAAAATATGTTTGAATACTCAACTCTTTTGTGGGCTCATAATCGCTAACCCATAATTTAAAATATTGTTTTAATAACTAAGATAATCTGATATGAAGCTGCAGGTTTTTTCTACTTTTTTCAGTGATCTTTTACATAGAAATGTTTTAAATTTTTATCAAACCAAATGTACTGACCTTTTCTTTTGTAACATCCCCCATTCTTTTGCACATAAGACTCCCTTCTTTCATTCTGATACAAATAGCACTTTTAATGTGTGTTCTTCTTGATTTGTAGGATTTTACATTTGTATGTTAATCCTTAACTAATTTAGAATTTATGTTGGTGGGAAGTTATCCATTTATCCTTATTTTTTATCTTAGCTTTGTTTTTCCCCCAAACAGTGAAATGACTTCATACCATTTATTAAATAACACTTGCTCTCCCAATTAAGAGTCTTGGCTATTTTAATAATTAAGTTATAATATTGGGTGATATTTTGCATAGTGACCAATTAAAATCCCAAACCTTTCCTGAATGAGCTAGTGTAAAGGTATTTCTTTTAGATACATGTGACCTCATCCTTGTTCTTAAGGTGCTTGTGCTATCATTGAAAAAAAGATACATAGCTTGGTAATTAATATAAAGCATGATTAATTCAATAATTAAAAGTATAAGCAAGGTACTATGGGAGTTCAGAAAATTAGATGGCTAACTCTGGGAAAGACTGCCTACCAGGTGAAATCCAGTGTGTTAATTACCTTTCCTTTTTTCAACCTGGACCCTATACATAAATTAACACAGGCTGAGATTATTTCAGCTGATTATGAAACCCAAAAAATGCTCATTGTAGGAAAAGCCAACCATTTACAAATCCAGGATTACAAATAGCGCACCTGACCTCTAAACTAATAACTCCTTAGGGAACAAAAAGGAAATTAAATTAGTTTGGCATGATTTGTTCTTACTGGGCTCATGCTTACTCTCAGCGATCACTTCTTTTCTCAGTGCTTATAAACCCTTCACGATGATGAGATAACATGAGAAAGTCCCCCCACACACACACACTGCCCAGCACATCCATGACTCAAAGAAATGTCAGTAACACCTTCTGCCAGCAACTGGGACCAAATTCACACTTAACTTTGTCCCTGTTAGAAAACCGGGCAATTCACCAGCTTCTCTCTCCCTTCTGTGAATGTCTTAAGTGAGTAAGTGAAGTCGCTCAATTGTGTCCGACTGTTTGTGACCCCATGGACTGTAGCCTACCAGGCTCCTCCGTCCATGGGATTCTCCAGGCAAGAATACTGGAGTGGGTTACCATTTCCTTCTCCAGGGGCTCTTCTTCCTGACCCAGGGATCGAACCCGTCTACATGCCATGATTTCTCTAACAATACTGATATTAGCTCAGTGCCTCATCCAGGTAAGTTATTTTAGCACTCTTGAGCTGAAGGAAATGGTACAGTCTGCAGACAGAACAAATTTGCAGAAACTTTCTTCATCTTCTCTTCCACTTGAATCTCCAGATCTCCTTAAATAATGTCTCTTCTGAATTATAAGCCTGAAGACCATTCCATGAACCAGTGTCTCCTACGCCCCAGGCACAGTGCTAGGCGTTTGACTTACAGTATCACTCGCCCTCGCAACTGAAAAACCTACACATTACCCTCTCTACTAAAAATTTCTGAAATATGAAATTTTAAAGATTATTCATAATGGCATCACCGACTCGATGGACATGAGTTTGGGTAAACTCCTGGAGCTGGTGATGGACAGGGAGGCCTGACATGCTGCGATTCATGGGGTTGCAAACAGTCGGACACGAAAAATCACTGAACTGGAACTGAACAGTATAATGCATGTATACATTATACATATATAATATATATGTACATACATATATATATTATCTATAGATATATAATAACTGAATCACTTTTCTGTATAGCAGAAATGAACACTGTAAATAAACTATACTTCAATAAATTTTTTTTAAAAACAAGTATTATCTCACTCAGTCATCATAGACTCTTTTCAACCTCCTGGCCTGAAGGAGCAGACGAATCTCTGGATTCAACAAATATTTATTGAACACAAAATAAAACAAAACCCTGATCTTGGGGAGCTTATATATTAGGGAGGTAAAGATAAATAAATAAAACAAATCACGTGATCTGAAAAGCAAAAGCAAGGGGAAGTAGAACAGAAGCGCCATGTGGGAAAATATTTCATATCGAGTGATCAGGGTCCAGCCTCTCAGATAAAAGATGGGAGCAGAGGTGGAGTATGAGCCAGAGGTGTTCTGAGAAAGATGTGTAAAATGCTTCAAGCTCATCAAGGAGCCCAGAGAGGGCGGCTGGATCTGGAGGCAAGAAGTTTGCACAGCTCTGTAATCTTCCTGCTGAAGAAGGACATTCAGTCATTTTTGCCACTGCAAAAAGACCTCAAGTTCTTCATGTCACAGAGAAAAGAATCAAGTAAAACATTCAGCAGTCTATAACAGGGTTCACAAACTACAGCTGAAATAAAAATAAAGTTTTATTGGAACATCGCTTTGACCATTCACTTAAATACTATTTTATGGCTCTTTTCCGTTTCTGACAGAGACTCTATGGCCCACCAAAGCTAAAAGCTACCTGGCTCTTTATAGAAAAAAACTGCTTACTCCTGATATATCCTGATTTATATAATCAGTATAATAATAACAACTGCTATTGTCTAAGTACCTAAAATACGCTCAGTATACTACATCCATAGCATTCCTGGGTGACTCAGTGGTAAGAATCCACCGGCCGTTGCAGGAGAGTCAGATTCAATACCTGGGTGAGGAAGAACCCGTGGAGAAGAAAAGGGCAACCGACTCCAATATTTTTGCCTGGAAAAATCCCATGGACAGAAGAGCCCAGGGGGTTACAGTCCACAGGGTCGCAAAAGAGTGGGACACGACTTAGTGACTAATCAACAACAACAGTATATCTATATTCCATCAACACTGAAACATATTCAAAATAGAGCCTTCTACAATTAAAAATAATTATCACACAACTACCTAAGAATCTGGGGACTGAGAAGCAAAAGACTATACGCTGAAACACTGGGAACTGGTTCAAGTCTCTTCATTTTCCCGTAAGCAATAAGCCAGGTCTCTGAAGGCTACATAAGGGCAAGTGGAAGTGAGAGGGAGAGAGAGAGAGAGAGAGAGAGAGAGAGTGTGTGTGTGTGTGTGTGTGTGTGCGTGTGTGTGTGTGTGTGTGTGAGACCTGGGCATGCACACATACACACATAAGGCCAAATCAGAAGATTGACAGATACACGCTAGCCTTTTCCACAGAGCTGACACACTGCCATTTAACCAGTGAGCGCAGAGCACGTGTTTCTGTTCCCAGTCACTAGTAAGAGACAAGGTTAACATTTTAAGTGATGGACTACAGCATGTTATTTCCCCATGCAATGGACCCGTGACTGCACCACCTTCGAAAACACTTAATTTCAGTGATTGAATACACGGGAGCTCACTTTCCCTGCTATGAACCTTTTGACAGCTCCTCAGTTTCCTGTACCAGGGGAACCTTTTTTCTTCCTCCTTTTCTTTTCCCCTCCCCTTTATACCTGAAGGGAAGCAAAATGAATACGTGGTGGCAGAAAGAAAAGGAGGAAGCCGAGAGAATGAAAACCAGTTTGTAAGCATCCCTGTATTTTACAATAGCCGTATTCACTGCCATCTGCTCTAATTACTTTTAATGTTTGGGCTACCATCTTCATACAATAGAAATAATGATCTCCTCAAGGGCAAAAAAAAAAAAATGTTTTTTACAGAAACAAACAAAAGTTGATTACATTTAGCTCCCAGGCTAAAGAAGCATCAAGCTACTTTGTAATGAACAATCAATCAAGAAAGTGGGTAGGTTTCTGATGAACAGAAACAAATTGGGTCTTCCCCATGGTTTCCTCTTCTTTCCTCCTTGCCCTACCTCTTTGGAGGAACCAAGCCCACAGGTCACAGAGGGCAAGGACATGCCCAGGCACATTTCCAGGTCTGAGGTGACATCACATCAGTTCCTTACATTTGGGTTAGAACCAAAGTCAAGCCTTCTTCCAGTGCTTGTGTGGGCATCAGGCATGGCCAGTTTTGAGAAACCCTGAATATAGAGATAGGTAGTGTGCCTAGAGTAAAAATTCTCTCTCCTAAGTTAAGTTCCCGAGAGACCACCTCAAACCTGAACCCCTCATTGGAAGCCTAGAACTAACAGCCTCATTAAAGCCTTCAGGAATGGAGGAACTTCCCCGGTGGTCCAGTGGATAAGGCTCTATGCTTCCAACGCAGGGGACTCGGGTTCCAAGCCTGGTCAAGGAACTAACATCCCACATGCTACATAATGAAACCAAAAAAAACAACCAGGTTTTAAAAATCCAATTTTAAAAAAGCCTCCAGGAATGGAAATAGACCACAATGGGTCCATTCCCCAGCACTCCAGGAGAACCCAGGTTTCAGTGAAATGTGTGACCTTCAGAAAGACATGGAACAGACCACTGCGATGCCCACAGAATTTGACTTTCACAAAGGCTATGTCTAGAGACCTCTAATCCCCAAATTTGAGCATACTATGTGTATTAAGAATTCTGAGATAGCCCTCAGGATTCTTGACGCCCCCTTCATATACATGCCACAGATATTTCCCTCCCCTGTAGTAGGAACAGAGCTGATGAATAGGATGGGATCTCACTCCCATGACTAGGTTACATCATATGGCAATAGTGAAGAAATTTTGCAGGTATAATCAAGTACAGAAATCAGCAGACTTTGGGTTAGTCAAAAGGGATAGATATATGTGAGCCCTTAAAAGAGAGATGCCCTCACTGACTTTGAAGCAGCAAACTGCCAGGTTATGGAGAGAACCAGATGATTAGGACCTAAGAGCAGCCTCGAGGACCCAAACTCGCCCCTGGCCAAGAGCCAACAAAATCTGAGGCCCTCATCCTGTAGATTGAAGAAACTGACTTCAGCCAACAACCTGAATGAGACTGAAGGAAGACCTTGAGCTCAGGGTAAGGATGTAACTAGGCTGACATCTTAACTTTAGCCTTATGAGATGTTGTATAGAGACCCCAGCTACTCTGCTTCCAGACATCTGACCTGCAGAAACTTGGAGATAATAAAGGGGCCTTGTCTTAAGCTGCTAAGACAGTGGTGCGGGGCAGAAAGTCAGATGGTTCTCCCACTGCGTAAGTGACTCCCAGCACACAGGACAGGCAATACAGTTTTTCGGGTTGTTTTTTGTTATTGCTATTGTTCATTTACAATGCCAAGAAGTTTAAGACTTGAGAACTCATTTGCTCAGGAAAAGTTAAGACAGATGAAGAAAAACAGATAATGTCCTAGGGCTGCTGTGTCTTCACAACCTTTCTCTATTTTAGGCTGAAGAAATGCAAAACCTTCCTGATCCTAAACACAACCATAATGCACGTCCTTTGGGAGAGATGAAGAATTTTTGAAAGCCCAGATTCTGACTAGACTTCTAAAAATAGTATTTGAATATAATTGGTTTTAATAGCATTACTCTTTTGCTTGCATTGCTCCCCAAGGAGAGAAGAGAATCTGGCTTTTTATTCCCTTACTTGAAAAAAAAAAAAAAGAAGAAGAAGCAACGCAGAGGAAAACCAAGCTCCAAAACCAGAGAAATCCATTCTGTACCATCTTCATCAATCTTGACTACGTAACTCTTCCTGCATTCTTTAAGGATAGTGATTACCGTATCTTTCAGGAAGACAAAGGAAATGTTAATTTAGGTTTTCAGATCCCCTGATATCAAAGTAGCATCATCTTTTATCATTAAGCATTCACACATATATAGTCTGGCATTTGATGATGCAAAAGATGATTTTTTTTTAACGCTAATACCACAAAATTATCAGTCCTACTCAGGAATGAGGAAGCCCAGAAAGATTAAATGATGGATTTCACAGCTGGGATGCCATCTTAAGGATCTAGAATTTGGGGAACTTGCCTGTCCCCTGCAGCGCAGATGCTTTTCTTATATACACTGGTTGTGTTGATTAAATCATCACCATCAGCTTCATGAACGTTTACTGAGCACTCTCTATGGCGCAGGCATTACAGGACCCTCCCCTGGACCCACAAATGCATAACTGAATCTGTAAGCTCTTAGAGCCCAGCTTCAAGTGCATTGTTCCCTTCCCTCCAAACGCATCCGCCACACACTGTCCCTTTTCTGCCAAACCCTGTTTATTGGTTCCAGATGCAATGAATCATCTACTGACTTGAGCGACATTAGAGGTAAACACCAAGGTTAAAATGTAGAGATAATTGAATAATGCCAACTACCAGTAACAGCAGTCCAGGCAAAGGAGGAAATAGATCCAGAGATCTCAGATAGAGCAGTCTGATGGAAACCCTCCACTCTCAGGATCAAAACCACATGCTATTTTGACATGATGGAAAAATGTCAATGTTTTATTTTTCCAAATTTTCATATGCCATGTATCAGTATGGGTAGGTGTGGCAAGCCCAGTGGTAACATAATTTAAATGTCCCTATGATTAAAAATAAAGCTTCCAAAAATCAACTAAACTGCCACCTATTTATTATCTCAAAGAAAGGTGCTCCCAACTGTTTTTTAAATATATATGTGTAAGTTATTGCCTTGTCTGATGATAAATAAAATGAATGACATATATGCATTTTTCCAACAAACTCTTCTTTAGAGAAAACCCCATAAAGAAAAATTTTCCAAAACCCGTCCAAAAATTCATAAAGTTCCATAGACTTCCCAGATAGCAAAATGCACTTTAATCGTTTGCTTTACAGTCACCTGGCATTCATTGTATACAATGCACATAATGTATAAACATGGGTATATGTATAACATATACACATAAGTTTATACAAACACTTGAGAAACTTTCTTTATTGTGTCTCTAAAGGCAGAAAACTCAGAACCCTCAGCAAATACTAAACAATCCACAAGCATAGCTATCACCCAAAAAGTCTGGACGTTTAAAAGTCACAAAGACCCCCATAAATGAGCCTTAAAGCAGCAGTAATCAACCTTCTAGGGATCCAAGACTGGACTAATTCAATAAGCAATATGGGATGGTGATCAGAAATCATAACATAACACATGAAGGACACCTTTCCACGAGTTCTCCCAATTTCGGGGCATTATCCCTCTGCTGAAAATCAGGACCTCAACTGGCTGAGGATTAATTATTCACATAGCTCTTTTTCGCCTGAATCAAATAGAAGCTTCTTTCCCCATTTTCCCAATGGGATGAAATAGAGTTCCCAGTAAGGCCAGGTGGTAAAGAACCCATCTGCCAATGGAGGCGATGTAAGAGACACAAGTTCTGTCCCTGGGTAGGGAAGATCCTCTGGAGAAGGACACGGCAACCCACTCCTACTGGCAAGAATACTTCTTGCCTGAGGGATCCCACAGACAGAGGAGCCTGGTGGGCTATAGTACAGAGAGTTGCAAAGAGTCAGACATGAAAGTGACTTAGCATGCATGCACAAGGAGCTCTTCTAAAATTTTCTTGATGGACCAATCAACATGCATTCGGAATTTTCATGGTGGTTCATTGGTTAAGATTCTGCTTCCACTACAGGGGACACAGGTTTGACCCTTGCTTGGGGAGCTAAGATCCCCATAAGCTGCATGCTGCAGCCAAAAAATGATGCCTTTTTGGTAGGTATGAGACATATCAATGGATGCCATGAAAAAGTTGGCAAGCACATGGCACAGCTTTCCATATTCCCCATTGCCTACTTCTGGACAACTCCTTCAGGTGAAATTTCCTTTGCCTAGGATCTACCCACAGGAATGTCTGTTGTTTCAGAAAACTGAGAAAAAATTCACTTTACCTCCTTATCAACCACATAAAGAAGAAAGAAATAACATTTCCTTGTTACTCCTCCCTCTTTCTGGGGTAGAAAAGGGCAACCCACTCTAGTATTCTTGCCTGGAAAATTCTATGGACAGAGAAACCTGAAGGGCCACAGTCCATGGGGTGGCAAAGAGTCAGACACAACTGAGTACTCACAGCTGAGATGGGAAGGTAGCTTTTCCTCTGCCAGTCTTTAAGTTTTCACATGAGCAACCCAAAGCAAACCTAAACCTTCGTTGGACATAGATCATTGACACCTTGCCGAATTTCTCAAACAACTGAGATGATAAGAAGTACCCAAAAGAATTGATGCTTGTGAACTGTGGTGTTGGAGAAGACTCTTGAGAGTCCCTTGGACTGCAGGGAGATCAAACCAATCAATCCTAAAGGAAATCAGTCCTGAATATTCATTGGAAGTTCTGATGCTGAAGCTGAAGCTGCAATACTTTGGCCACCTGATGCAAAGAACTGACTCACTGGAAAAGACCCTGATGCTGGGAAAGATTGAGGGGAGGAGGAGAAGGGGATGACAGAGGTTGAGATGATTGGATGGCATCACCGACTCAATGGACATGAGTTTGAGCAAGCTCTGGGAGTTGATGATGGACAGGGAAGCCTGGCATGCTGCAGTCCATGGGGTCACAAAGAGTCAGACATGACTGAGCGACTGAACTTACTGAAAGGATGTTTAGAGACAAGAGCAGAAGATAAATGAAGTTAATCTTCTTCAGACTAAGCTAGAGATTTGAATTTTAAAGACAGAACTTAGGCCAACATAATTTATATAAACGATGCTTCTTTGTTGTTATGTAGAGGAAATCTTCATGACGTTTGGATTTGGAAATGATTTTTTCACTGTGATACCAAAAGCACAATAACAATAACAAAACTAGATAAACTGGACTTCATCAAATTAAAAACTTTTGTATATCAAAGGACACTATCAACAGAGTGAAAAAGGCAACCTGTGTAATAGAAGAATGGATTGCAAATCATGTATCTGATAAAGGATTAATATCCAGAATGTATAAAGAAATTCTGAGTTGCAACAACAACAAAAAAAACCCAAATAACCTTATTTAAAATTGATTGGGGCAGGGGGATGGGGGGAACCTCTTTGCCAACTCAATGGTTAAGACCCTGTCTTCCAATGGAGGGGGCACAAGTTCTATCACTTGTTGGGGAACTAAGATCTCACATGCCACTCAGTGTGGTCAATAAATAATAAAACTCTTCAAAATAACAATAAAAATGGTTGATGGACTTGAGTAACATTTCTCCAAAGATCTATAAATAGCTAATAAACATATGAAAAGATGTTCAACATGACTAATCCTTCAGTTCAGCTCAGTTGCTCAGTCGTGTCCGACTCTTTGAGACCCCTGAATTGCAGCACGCCAGGTCTCCCTGTCCATCACCAACTCCCAGAGTTCACTCAAACTCATGTCCATCGAGTCAGTGATGCCATCCAGCCATCTCATCCTCTGTCTTCCCCTGCTCCTCCTCCCCACAATCCTTCCCAGCATCAGGGTCTTTTTCAATGAGTCAACTCTTTGCATGAGGTGGCCAAAGTACTGGAGTTTCAGCCTCAGCATCAGTCCTTCCAGTGAACACCCAGGACTGGTATCCCTTAGGATAGACTGGTTGGATCTCCTTGCAGTCCAAGAGACCTGCAAGAGTCTTCTCCAGCACCATAGTTCAAAAGCATCAATTCTTCGGCACTCAACTTTCTTCACAGTCCAACTCTCACATCCATACATGACCACTGGAAAAACCATAGCCTTGACTAGACGGACCTTTGTTGGCAAAGTAATGTCTCTGCTTTTGAATATGCTGTCTAGGTTGGTCATAACTTTTCTTCCAAGGAGTAAGCGTCTTTTCATTTCATGGCTGCAGTCACCATCTGCAGTGATTTTGGAGCCCCAAGAAATAAAGTCTGACACTGTTTCCACTGTTTCCCCATCTATTTGCCATGAAGTGATGGGACCAGATGCCATGATCTTCATTTTCTGAATGCTGAGCTTTAAGTCAACTTTTTCACTCTCCTCTTTCACTTTCATCAAGAGGCTTTTTAGGAAAATGCCACAATGAGATGTCACTTAACAGTCATTAGGATCGCTATTAGTTAAAACAAAAACACAAACAAAATAACAAGTGTTGTCCCTTGCTGGTAGGAATGTAAAATGGTGCAGCCACTTTGGAACTGGTATGGCAGTTTCTCGCAACATTAAACATTGGGGTACCATATAATTTTGACATTCTACTTCTGGGTTTATACCTGAAATAACTGAAAGCAGGGATTCAAACAGATATTTGTATATCCATGGTCATAGCAGCATTATTATAAGCCACAAAGTAGAGGGAGACGAAACGTCCATCACAGATGAATGAACAAAGTGTGAAATCCATACCATGGATGAATCCTGAAGACATTAAGAGGTTCAGGGTTTCCCTGAAGCTGTTCTGGAAGCTCATAAGAGAAGTAAGCCAGCTACAAAAGGGTAAATATTATACGATTCCACTTAGATGAGACACCTATGCTGCCACATGCAGAGACAGAAAGTAGAATGGTGGTAGTCAGGATCTGCGGGCAGGTAAAATGGGGAGTTAGTGTTTAATGGGTATGGAGTTTCAGTTTGGGAATACAAAAATGTCCCAGAAACAGACAGTGGTGATGACTGCACAGCAATGTGAATTATTTAATGCCACTTAACTGAACAATTAAATATGGCTAAATGGTGAATTTTTATATTCTGCATATTTAGCTACAATTTAAAAACTGATGGGGTGGGGGAGATGTTTCTTTGTTTTTAATGAAGAATTTTAAAGCCTCCTATCTCCTCTTTTTTCAGATGATGGCACCAGAGTTCAGAAAGGTTAAATGACTTTTTCAAGGTTCTAAAAGCAGATGAGGGAATGCAAAACCAAAATGAAAATAAGGCTCAGCATTGCCTTGCTGCTCTGTGGAGAGTGGGTTTGTCCCCTTGTTTTTGTGAGTACATGTGCCTGAGTGTATCCATGATCCTCTGTGCTCCCTAGCCCCTAGTTGCCTCCCCACTCCACTCACCTCCTCCCTACACGACAGCACCCAGAAATCTCCTGCAGCTCCCTAGACACATTCTGCTACTTCTTATCTCCCACCTCCAGTCCTGGAGGTGGACCTCTATAACTTTTGTCCAGAAGACCTTTCTACTCTATTCTAGCAGGGAAGCACTTGCTCAGTCTTCAAAAGCCAGGTCATCCCCTTTTCTCGGTGAAGTGTTAGCTGGTGTCCCCTCACCCTGAAACGAGCGTCTCCTTTTTCTCCACCCACTGGGCTGTGAATTTTTGCTTGAGTACTTATCCCCACGATGTTTGGTATCTTGGGGTTTTTTCTATCTCCACTCCCTCCTCACTGAAGCCAAATGAGATGGGATTCAAGGGAACCAATGGAAGAGCTTAATGGAAAGTCTTCATACCCAAAGCTACACCATCTCCTAAACACATCATGACCATGCTAATGCTAAGCCCCTCCTCTCCTGGATAATACCATCATCTCAGTCTGGCTCCACTTTAAATTTCTCTGTGATGGCTTTCTCAGGCTCTTGAAAAACTACTCTTGCAGGGGATTCCCACCAAGTCAATTAAACCAAATTTCATGAGTTAGACCAGTTATATGAACAGGCAGGCAGTGGACAGGATTACAATGACACCAAAAATCTTCCTCTTACAATGTCTTTGTCCTCTGTTAAAATGATTTAGTGTTTTTTTAAGAAAGACTGCAGAATATATTCATCAAGGTACAACCTAAATTTCTGGGGCTGTGTCTGCTGGCAGTGCACCTCTAGACCTGCCTCAATAAATTGATAGCACTTATTTGTAATTTGCAGCTTCCATTTGCATGCAAATAATTAATGAGCTAAAGTCCATAAAATTGATTTTTCTCTTAAGTTAAATATTCCACCTACAATCTTGTTAGTGTATCAATTAATGAAGTTTTATATATTCAGCCAATAAACATTTATTGAGCCAGATACTGTGCTAAGCCCCGAGGATAAAATGATAAGTAACATAATTCCCTGCTCTCAGGAAGCTCACTGTCTAGAAGAAACCAACATAAAAGCCAATTCTTATAATATTGCATATGCTTGTTTCTTTTCTCAGAAGGGCAAAATCTGGATGTTTACGAGAGAAGATAGAAAAGATAAAAGCTAAAAGAGTATACTTAGAAATACTTCCCAGATCACGATCCTGCCTACAGAAAATGTAATTACTTGACTTTTAAAAAGAACTCATGCAAACTTTTAATACTCTGGACCAAATAGTCTACTCAACATGATCTCATGTTATTAAAGCCCTTACCTGGAAATCAAATATCATCAAAATCTATAAACAATAACTGGACACCCATCCATTTAATAGTGTAACTGGGTTCTTATTTCAAGAAGGTGGACTATTCACAATTAATGATCTCTGTTCAGCATAACAACATTTGTCCAAATCAGCAAGTGTCTTTAAAAATCTAAACAAATGTTTTGGGAGGAAAAATTAAAATTCCTTTTATTTTGGTGGAAAATGACACAGGGCTCATAAACTTCTGATTGGGACCCATGCTCGCCCCAAGAGGCAATTGTCATAAATCTTCAGAAGACACTCCTGATTCAACACCATCCCCTGATACACACTCACTCTACATATTCATCCACCCATATTCTCCACCTCTACTCTGATTGGAGTCACACGAAAACCTCAGTGCAGCCCAAGCTCAAATTCCTCAAGGCAACTGTAGTCACAGGGTCCAATAAAAGAAGCTTTGAGACAGCCACACCTAGATTACCTCTGAGACATTTGCCCTGGGTAAGTTAGGCCTCCAGCACCAAAACCGGAAGTCAGGTGTTGCTTACATGACACCCAGGAAACCTCTGCAAGACTCAGGAAGAGAGCATAGTAAACCCTGCTGCTAGGAAAATCCAAGATCTATAGGTGGCCAAGTTGATGTCAAATTTGTAATTGGTGACTTAATGAATTTGTTTTTCACAGAATTTAACTCAGCAAGCCAGCCCACAATCACAACTACACAAGTAAATTCAGGTTAAAAAATTTTTTTCCCTGGTTTTCATTTAGTTTGAAAGCTGAGTGGTCACCAGAGTGCTGAGACCTGACCAGACCTCAAATAATGAGGAAACAGCTTGTATTCCTATTTTAATTTGAAGCATCGTTATTGGTGTAAAAAGAATCCCCTTTGACATTTGTATTCAGACAAGGCTGGAAACAGCATCTGAACACATAATCATATCCCAGTGTGTTTCTGTCTCTCAAAAGCCGCACCGTCTGCCTTAACACTTTCACAGACTCCTCCAGGCCCGCTTCAAACAGACAAAACACTCCTCCTAAAACTCAAAGAAACATCGCGACACCTTTGTAATAGGCCTATTTCCCAAGGGGGGGATAAAAGGACAAGGCAAATTAAGGGAAATGCAGAATATAAACTTGAAACCTACTGTCAATAAAACCCAAAACAAACTCGAAGCGGAGGTGAAGAAAGCAGGGGGAGGAAAAGCAATGTTAAATGGTCATCTTTCTTCTCCTTTTATTTGAGGAAGTTAAGTTTGTGCAGCTCCTTACAAGCTGTCTTTGGCTAAAATCACTATTAATGAGCTTTGACATTTGAAATTTAACTGAGCATGAGCTAACAGCTTCCAGCACTGCACCACCCATGACGCCAACTGGAAATATTTTGCTAGGGCCTAACGGTGTGTTTATTGAAAAGACACAGCTTTCAAGAGAAAGTGTTTATAGCAACCACTTTACCTGCTATCCCTGCCCTGTGATGTCTGTTTGGTTTCAGGATTTGGGGGGTCCCCTTGAACTCCTCCTAGTCACGGCTCTAATTGTTTTCAAGTCTAGCAGGAACACATTAATGAAGCTCTTTGCTCTACAGTAACCTGGATTGTAAGGACGGGTCTGAGAATGCGGAGTTATAACAAAGGAGCAGGCCATGAGGGGGAAAAAAAGTCAGCCCTTTCAAAGGCAAGACGAAAATACTTGTGTTGTTGGCAAGGCCATTAAAACAAACCTTTTCCAAAGAGAGCACAGTGAACAAATCGATGAGACTGAGAAGATGGCCTGCATTCTTAGCTAAAATCATGGTTCACTGAATGAGAGTGAATCCATCATTAACCAAGTCAAGAAAGCTACTCTCCTCTCTTTCAGTTCAGTTTTGTTCAGTCACTCAGTCTTGTCCGACTCTTTGCGACCCCATGAATCGCAGCATGACAGGACTCCCTGTCCATCACCAACTCCCGGAGTTCACTCAGATTCATGTCCATCGAGTCAGAGATGCCATCCAGCTATATCATCCTCGGTCATCCCCTTCTCCTCCTGCCCCTAATCCCTCCCAGCATCAGAGTCTTTTCCAATGAGTCAACTCTTCACATGAGGTGGCCAAAGTACTGCAGTTTCAGCTTTAGCATCATTCCTTCCAAAGAAATCCCAGGGTTGATCTCCTTCGGAATGGACTGATTGGATCTCCTTGCAGTCCAAGGGACTCTCTAGAGTCTTCTCCAACACCACAGTTCAAAAGCATCAATTCTTTGGCACTCAGCCTTCTTCACAGTCCAACTCTCACATCCATACATGACCACTGGAAAAACCATAGCCTTGACTAGACGGACCTTAGTCGGCATAGTAATGTCTCTGCTTTTGAATATGCTATCTAGGTTGGTTATAACTTTTCTTCCAAGGAATAAGCGTCTTTTAATTTCATGGCTGCAGTCACCATCTGCAGTGATGTTGGAGCCCAAAAAAATAAAGTCTGACACTGTTGCCACTGTTTCCCCATCTATTTCCCATGAAGTGATGGGACTGGATGCCATGATCTACATTTTCTGAATGTTGAGCTTTAAGCCAACTTTTTCACTCTCCTCTTTCACTTTCATCAAGAGGCTTTTTAGTTCCTCTTCACTTTCTGCCATAAGGGTGGTGTCATCTGCATATCTGAAGTTCTTGATATTTCTCCCGGCAATCTTGATTCCAGCTTGTGTTTCTTCCAGTCCAGCATTTCTCATGATGTACTCTGCATATAAGTTAAATAAGCAGGGTGACAATATACAGCCTTGACGCACTCCTTTTCCTATTTGGAACCAGTCTGTTGTCCCATGTCCAGTTCTAACTGTTGCTCCCTGACCTGCATACAGATTTCTCAAGAGACAGGTCAGGTGGTCTGGTATTCCCATCTCTCTCAGAATTTTCCACAGTTTAAAGAAGGCTTTTGGAACACTGACTTTTTGAAGAAGGGAGAATGAGGACGAAGAGTGAATGAGCCTGACATAAATGGATATTTACACATACCCCACTCCTGCACAGTCTGTGCACTGAGTCTCCAACTCCATGATGTATTCAAACAAAGCAGGATCTCTTCTGGATCTCCTCCCAAAGTCCTAAGAGCACTCTTCTTCTGTGATCCTGTATGGATTCTTGACCTTAAGCTTGCCCAGACGTCAATATCAGTATGAAATTCAGAACCTCCACCCTTTCCCTAAGGCTGTTGTTATGCTGGAGAATTTAGGGGTATCCTTTGCCTGAGGCATTCCCCAACCTAGCAAAAGTAGAAGCAGAATTTCTAATCTAATCTGGAATGCCTCTGAGGAATGCAGACAGAAGCTTAGTTACAAAGAAAAGGAAGTTCAGAATCTGTGACTTAGAAATCGCATAATGTAAAGTTTCATTTACCAAACCAAGTTGGGCCACCTCTACAATACCAAAAATGGAAAGGCTTGAGAATGACTCCAAAGCATGACAGTAATTCAGAGGTTACCACCGGAGGAGGAAGTGGGAAGGGTGGGCTCTTTGTCCAAAGATATTTTGTCATTACTAGATTTTATTTTCATAGCAAGAAAAAAAACAAATATAATCAGACTCTAATTTTTTTTAAAGTACCAAATAGAATCTTTGTATGTTTCCTTATTCTCACATGCTACATTACTTCTAAATTATTTCTCAAAGTTATACAATGGGCAGAATTTTCTAATAATTTTTGTCAATCATGAGTGCATCAGAAAGTATTTTTGATAGCTATTACTTAACAAAAGGCACAGGTTGTATTATCAATGTATTTTTCATCTTAGCATATTTCTAGTTATAAACGTAAGAGGGTGAAGTAAAAACTTAGTGATAAACAAGAATGATTCTATCTGGGGGAATCTGTGTAACTATAGTTATCTGTGTCTTAAGTATGTAAAAGAAGGAGAAACAGAAAATTAAGTAACATACAACACTTGGCTCTGGTCCTCTCGGATCACGAGATTAGGTCTCAGTGGTAGAAGATGCATCCCTGACATTTCACATCCTCAGTCATGAAGATGATTAATGAGAAATGGTGGCAGGGGCCGGGGTGGGGGAGCAAGTGTTAATTTCACAAGATTCACATACAACCTCATGAACTTCTTCAAGAAGTACCTTTCAAAGTTGCACTCAGAATTGCTTTACAGTGGTATTGCATATCTATCTGCCAAAATTGCGCAGTCAGTCAGTGAAGAAGAGAACAGGGCACATGACAAGGAAGTGGAGGCTGCTGACAGCGGCCCACCTGACAGACACCTGCAGTCTGAATACAAAGAAAGAGTACAATGGGTCAGTATGCTCGTGGCCGTTGGCAAAGAGCACACACCTTCTGCTTTTTCAATACTACCTCTGGTGGAAGTGTTATTTCTAACAAGTAAAATCACTGAGGTTTGTGCTAATGACCCAGAAGCATCCAGGAAACATTTGATTCTGCTCCCTCAGTTCAGTTCAGCCGCTCAGTCGCGTCTGACTCTTTGAGACCCCATGAATCGCAGCACGCCAGGCCTCCCTGTCCATCACCAACTCCCAGCGTTCACTCAGACTCACGTCCATCAAGTCAGTGATGCCATCCAGCCATCTCATCCTCTGTCGTCCCCTTCTCCTCCTGCCCCCAATCCCTCCCAGCATCAGAGTCTTTTCCAATGAGTCAACTCTTGGCATAAGAGTCACTCAAAAAGTCAGAAAAGCCTTTGCTCTGTTCTAGAAGATAGCATCCAAAATAAACATGGCTCAGTATTTTAAGGACAATGGTTTCGTTGCCCAGAAAATTAACTCCTACATGATCCCTCATCCCCCTACCAAGAAAAATAGAAGATGAGAAGTCTGGTCCAGGAATGAAATCTGGAAGTGTCATTTATTCAAAAGATGGCAGGGCAGCACCTACTAATGTCAGGTGTCAAGCTGGGTGCCCAAACTGCCCCCCAGGGCACTCCATCTAGAAGAAAACGAGTATCAGAGCAAGTACCAGGTACAGTGGTGGGTACAGGGGGTGTCGGGGCATCACCAAAGGACTCCAGCCACAGGACCAAAAAGCACTCCAGGGATGAGGCAAGGCATGCACCCAGCACAGTCCCTGACTCAGTGGTTTCCTTATTCTCTCAGGTCCTCCCCATTTGGGGAGCACTCTCAACTGATCTGAATTTGAAAAACATCAAAATAAAAACCAAACCGATTGAAACTTCAGGGTAGAAGGCACGAGGCTTGAAGGAATGGCAAATACAACAACAATAATGGTAAATGCCAACTGACCACTATTCATCAGATACTGGGCACTGCACTAAGACCTGCGCTGTGACAACCCTATAAGAGCCTCACAACCAGCGTGTGAGGCATCTCTCTTATCATCCCATCTACAGAGGAGAAAACTGAGACGTGCAGAGAAGGCAAGAAGGATGCTCAAGGCCAAAGCACGACGCAGGGGTGGGACCAGGGCTCACTGCTCTGTGTCCGGACGTGAGGCACCTATGCCTTAAAGAGCAACCTAGGGCAGTACAAACACAGTCTCAAGAATGGCACAGTTCTCAGAAATCCAAAATGATGGGGGAAATATAACCCCAGAAACAGAGCTCCACCAATCAAAAGTTGCAACCAATCACTTTTCTCCCCTCGTGGGGAAAAAGTTCTTTTTCTTTAGCTCTTTTTTCCTGAAAATGTAGACTTGCAATACCTCTGATTCTGTGGAAGACCCTTGGGTCTCCAAATCTTAGCAATCGTTTTAACTTAACAGTTGAAGAAGGAAAAAAAAAAAAGGCTTTGGAAGTCAGCAGCATGCATTCAAATCCCAACTTCACCATTTACTCACTGTGTGACCTTGGCAGTCACATAATTTCCTTGAAGTTCAGTCCCTCAACCATAAAACGAAGATTCTTCAAGGGCCATTATAATTATAAAGTATATAGTTAACTAATATATATGAAGGCCAGCTCAGTGCCTGAGGTATAACAGGGATTTACTTCTTGCTTTTCTCATACTTTTCCTTAAACAAAAACAAGGAGAAGATAGATTTTAGTTGTTGCATCACTATTTGTGGCGCAAAAAAAAAAAAAAAAAAAGTGAAATCATCTTTTTGGGGTGATGAAAATGCTCCATAACTTGATTTTGAGTGTGAACTTCATGGTATATACATGTCAATGAACAATGCACTTAAGATCTGTACATTTTGTTCTATGTAATTTATGTGTCATACTATGTCAAAAGACAAATATTTGACAAATAAATATTACTTTTAAATTTATTATATCAAATATATTAATTCTATGAGCAAGCAAAATTATACAACATATATTTTATGGTGCCAAGCTAGAAACTGCTAAAAACCAAAAAAATAATGCATTACATATTTTTCTGCTAGCCCTAAAATTTCATTCCTCTGCCTTGCTCCCACTTCAATCAATCCTGTGGAAATTTACAGGAACTATCATGTCATTACTCTATTCGGCAAGTAACATGTTACAGCCAACAACCACTTCCATACAACAATGGAATCCACACTGATACAGGGGTTGTAACAATTGAGTAGCATTGTAGCACTTTCAGAGGGTTTTCACATCTGCAGACTCATTTAAATTTAAAAACTTATGCAGAAAAATGCTGTGAAGCACTAGCGTCTTCATGTACATAAGGACAATGATGGCTCTGAGAAATCTAGCCTTGGAACTCTTAGTAAGATGGTCTTGGCAGAGACTAGAAACCACAATTTCCAACAATACTCATCTCTTACCATTACTTAGATGCCCTTGACAGAGGGAAAGATGGCAAAACAGATCCTCCAACCTATGCCAACTAAAGATGACCCTGTCCAGCACTGGCTACTGAGAGCCAATGTTATAAGGCCAGGAAGTCAAATTGTTAAACTCCTCTGGCCATCCAGAGGATGGATTCTGTCTACAGTATATGTCTCTGCTCTTTCCAGAGCTGCTTTTGAGGAACAATATTTTTATATCCAACATGATTCCTCTCAAAGGATAGTATTAATGCCATAGGTCCAACCCAGTCTTCAGGCTTCTGGCCCTGAAACCATTTTACTTTCTACAAACACTTAATGAGGGCAAAAAAAAAAAAAAACTAGGTTTTTCCAGGTCAAATAAAAAGCAAAAATTCATAATTAAAGCCATGATCTTTTAGACCAAAAAAAAAAAAAAAAAACCTCAGTTCTCCTTTCTTTTCCCTCTGAAAAATGTCCTTCAAGACTAAATGAACCAATTAAAGATTCTGTTATCATGAAGTAGAATTCAGTGGATGCAGCAATACTGAGTAAAAGCAATTATATTCCTGCCTCTCCAAAAAAAGTGTATATAGGTGTTTGTGAAAAAACTATGCATGTGGGCACTCCTTCAGGGGGGTGTGTGTCAGGGTGTGGGAGGCAAGACAGTTATTACAGAATTGAATTCATATATCCATCACAAAACAGTTAATAATACCATATTATAATGACATATTTCCTGTTATCTAGAGGAATCTCATGTTATTTGCTTTGTACCTTTTACACTTGAATTGTCATTCTTTTACAGACAAAGTGGGAGGCTATTAAAGCCTTTAATTTCACCTCTCCTAGACATTTTTTTAAGACTTAACAATCCCAATCAGACCATTAGAAAAGTTCAAGGGAAAAAAACAAAATCTATGACTACATGTACAAAATTCTCCAGAACAGCTCAAGGCCTACGTTAGTATTTTTTTTTTTAAGGGGAGATGTAAAGGAGAGAGAGAGTGTGAGGAGGAAAGAAAATAGAGGGAGAGAGAGGGAGAGAGCAAGAAAGGGGAGGAGGAGGAGAGGGGGAGGAAGGAAAGAATATAAAGGGAGGGAAGCAAAGGAAACCAGCATCTCGCTTATCCATCCACGCACCTTGCAGCCGCTATTATTGTTATTTATTTATTTCCTCCCCTTTGGAGTCAGATCCTTTTTTCTCATTTAGTCCAACAGAGATTGTCCTCCTGGAGTGACCTTTTATTCTTTCCTTTTCCTTCACCCCTCCGGGCTATTGCCCTCATGCCAGTAACTAGATAACACACTCTATCAAAGATTTAAAAAAAAAAAAAAACTCATTGGGAAGGCAGTAGGACTGTTAGTGGCATCAATCGTGGGCTGACACGGGCTGGGGTCAACCATTTATCTTGGCGCGTCTGTAGCCCGTGGTTACTGGGCTGCCATCTTGACTTGCAGACGTTACCTCCCAGCCTGAGAACATCTGCTCCCAAGTCCTTTTCTTCCCTTGTTTGGCCTGTTTCTTTGTTCTATTCCAGTAGACATCTTTTCAAACAAAATCAAGGTGGGAATGAGTGAAGCCCCTCCTTTTTATCAGAGCCTTTCCAAATTCCAGGGCCAGGGAAACAGTTATAGGCTGGGAATAGAATCTTGCTTTGTGTGTGTGGCGGGGGGGTGCAAAATTTTCAAAATAAAACTGAACCACTTTTTTGTTCCTTAGGAAATTCAGCTATGGCCATAAAGTTAAACAAACTTACAGAGTGTTGCTCTAATTCCACTAGACATGAGAGTTTAATGAAACATTTCTTTTGATTAACTCATGCGACTCTATCCTTTTCCCATCCTGTCTTCTCTTCACCCACCACATACCATTTGCAATCATTTTTAGTCACTTATTCAGCATGCAGCATGATGGTGAAGAGGAAGTCTCACATCCCAGCTGCAACATTTTAGCCCTGGAGCCTTGGATAAGCCTCTCAACTTTCAGAAGCATCATTTCCTGATCTGCAAAATGGAGCTAATGTCTACTCAATGTGCTATGAAAATAACATGTACAAAATAGTCATATGCCATATGCCCATCACATATAACAGGTCCATATACTGAAGCTACTATTTATTGTTTTAAAGCTAATGAATAGTCATTTAGTTGGTCAGGCAACAGGATTTGGTGGGGTACCAAGCATGGTCCAACTCTTAAATAAAAATCATCACCACCTATGTTTATGCCATTATAACTGTTTGAGTCTCCAAGAATTCCATTATAAAATGCAAATATATAATACCTGGAGATTTTTGGATTTTATGAACTTAAATAGAAGTTGAATAAGAAAGTAAAACATAAATTGAAAAAAAAAAAGAGAGGAAAGCTCAAAGGAAAACTATATAGAGACCATTTTTAATCTAAACCCCAGATGCCTCATGTTCCTATAAATTCAAATAGATGTGAAACATAGTCATCCTTTTCACAGCATTTATACCCTGTGTGAAATACTAAACTATGAGAGATTCCCAGGTTAAAAACTACCTTCATCCTTTAAAATCCGATTTAGCTCCTTGGTGTTGGAACAATGCAAAAGTTATTTTATACTTCTTTCTAACAACCTTACTTTTCCTATATCCTTAGTATGGTATATAGTTGACACTTAATAAGTATTTGACAGACAAAAAAAAAAAACCCACTAGCAGATTCTGCTTTCAAAGGGAACCTATATCAAATAGTCTTCACCTTTTGTTAAAAAACAAAAGTAAGTTGAGAGCCATTGAAGGCAGAAGATGGGTACATGGCATTTATTATGTTATGCTCTCTACTTTAGTATATTTGAAATTGTCTACTTTAAAAGTTAAAGAAAAATGGGCCCCAATAAATATATTACCTTCAATAGGCCAATGGCACTGCTCTTCCAACTGTGTCTTCAAAGTGCGTAACACGGTAAAGAGCTGGGTCAATTTTCTGTGATGCTGATTACTGAAAAGGATGATTTCTTAGGACAAAACAAAGTCTTAAATATTGTCTCAAATGATGTACTTTATGGATAGATATATAGTCATAAATATATCATTCCACACATTGCAAAAATTGAACTTTCAACCCTTTCAAATTTATTCATTCAGCATACAGAGAAAGCCTTTTAATTACTTCACTGAAGTGCCATAGTTGCACACTCAGCACCTGCAGACACTGAAATCAGGAGTGGCCATCTCTCTCCAGCTTGAAGGTCATGAGGTGGAGGAGCCGGGAAAGTCTTCCTGGCTTATGACTTCACTGGCCAACGTTCCTTCGGCCAGGATCAAAGCAACTGAATGCTGAAACTATAGAAGATCTTTTTTGCCTGTTTTTATTATCTTGTTTTACATTTTCTACTCTAAGTATGTATCCTTTTTTCAATAAGATGAAAAGGTATTTGTCTTGTTTTGGTTTGTATACTAAGCACTTAAATGGAGCAGCCAAAACAGTAGGAAGACAGAAATGGGAATTAGGTGCATTGTGATATTGGGAAGTGCCTAAAAATTAGGACTCTTGTGTGTCCCCCACGATAGCACCCATCATCCCTAATCTATCTTACAAGACACATTGCCTCGAGACTTCTCTGTTGGTCCAGTAGCTAAGACTCCATGCTCCCCATGTAGGGAACCCTGGTTCAATCCCTGGTCAGGAAACTAGATCCCTCATGCTGCAACTAACTGTTTGAGTGCCGTGACTAAAAGATCCCACATGCCACAGTGAAGATCAGAGATCCCAGGTCCCGCAACTAAGACCTGGTGCAGCTGAATAAATAAATATTAAAAAATAATAATAAAAATAAAAAGAACTTGAAAAGATTTTTTTTAATAAAAGCAAAAAAAAAAAAAAGCCTCATTTCCCAGAAAATTAAAAAAAGGAAAATTAAGCTGAATGTTCTGGAACTACAGGTCTAGTCTCCAATTACTTCACTAAGATAATAAGCATGGCAAAGGAAATTATAATGTTCTCTCTGTACTGCAGAAATTAGTCATTTCCACTAAATATTGCCCACATTATCAAAACTTAATGAAACAGTTCAGAAAGATATCACAAAAATCACCCATCAAGCAGATCTCTATTTCTTTCGTTGTTTTATTTGTTTATGTATTTATCTGTGGCTGCACTAGGTCTTCATTGCTGCACATGGACTTTCTCTAGTTGTGGCAAGAAGGGGCTCTTCTCCAGTTGCAGGGTGCAGTTCTCAAGGCAATGGCTTTTCTCATTGTAGAGCATGGGCCCTAGGGCGTGCTGGCTCAGTAACTGTGGCTCCCAGGCTTAGTTGCTCCCACACATGTGGAATCTTCACAGAACAGAAATCGAACCCATGCCCCTGCACTGGCAGGCAGATTCCTAACCACTGGATCTCCAGAGAATTTCCAGATCTCTATTTCTGTAACCCTCAGGAAAACACAGTTGGCAAATGGCAAAATTATTCCTGTTTGGAAGGCCAAATGCCTTCCTCTGAACTTGGAAGACCTTTCTGAGTAAATCACTCTTTGCATAATTTATGTCTTTGGTAAGAGTAGGATGCTTCTGTGTTCCCCAAGGTCTCCAGTCTCAATAACAGTTTCTGAAAGTTTCACAATGAAAGTTTTGAGACCTGGTGTCTATCTGGTGGGCTTCCCTGAAGGCTCAGCAGGCGAAGAATTTGCTTGCAACGCAGGAGACACAGGAGACATGAGTTCGATCCCTGGGTTAGGAAGATTTCCTGGAAAAGCAAATGGCAACCCACTCCAGTATTCTTGCCTGAAAAATCCCATGGACAAAAGAGCCTGGTGGGCTACAGTCTATGGGGTTGCAAAGAGTCAGACCCGACTGAGCAACTAAGTACACATAACATTCTATCTGGTGATCATCAGCTTTAATGATGTTCACTCATGTATTCATTCAATAAACCTTTATTTCTATAGTAGTTATAAAATATAAATATCAAGCCCCCACCAGCATAAACAAATGCAAGTCCACGTAAGAGCATGTCCAGTGAAATCACTGTCAGAGCAGGAGGGTAGAGGAAGCAGAAAATCTCATTAGAAGGATCTAGAACACTAGTGGTAAGGTAATGCCCACAAGAAGGTCGGGGTTGAAGGTGCCATAGTGGGTGAGGGGGCAGAAGTAGACCCATGCTCCCAGCCAAGGTTGAAGCTTGAGAGGTACATTTTCATAAACTCGTACTTTCTCCACTACCCAGAGATTCACTTCCACAAATTTATTCTGTAACTTCACATATTTTTTTTGAGAATTGCGTATATAAGAGAACAGCTTTCCTTGCTTATTTGTTGAAATTATTATTTTAAATTATTAATTTAGTAATATTGCTAAATGACTACTCTATTATTATTAAAATTATTATTTTAGTAATAGTACAGGCTCTGGAATTCTTCTGATCTTGAGTCTCTGCTCTGCCACTTAACTGCTGTGAGTCCTGAAACAAACTACAGAACCTCTCTGAGCCCTTATGAATCTGTAAATTGGAGATGGTAGGGACTTCCCTGGTGTTTTAGTGGATAAGACTCTTTGTTCTTAATGCAGGGGGAATGGATTCAATCCCTGGTCAGGAAACTAAGATCCTGCATGCCCATGGCACAGCCAAACAAACAAAATTGGAGATAATAATAGTAACCATGTCACAGCTCTGTTCTGAGGATTGAACGGGTAGTTCAAAAAAAGGGCTTCACTCAGTCCCTGACAAGAAGTCAGTATTCAGTCAGTGTTACCTCCTTTCCTCAGTAGTGCTTCTTTCAGGAAAATACAGAACGTATCACCCTAGATGGTATCATACCTACTACTGAAATTCCCTATTACGTTTTTCCTTCCATTTTCTTCAGTCTTTCCCCAAACAGCAATTATAAACTTGGCTGTTTCATTTTAACGTTTAAAAACAATTTATCTATCCAGATGAAATGGTGAATTCTAAAAGCAGAAGAAAGTGAACATGCTAGTTGCTCAGCTGAGTCCAACTCTTTGCCATTCTATGGACTGTAGCCTGCCAGGCTCCTCTGTCCATGGAATTCTCCAGGCAAGAATAATGGAGTGGGTAGTCATTTCCTTCTTCAGGGGTCTTCCTGACCCAAGGACTGAAGGCAGGTCTCCTGCATTGCAGGCAGATTCTTTTTTATTTTTTTAATTTTTATTTTTACTTTATTTTACTTTACAATACGGTGTTGGTTTTGCTATACATTGACATGAATCCGCCACAGGTGTACATGAGTTCCCAAACATGAACCCCCCTCCCACCTCCCACCCCATATCATCTCTCTGGATCATTCCCGTGCACCAGCCCCAAGCATCCTGTATCCTGCATCGAACATAGACTGGCAATTCATTTCTTACATGATAGTATACATGTTTCAATGCCATTCTCCCAAATCATCCCACCCTCTCCCTTCTCCCTCAGACTCCAAAAGTCTGCTCTACACATCTGTGTCTCTTTTGCTGTCTCGCATACAGGGTCATCATTACCGTCTTTCTGAATTACATATATATGTGTTAGTATACTGTATTGGTGTTTTTCTTTCTGGCTTTCTTCACTCTGTATAATCGGCTCCAGTTTCATCCATCTCATTAGAACTGATTCAAATGTATTCTTTTTAATGGCTGAATAATACTCCATTGCGTATATGTGCCACAGCTCAGGCAAGTTCTTTAAGGTCTCAGCCACCAGGGAAGCCCACAAGCAAAACAGAGTCCGCAAAGGAACAAAGAACTCCTTTCTGAAACCGTGACCCCTGGACTGGATGGGATACAGGGTGAAGATGAATTACTGTGCTGGAATGGCTCTCCAAGAAAACTACAGAATCTCCTTTTCATGAAGCTACCAGGACAGGGAAGTTTTAGAACACTTTTACCAAGATGAGGAACTGAAAATTGTTTCCCTTGCGTTTTCAAGGCACCACCCACCTCAGGCCTGGATGCTGAAGACTTCAACCAGTATGAAGCTAGAGGACCTGAACTCTGGCCAGATTTCATGCCACTCAGCAGAGTGAGGCTTTTTTCTAGAGCCTCTCCCATTGCTAGCATGCAAGAAACATTCATGAATTCCTAGCTAAAATGTACAGAAACCTCACACAAAGAGAGAGGCAAGCGTGTCTCTTTCTGCACTTTTTTAGTCTGAGTTAAGAAGGTGCAACTTTGAGGGCTACTGGGACAAGGGACCCAGTTCAAACCTTCAGTCCTTGCCCCCATGAAAATTTAAAACCAGTTTCAACCCATCCAAGAGTGGCACCAGAGGATTGCAATTTCATCCAGCATGATTTTTATTAGCCCTGCAATTTCTTAATGGGCTCCCCTGAGGGCTGGCTGGTAGAACCCTGCACTGTTCATCCGGATTTGCTACAGGCAGCTTAATAAACATAACATCTGCCCCATGACAATTGTCATAACATCCGACCAGGGTGCAGAAGGCAGAGTTAAAGGTTAACAAAAGCACTGCTCAGATGTCAGGGTGGTGAGTGGGAAGGATGCTGGAAATTGTCATCTGAAGAAAAGTAGTGCTCTCTGGGTCCTCAGTTCCTCCAGCCTGGCCAGGGTTCCCAGGAGCTGAGCAGGCAGCTGGCCACCTCCTACAATCAGCATGTTTTACACATCTCATCAGTGTCACCTCTCCAGACATCTCATTATGCACCAGAGGTAGAAGTGGACAGGTATGGAACACCCGAACTTTTCCTTCTCTAATTATTTCTGTGGCTCACCATGAAGCTGGGAGTTAATTAAGTCCTGTGGGACAGACAATCAGTGTCTTTTTTGCTAGGTTAAATTACATTATATACAGATGCAAAAAAAAAAAAAGAGAGAGAGAGAGAGAGAAGAAGAAGAAGAAAAAAATAATCCCTCAGCTCTTTCCTGGTTAATAGAGTAACGTTAGAAATATGATGATTCCAAACTAGAAGGTGAAGTCAAAGGCTTCTTAGCATACAACGTTTCTAATGAAGTCATATGACAAATCCACCAGGGATCTCCTTCCTCAAGGATCTCAAAGCATTTTTAAAAAACACTTTTAAAAAACTTCTTGCCTCAATTCTGAAAGTTGATTGAGGGGTGATGGCCAATCCTATATTACAGGTAGGAATTCCCTCAATCAGGCTGGAGGAGAAGACTTCCTTCGGATTTGTAAAATCCAAAACTGAGAAAAAACCTTCACAGTTAACACAGGATCAGAGAATGTGAAGACAGACCTTTCCTTAAAATGACTTACTCCAGAATTTCCCCAGATGTTCTACAGGCAGCCAAAGGGTATTGCATGGAAGGAAGAAATAAGTCAGATTCTTGTGGGCAGAGAAGTCTGGGGAAAAGTAAGTTCGACAGAGTGAAACCGCCTCCCTTTAACATATTGCTGGACTTCATGATGCCCAGCACACAAGTGAGCGTGCAGCGTTTCCCAAACGTATTCAACCACAGACTCTTTTTTTTCTAATGGGATATTCTTTGTTGCTAGTTGTTCAGAGAACTCACATTAGAAAATGCTGACTTGGTCCCATTGCTCATTACAGATGAGGAAACTGGTTTTCCCGAGGACTTGCCCAGAACCACATAGGTAGGTGATACCCAAGCCGGGAGTTAGGACCCAGGTCATCAGCTCTCAGGCCAACCACTGGTCCCAGGCTGCTCCCTGTAACTCACAGGAATCCAGAACACCAAAGAGAATCACGTGTGCTTTCCTGTACCTCAGTGAGACATGGGGACATCTCCCCATATTGCCTTCAGGACCCCCATCCTCAACCCTCTCTCAGCTGCCGCTTCCTGGTGCCTCATTTCCCAGGCTCATGCCTCAGCACTACCCCACGAACACTGGCCCTTCAGCTGCAGGAGAACAGGAGCTACAAGTGTCAGGGCTAACCTGACATCGGGCCACACTGCAGCCAGCAGTTCTCAGCCTGATATGAGCTCTAAGGGACATTTCATGAGACAAAATGGCAGCCACAAAATTTACAAAGTGTTGAACAGTCCTACATTTCCACGTGGATTAAATCCACACTCCTTAGTTTGACACTCAGAACGGCTTATGTTTCTAAACCTTTGTTCCCAGGGACTCTTTTCCCCTTTACTTCCTTTCAAACTTTACGCTCCAGCCAAATACAATTACTTATATAATAACCGTGTCTTCCCACCTCCCTGAGATTCTGTAAAACTCATCTCTTCACTAGCAAACCTTTTCTCTTCTCCCATTATCCTTTAAATCATCATAAATTTGGGCCCAGATAAAAATGGCACACCCTACAGGGATTTCTAGGTGCTGATTTTTCCATCCAGATTTTTTGTTCCTCACCAATTTTCCACAGTAAAATACAAATACCTTTATTACCACATTTATTACATTTTTGTTTATAGCATAATTATTGGGCTTTTATATCTCCCCTATTGAAGAGAATGTTCCACAAGGTAGGGGTTGCATATTTTTCACCTGTCGAATTAATCCAACCCTTTGGAAGGTGACCAAATTATTTTATCCAAGTCCTTCATAGTTTCAAAGTCTTCTGTTATCTCCGAAAGGGACCATGTGGCATTCCTATACTGGGACTAATACAATGGCTGGCATCCTGAGAGTGGTCAGTAAATGATGTTTGAGAAGGAGTGAGGACGATAATCTCATTATCCCAGTGCAGGAGTACCTTGCCTTCTCCGCTGGCCACATTGCTGCTCTTGTTCAATGTCTTAGTAAAGTCAGCATATGATTTCCTTCGAGTGCATACTCACTGGTGCCAAGCAGAAATAGAACAAAATATATTTGCTTCTGCTTGGCCGTGCATACTTTTCCCCTCTGGGAAGGAAAAGAAGTTAATTGGCACTGCTTTAAGGTGACTGGTACTGGAGCTGTGAGCCTAACAGTCCAGGTCCTTGTTTTTGACATTAATTCATGGAGGGGCCTTGGTCAGTAGACTATGCCTACCCCACCCCTTGTATACATAGGTATTCATTACACAGGGGCACTGAGAGGATTAATTAATAATTGCCAAGTGTTTGGGAAGACCCATTATGAGAAACAAACACTCAAACAGATCATTTCTTTTCCTAGATTGCTTGTTTCCTTATTATTAGAAGAAGGTTAGAACTGAATGATGAGCCATCCCCAATGGGAGGTGGTACATCATATAAACAACTCCTGTCATTTTGAATCAGGAAGATTCACATCACAAAAGAAACACATTACAGGTTTTGAGGTCCTGCAGGCTACTGGAGCTATGTGTGTTTTACGTGGTCATGATGTGTTCTCATTTGCTTGTTTGTTTGTTAAAAGCAAACACTCTATGGAATTTAAAGGGAGGTTTACCAAACGCTCTTCGTTTTCACTTAGCCAGATCCCATATTGGCACCTTGTTCTCACCTCTGTCAAAATTCCATGCAACAGCAATGCCTCAGTTTATCACAAAAGATCAGTGAGGAGAATCAGAGGAAGAGGGCTTCATTTAGAGCCAGAGAAAGAAAAGCGAAGCCACTGAGGTCAATTGTTGGCCTCCAGTGTCATTCTCCAGTCTCCCTTCATCAATAGCTCTCGATCTTTCCTTCCAGCCATCACTGTTGTCATATTTCACCCAGGTGTTAGGGATGGCACTGACTCTGTTACAAGACCCACAATAATTGGCCAAAAATAGCCAGCAAAACGTACCACTGAGCATAGGGCAGTAAGGTCAAGAAACTCAGTTTGGATCAATGAGTCATAAAGAGACATTTGCTGAGGGCTTCTGGAAAGGAAACTTGCTCCTTCTGAAACTGTGCCCACAAAAGATCCTTTTATTCACATGCAGTGTAGATAGGAGAGCAAGCAACCCTGAATACTACTGGTAACCACCTTTTGGCCACAGAAAAGGCAGTTGTAGGTTGAATCTGGCCCCACAGAAGGCAGAACAGAGACAGAGAAAGAGCCATTTCATAAGTGAGCACAGAACTGTTGGGTCAGGCCACACCTATGACTCCTGAATGAGTTTTCCTGTCCCATGAGCCATTCTGTGAGTTGCTTTATGACTTAAGTCCATTTGAGTCATGCTCTTCTTCCCTTGTGATTGAAATCTTCATAATAAGATTTTTAAGTAAAATTATAAGAAAAAAATGAAAGCACATGAGTGTGTGGAAAAATACCTACACATGGATTCCACAGAGTTATGGATATGAATTATAGACTACAGATAAGAAGATCTGCTCCACTGGAACAAATCTTCTCCACACATAATGTTCCAGAGTGATTCTCAAAGAGGAAATAGATGAGATTCAGCACGGGTAGAGTTATGGGGAAAAAAAGCCACATACCCCCCCACACTTCCACAGCTTGCAACGACACTATAAAACATGACGACTAATTTCTCAGCACAGAAAATTCCACAGAAAATCTTCAGGACACGAAGCTGGGAATGGAAGCACCTCACCAATGAATGGGAAGGAAAGTGGGGAAACAGGGTCTGGAAAGAGGCTGGCTTTACCCTCCTAACTCCCAGCAGGCTGCAAGCTCTGCCTAATGGTCCCGTATCAGGAGTTTCTTGTCGTCCCTGCCACTGACAACATAAGTCAGGATTATTATTCTACATGGAAATTATTCTACGTGGACTCACAGACAAGACCTAAAGGCACCATGTGGAATGCAGTGTATCAGTCACCAGGCTAAAGGTTAGTGATGCAGTCATTAGTCTATAGCTAGGACTGGCTAGATTACAGGCAGTAACAAACAGCCCCAAATCCTCACGGGTACAACACAAAGTCCGTTATAGATGTTGGCAAGTTTCCAGGATGGACCAGCTTTCCTCTATAAGTTGGCCCCTTGCCCTTGCCATTTAATCATGAAGGCAAAGGAAAAGAGAGGTCTGGAGAGTCAAGCCCTAGACATAAAATATTTCTGCCCACAAGCTAAGCAAGTGAGGTGGCCCATCACCCTTCAAAATGGTGCGAAGCCCTCCTGGGCTCAAAACAGATGAGGACTGGATGGTGGAGGAGGCTACCGTGAAGCGAACTGACTGCAGAACTGCAGGACATCCTAAGCTAGAAGGACCAACTCAAAAGAATGAAACTAAAACACTTTCTAACACCATACACAAAAATAAACTCAAAATGGACTAAAGATCTAAATCCAGACCAAAAACTGTAAAACTCCTAGAGGAAAACATAGGCAAAACACTCTCTGACATAAATCACAGCAAGATCCTCTATGACCCACCTCCCAGAGAAATGGAAATAAAAGCAAAAATAAACAAATGGGACCTAATTAAACAAAAGTTTTGCACAATGAAGGAAACTATAAGCAAGGTGAAAAGACAGTCTTCAGAATGGAAGAAAATAGCAAACGAAGCAACTGACAAAGAATTAATCTCAAAATATACAAGCAGCTCATGCAGCTCAATACCAGAAAAATAAACGACCCAATCAAAAAATGGGCCAAAGAACTAGAGAGACATTTCTCCAAATAAGACATACAGATGGCTAAAAAACACATGAAAAGATACACAATGTCACTCGTTATCAGAGAAATGCAAATCAAAACCACAATGAGGTACCATCTCACACCAGTCAGAATGACTGCTATCAAAAAGTCTATAAACAATAAATGCTGGAGAGGATGTGGAGAAAAGGGAACCCTCTTACACTGTTGGTGGGAATGCAAACTAGTACAGCCACTATGGAGAACAGTGTGGAGATTCCTTAAAAAACTGGAAATAGAACTGCCATATGACCCAGCAATCCCACTGCTGGGCATACACACCAAGGAAACCAGAATTGAAAGACACACATGTACCCCAGTGTTCATCGCAGCACTGTTTATAATAGCCAGGACATGGAAGCAACCCAGATGTCCATCAGCAGATGAATGGATAAGAAAGTTGTGGTACATATACACAATGGAATATTACTCAGCTATTAAAAAAAACACATTTGAGTCAGTTCTAAGGTGGATGAAACTGGAGTGACGTATATACAGAGTGAAGTAAGTCAGAAAGAAAAACACCAATACAGTAATATATATGGAATTTAGAAAGAGGGTAATGATGACCCTATATGCAAGACAGCAAAAGAGACACAGATATAAAGAATAGACTTTTAGACTCTCTGGGAGAAGGAGACGGTGGAATGAGTTGAGAGAATAGCATTGAAACATGTATATTACCATATGTGAAACAGATGACCAGTCCAAGTTCAATGCATGAAATGGGGCATTCAACGCCGGTGCATTGGAACAACCCAGAGGGATGGAATGGGAGGGAGGTGGGAGGGGGGGTTCAGGACAGGGGGATATATGTACACCTCTGGCTGATTCATGTCAATGTGTGGCAAAAACCACTACAATACTGTAAAATAATTAGCCTTCAATTATAATAAATAAATTAATTTTTAAAAAAGAAGAAATTCTCAAAAAAAAATAGAACATCAAAATGATGGAATACTATGCAACCCCTGAGAAACTGTAAAATTATTTAATAATATCAAAATTTTACAAAATATTTAAGATGAAATGTGGATTGTAAAAATATTTCATATTTAAAAATATTCTCATTTAAAAATTTGCCTGGCAACAGTGTTCGTGTGTGTGTCTTTCTGAGTGATAGGATTATAAAAATTTTGTGTGACTTTATATCTCTAATAAAAACAAATTGTTTTGTATGCAGGAAAAAAAAAGGAACAACTCTGGAAAATCAGTTAAACACCCATTCATCTTGGAAGGCAACTACCACTTAATTATTAGGCCCTTAAGCTTAACAGCTCAACCCTACTTCCAAAAGCATCTCCTGAAAAGGCACACAGCCTGAGGATAAACACTGAATAAAACAGATGATTTAAAGGGAAAAAAGGAAGAAAGGGGAGAAAAAAATAAAAGGGGGGAGTGAGGGGGAGATAGGGGATAGAAGAGAAGAGAAGGGAAAGTAATAGAAGATAAGGGAGAAAAGGGGCGGGGGGGAAAGAAAAGGAAAGGAAATAAGACCAAAAGGAGGGGAAAAGAAAGGAGACAAAAGTGGGAAAGTGCCATGGGGTTTCAGCAACAGAAGAAACAAAATCATTAGGAAACAGAAAGCAGGTTTTCAAATTAGCCTCTAATTAGGTACACACATTATTTTTAAAAATGTAAAACCTGTCACATCACTGTTTTGCATCAATTTTCCAGGAGAATGTCCTTAAACAGAAAGTAGGAATTAAATTCAGTAGCGGGGCCTTACTTTTTTTAACAGCAATCCAGGCATTGAAGTGCATTTTAAAATATAAATATTTCTAAAATAAATGGCAGTGATTCCACCAGCTAACATCAGGAGCACGTGAAATTTATTTTGTAGTCACTAAAAGAATGAACACAACCAAGCTACTGAGCGCACGTGCACACACACACACACACACACACACACACAAAAGAATGAATAGGGTGAGACACCTGCAGAGATTCTGTCTAGTCAAATCAAGTAACATCCTTCAAGATCCCCGCTTGAATCAAAGTGCCTTGAACATAAGAACCCATCCCTTTCAGGTCACCACAGCTGCCTTAAGTAGAACGCCCTGTGCCGTTATACAGTATGTTCCCAAGGAAGTCCAAAGGGGAGGGTATACATATATGGCTGATTCATTTTGCTGTACAGCAGAAACTAACACGACATTGTATGCTCCAATGAAAACTATTTTTTAATGACATTATACATAAAGTACATTAAAATACCAAAAAAGAAAGAAAGAAAAGAAACCATCCCTAGTGCCAATGATACTGAGGTAGAGTATTGGCATGAGGAAGGGGCTGGCTGCCCACCCCCAGTCTTCATCTGTCCTTCCTCTTCCTACTTGTGATCTGCACCAGCTGCTGTGTTTACTCACCACTCACTCTTTATCCCCACAAAATCTGGTTTTCCTCCCCATCGATACTATCCTGCAGCCTCAAGCATCACTGCTGCTGCTGCTGCTGCTAAGTCACTTCAGTCGTGTCCAACTCTGTGTGACCCCATCGACAGCAGTCAACCAGGCTCCCCCATCCCTGGGATTCTCCAGGCAAGAACACTGGAGTGGGTTGTCATTTCCTTCTCCAACGCATGACAGTGAAAAGTGAAAGTGAAGTCGCTCAATCGTGTTCGACACTTCGCGACCCCATGGACTGCAGCCCACCAGACTCCTCCTAAGGACCTTCTAATCATATAATCTTTTGAAGCACCTCCTCACCCCTTCATTCAGTCTTTCCCCTTCCCTGGTTTCCACAACACTGCAGTAAGAGCATTCAAACATACTTCTGGCAATAGAGCACTGCTTTCAAATGAGATCTTGCCTAGAACTCTGATTGATTACCATAGCTTTACAGTAGACTTGAAATCAGGCAGGGTAACTCATCAAAGTTTGTTTTTTTCAAAGGTATATTTGGTTATTCATCACATTTCCATAGAAATTTTTAATGAGCTTGGAAATTGCTACCGGAATAAAAAGTTGGGTTGTTTTATTGGAATTGCATTGATTCTGAATATTAACTTAGAACTGATATCTTAGCATTATAACATTAATATCTTAACATTATTGAAAAATCCAGTAATGGATCTCTTAATGTTTCTTCTGATTCGGATTCATTAAGCTTTTTGGCTTCCCTCATAGCTCAGTTGGTAAAGAATATGCCTTCAATGTAGGAGACCCTGCTTCTATTCCTGGGTCAGGAAGATCCGAGGGAAAAGGGATAGGCTACTTACTCCAGTATTCTTGGGCTTCCTTTGTGGCTCAGCTGGTAAAGAATCCACCTGCAATGCGGGAGACCAGGGTTAGATCCCTGGGTTGGGAAGATCCCCTGCAGAAGGGAAAGGCTACCCACTCCAGTATTCTGGCCTGGAGAGTTCCATGCACTATATCAGTCCATGGGGTTGCAAAGAGTCGGACACAATAGAGCGACTTTCAAGTTTTTTTGCTCTGTGGGATTGTATTTTATCAAATTTAGGAAAAAATGGGCCATTATCTCATTAAATATTTTTTCTCCCTCTCACCCCCACTTCCATTTCCATGGCTCCTCCCTACAAAAGCAGCCCTGAGCTCCAGCTTCCGATGGCCCCCCGGGATGCTGTCTCTCTCTGCTTGAGGTCTCTCTCGCTATGCTGTGTCTAGAATAGTGTCCCCAGACAGAAAGCTGCTTGCTCTCCTTGTGTGTTTCCCTTCTCTCAAGGATCACAGCCTTGTGTCTATTATCCAAAGCCTGAAATATATTCTAACTTGTTTCATAATCATGTACAGCAGATGAGAGTGAAGTGGAAGTGAAAGTCTCTCACTCGTGTCCGACTCTTTGCAACTTCACGGACTATACAGTTCATGGAATTCTCCAGGCCAGAATACTGGAGTGGGAGCTATTCCCTTCCCCAGGGGATCTTCCCAACCCAGGGACTGAACCCAGGTCTCCCACATTGTAGGCAGATTCTTTACCGACTGAGCCACCAGGGAAACCCAGCAGGTGGGTAAGTCTAAAACATCACCCTCTTGTGGTCAAAACCAGAAGTCGGTCTGTTCACATTAAAGAGCAATGCACTAAAAATTGAAGTGGACAATCTGTGTAAGTGGGACATCATACGGCTTCCAAATGTCTAAATCCATGGGTCTTTAGCTCCAAAAAAAAGTATCTTCCAGTCTCCTTTCTGGAAAGAATAGAATTTGAATTACCAGGATAATGGAGCCGGAGGCAAAAAAAAAAAAAAATTTTTGTAGTGGGTCGGGGGAGATAAACAATCTTCCAACTTGGAAATCTTGTAGTCTCCATCCCCTCCTCCCCTCTGCTGGACAGTTCCATTCCAGTTCAGTCGCTCAGTTGTGTCCGACTCTTTGCAGCCCCATGGACCACAGCACAACAGGCCTCCCTGTCCATCACCAACACCCGGAGTTCACTCAGACTCATGAGCATTGAGTCGGTGATGCCATCCAACCATCTCATCCTCTGTCATCCCCTTCTCTTCCTGCCTTCAATCTTTCCCAGCATCAGGGTCTTTACAAATGAGTCAGCTCTTCACATCAGGTGGCCAAAGTACTGCAGTTTCAGCTTCAACATCAGTCCTTCCAATGAACACTCAGGACTGATCTCCTTTAGGATGGACTGGTTGGATCTCCTTGCAGTGCAAGGGACTCTTAAGAGTCTTCTCTAACACAATTCAAAAGCATCAATTCTTCAGTGCTCAGCTTTCTTTATAGTCCAACTCACATCCATACATGACTACTGGAAAAACCATAGCCTTTCCTAGACAGACCTCTCTTGGCAAAGTCTCGTCTCTGCTTTTCACTATGCTGTCTAGATTGATCATAACTTTCCTTCCAATGAGTAAGCATCTTTTAATTTCATGGCTGCAGTCACCATCTCCAGTGATTTTGGAGCCCCCCAAAGATAGAATTAGCCTCTGTTTCCACTGTTTCCCTATCTATTTGCCATGACGTGATGGGACCAGATGCCATGATCCTAGTTTGCTAAATGTTGAGCTTTAATCCAATTTTTTCACTCTCCTCTTTCACTTTCATCAAAAGGCTCTTTAGTTCTTATTCACTTTCTGCCATAAGGGTGGTGTCATCTGCATATCTGAGGTGATTGATATTTCTCCCAGCAATCTTGATTCCAGCTTATGCTTCATCCAGCCCAGCATTTCTCATGATGTACTCTGCATATAAGTTAAATAAGCAGGGTGACAATATACAGCCTTGATGTACTCCTTTTCCTATTTGGAACCTAATAGGTTCCATCAAGCACCTAATTAATACCTCACTAATTCAGTATGTCCATCCGTATGTCCATTATGTCTCTGCTTCCTGGAGGAAGGAGTGGTAAGGAGATGTCAGACTGGGTCTGCCAGTAGTAATGTCCTGGGCTCTAGCTACTCTTTAGAGATTTCAAACAACCCCTCCAGACTCTTGTCCATTTCCTGATACGTGTGTGTGTGTGTGTGTGTGCACGCATGCATGCGCGCTTAGTCACTCAGTCGTGTCCAACTCATTGCCACCCCATGGACTGTAGCCTGCCAGGCTCCTCTGTCGATAGGATTCTCCTGGCAAGAATACTGGAATGGGTTGCTATGTCCTCCTCCAGGGAATCTTCCTAACCCAGGGATAAAACCCAAGTCTCCCACATGGCAGGCAGATTCTTTATCATCTGAGCCACCAGGGAAGCCCAAGAATACTGGAGTGGGTAGCCTACCTCTTCTCCAAGGGATCTTCCTCACCCAGGAAATGAACTGGGGTTTCCTGCATTGCAAGTGGATTCTTTACAAGCTGAGTTACTAGGGAAGCTCCTTCCTGGTACCTAAATTTATCTAAATCCAAAACTCTTCTAGGGTCCAGTGGAGCAAACTGTCCTGTTTTTTATCTAAATGTCCCTTTGCAGGAACTTAATTTTTATGTTCCTATTCCCCATGAATTCACCCACATTTCCCATACACTTTCCATCTTGACGTGTTGTCCTTGTGTTACAAAAATCTCCTCACTTTATCAAGAAGGGTGCTTATGCTTCTGTTTTTTGTCCTCCTTTTATTTTATCTCCTTGACATGGGAGGTCCCTTCCTCTGTTTGGTTAAGAGTCCTTTCTTAACTATATTAAGCTTTGCAGTCATATTTTCAACTGTTTTTCTCTGGTTTTGCTATTTTCATGCTCTTCTTTCATTAGTTTCTTTCTCATTCCATCTTCTTGGATTCATTTTGTGGTTTGCCAGAGCATGTCATTTTTTCAGAGCATGCACAAGGGTGATAAACTTTCTTAATTTTGTATAGCGTATATGTCTTTATTTTGTTTCTATTCCAAATAGTGTTGTACAGGGCATAGGATTCTAGGTTTAAAATCACCTGCCAGATAACTTTAACAGCACTGTTTCTGACTTCTTTTTCCACTGATGTGGTAGATCAGATGTTCACAGAAACCTCTTCAAGTTAGCACAACGGAAATTGCTGGCTGAAACATCTGGATGAGTGGAGGGAAAGTAAAGGGATTCCTCGGAGGCAGAAATGAGAAGAACGTGGCTTTCCCCACCCTTTTCTTCCTTCTCTCCCTGAGTCTGTCCTGGAATCTCAGAGTCGCCTTGGGTTGGGCCAAGTTTAAAAAAGACACTGGTACCCACAAAGGACCACACCCATCTCCTGTCCCCAAGAAAATAATCCTTTTTTTTTTTGCTTTGTGAATCACTCTTAAGCCTTCATCTTGAGAGCCACAGAACCACCAAGGGAAAGAGAAAAAGAGAGAGAGGGAAAAGTGAGGGAAAAGGCCCTAGCAGTTCTCCGAAGCAATTCTTTCATTGGTCACTCTGATACCTGCCCTGCTGGACTCTCGAGTTTGGAATTTCTCCGGGAACTCCACTGAAAAGTATGGTGGACTCTTTTTATCAGTTTTCTCTAAACTGACTTTGCATCATGTTTATCCTGCTATGATTTCTCTACCCATTCAATGCAACCCACTCTTTATCCTTCAGGAATTCTTCAAAACTGCTGGTTGTTATGGCACCTTATTGCATTTTGCAGCAACATTTTAGAGGTTTTTTTTTTTTTTCCTAATATCTTTTCTCTTGTTTTGATGTACCATAGCAAGCAACATTTTCTGAAGAAGAGAAAAATGTACCTATGCTAAAATGGGAAGATGACCATGACGCATTCTTTCATTTATAAATCTGTTTGTCCTTTCAATAAACTTTAAGAGGATTTGCTGTGTGTTAGACATCGTTCTAAGCTTTGGGAAACAGGAGCCACAAAACAAAGTGCCTCTTTTCAGGGGCTGATATCCTAGACTGTCAATAGGTTTTTAAAAAATACAAGTTGAAGAACAATATTAATGACACAATAACACCTTTGTGTGCAAACGGGTATATCTATACCTGTGTGTGTATGTGTGTGTGTGTGTGTGTGTGTGTGTGCCTTCTTTCAGACAGAATCTTCAGAGGATGCAATTAGAGAAGGAACATGTGAGATGGTTTCTTTTAACTGTTCTTATTTTTATTTATATATTGTCTGTTTGTACAATTGATTCAGGCTTTGTTCTAGATACTTGGGACAAACCAGTGAACAAAGCAGACAAACACTCTGCCTCCTTGGAGATCATATTCTAGCAAGAAAAGTCAGACACTAAACAATAAATAAACAGAACTTATTTGTTTATTTTATGTAATAATAACATATTACCTTACATAATATGTTGGCAGTTGACAAGGTCTAGCGGAAAAAAAATGGAATAGACTAAGGAAAATTGCCAGTATGACTCATGGAGTAAGCAGCACTGGGCTGTAACTTTAAATAGGGTGGGAAGGACAGACTTCATCCAGGAAGTAGCATTTCAGCAAAATATTCAAGTGGGTTGGGAAAAGGGAAGGACGCTCAACGCCACCAATTATTAGAGAAACGTAAATCAAAAGTACAATGAGGCGTTACCTCACACTGGTCAGAATGGCCATCAAAAAATCTACAAATAATAAACACTGGAGAGGGTAGATAGAAAAGAGAACTCCCCTACACTGTTAGTGGGAATGTATTGATAAACTGGTGTAGCCACTATGGATTACAGTATGTAAGTTCTTTAAAACACTAGAAATTGAATTGCCACATGATCCAGCAATCCCACTCCAGATAAATCCAGAAATAATGAAAACTCTAATTCAAAAAGATATATGCAGCCCAATGTGTATACCAGCACTATTTATAATAGCCAAGACATGGAAGCAACCTGAGTGTCCATCAACAGATGAACAAATAAAGAAAATGTGGTATAGATATATGTATACATATACACAAACACGTAATGGAATAGTAACCATAAAAAGGAATGAAATAATGCCATTCACAGCAACATGGATGGAACTAGAGATGGTCACACTAAGTGAAGTTAGTCAGACAGGAAAGCCACATATTTTATGATATCACTTACATGTAGAATCTAAAATGATCAAATGACCTTATTTACAAAACAGAAACAGATTCATGGACATTGAAAACAAACATACGGTTACCAAAGGGGGAGGAAGGGAAGATAAATATTTAAAGATGACAGACATCTAGTCCTCAAAAACAATTCAAAGTTAGTCTTTGAGATAATAGAAAATTCGGAGAAATCCAAGTGAAATCATCTGGTCAAAGCAGTGAACACTACAGAGAAATGATCCTCTTTCATTTTCTTGCACTGAAACTAGCAAACAGCACAGCCAAGAACAGCCAACACTGGATACTGACTATGTGTGAGATGCAGTTCACAGCAGCTCGCACACTAGAATCCTCACATCAACCCTATCAGGCAGGTACCATTATTATCCCCACTTTACAGACAAGAAAACTGATGCACGGAGGGGCTAAGTTGCCAGAAGTCCCCCAGGGAGCAAGGGATCTGTTCCAGCCCTAGCAGCCCAGCTCAAAGCCCACTCCTCACTCCTGCGGTACCTGCCTCCTCCTCTCTGTACCTGCCTCCTCCTCTGTCACCACATTAGTTCAGATGAGCAGACCAACAACCCAGCTTATTTCCCAAGGCAGAAACAGAGGCCCAGAAAGTCTTCAGGATTGCTCAGTGTCCCAGAGCTAGTCTTCAGCCCACAGGTTCTCTTTCTACATTTCGAGACTAATTTAGCAGCCTCGCTCACTACCGTAAACCTTTGAGACATCACTGCCAGCCAGCTGCTGAGAAGGGGCACTGGCGTGAAGAGGAGTCTGTTATTAGGGGACCATAGTGCTGCCGATGAAGAATTAAAGCTGTCGATGCACTGAAGCACTGAAAGGAAGAGGTGCATTTGGTGGAGGAGCGGGGGGGGTGGGCAGACACAGTGAAGGAAGTGACAGCCCGAACAACCACCTGAAGGCTCAGGAAAGGGGCATGAGAAGCCTGGGAAGAGATAGGTTGGACAGGGAGATCCTGGGGGCTGGGTGAGGGGGAGATGGGAAGGCAGACAGGGAACAGAAAAATCACGTTACCTATCATAGCACGCATTTTCAGCACCAGCCCAGAAGTTAGAGAAAACCACGCCTCACGAACCCAGGAAGTACAGTTTTGGATGGCAAAGCCTTCCTCTGAGCAACATTTACAAGATCTACGACCTGTGTGGCACTTAATAGGCACTCAGTAAAGGTTTGTCCCAATAAAAGAGACAAAAGAGGAAGATCTGAGGATCGCTTTCATAAAGAGAAAGACACCTAAGGGAGTAGGTGCTCAATAAATATTATTTTTTATCTGTGTACCATGAGCTGCCCAGAGAGTCGTAAAAGATTATCTGATATATTTCCAAAGAGCGCTTCGCCTCTGATTTCAATTTTCAAAAATTCCCTGGGAGGCTGTGGAATTTCTCACTGGGGACTTTTAAGAACACCTTCTTACAAGAGCCCCTTGGAGGGGTGGCTAAGATGATGTAAAACAGACAGATGAAGGAGGGAGGCGGGGCCAGATGACCCTGCAGACCCTTTCCCTCTTCGGTCCTAATTTCCATGTCATCCTCTCAGAAGTGGAAGTTTCCACTCTGTTTGTTCTGTACAGCACGCACATGAACGGGACAGGCCAGCAGACACTGTCATCCCACCAAATGAAGATGGCTGAGTGATTTGGAAACCTTCCAGAAGGGCTTGGTTAAATTGTAGGCCATTTATTTCATGGAGAAATAAACCACAGAGAGCTTCTTTCAAACGTGCTCATGGAAAGCAGGACAAAATGCTGAGATTATCTGCTCAGAATTTGCTTTAAAAAAGCCCAGGCAGCACTCATTTATTTTTGAGAAAATATATGATTAACCATAGCTAACTATGAATTCAGATGCTGTGCATTAGACCAGCTCCTCAAAGTTTGAGAGCATTTAATATTATATATCGCTGCCATTTGGGCTAAATTGTTTTTTTAATGTACACAATATTACAAATTTAATTTGAGCTGTTTGAATCAGTCTGTAAAAAAGATTTGATTATACCTGAGTGTTCTGGCCCCGGCTTTTCCGTATCTCAGTAATCTTGGCGGTAATTGGCTGATTAGGCGTCTCACACTCCATCTTTGCCTCAGTTTCCATGGTAATGGTACAGGAGCTATTATAGATGAGAACTTCATCTCTTTCCACTTTAGGGCTGAAACGAGAGGGGAGGTTAAATGGGGTGTCATCAATCTTAATGAAATGCAATTATTTTTACTCTTATTAATCATTGCAAGCCATTAGCTTGTGGCAACTACAGGCCACCATTTGTCAAATTTTGCAAATTTCTGTAATTTTGTTTCCATTCTTTTATTGTTTATTTGTTTTCCCTTTATCTGCACACCCTGCAATGAAAATGCACATGGTAAATATCTTTCACTGAGGCCTTTCTCTTTTCCAGATCTATCAGGCACATTTAGCAAAAGCTTCTCGAAGCCCAACCGAACAAGCAATACACAGATAATACTTCCAGTTCCAAAAATGGAAGCAAATGTTGGGGAAAATTTTTCTTTTTTTCTTTACCCCTTCTCTCTTCCTGTTCTTACACTCTGTTTGGGGAGTGAATTGCTAAATGCCCCCAGGGCAGATGGAGAAATTGGAAAACCCACACAACTGGCTAACTGGTCCCTAATTCCAACTGTGAAAAAATGAGCTCATTTAGGCTTTCAATTCCCTCTCCCCAGCTGATGGCAA